>NC_041382.1:681990689-681993676 GCF_002162155.2 Triticum dicoccoides
ATGGGGTTCGAACCCCCTAATCCAGTTCGTGGGAGGGGGGGCAGAGGAGGCACGAGGGAGAGGGGATCGTGGAGAAGTTGGGGGGGGGGAGGGGTGGGGTTATAGGCCAGGGGAGGGAGTGGGCCGGCCTAGCAGGCCACTGGCTGGGCCGAGGGCCAGTTGGCCTAGGGGTTTTCTTTTTATTTGTTTTGTTTTCCCTTCTGTCTTTTTTGTTTGCTTTTATTCCTTTAATACTTTATAATTTATCAAAAATAAAACCCACACCTAAAATAGAGTTACCATTTCAACTACTGTATCAAAAAGTTTTACCCCTGAACAAAATAGTTTAATATTTTATAAAATTCAAAAGACGTTTATTTATTTGTTTTAACTATTGTTTTATCCATTTTAGATTACTTAAACATTTTATGAAAGTGTGGTTTCTCGGCCATAATTACACATGCATTATTTGGCACCGCCTGAACATTTTAGTTTTAAAGTTTGAAAACTTTTGTTGTTTGCCTTTAATTTAATTTTAAATTTGAATCGGTTTTGAACTAACCGGAGATTAACTCTAGTGACAGAGGTGACGTGGCATCATTAGCAAGGAATTACTGTTGTCTAATTATCCGAGCGTCACAGTCCAAATCTTGAACCGTTTTCACAATTGAATTCCTCGTGTCGATATCTTCAAAACTAGATCTCATGTTGATTGGTTTTGACGAACTTTTTTTTCATGAAAAAAACCGGGTGAAAAAACCGAACTTGGAGTACGTTTTTTTTCCTTTCCGAAAGAGGCAGCCCGTGCCTCTCGCGAAATCACGCCCGTGCCTCTTGTGGAACCAAAACCATGACTCTCGTCGAAGGAAAAAACAGAAAACACATTTTTTTCCGTTTCCGAGAGGCACGGCCGTGACTCTCGCGAAAGCACAACCATGCCTCTCGTAGAACCAAAACCGTGACTCTCGCGAAAGAAAAAAAACAGAAAACGCGTATCTTTTTTCCCTTTCTGAGAGGCACGGCCGTGACTCTCGCGAAAGCACAACCGTGCCTCTCGCGGAAGCAAAACCATGACTCTCGCGAAAGAAAAAAAAACAGAAATCGCGTTTTGTTTTTCCTTTTCCGAGAGGCACGGCTGTGACTCTTGCGAAAGCACAACCGTGCCTCTCGCGAAAGCAAAACCGTGACTCTCGCGAAAGAAAAAAAAACAAAAAACACGTTTTTTTCCGTTTCCGAAAGGCATGGCCGTGACTTTCGCGGGAAAAAGCTGTGACTTTCGCGAAAGGAAAAAAAGAAAACGCATTTTTTTCGCACAATTTTTTTTAAATTTTTTTTATCGAAAAGGTAAGGTAGACCGGGGAAAAACCAAAACGTCAAAAACCCAAAAAAAAAACTATTTAAAAAGCTGAAAACGCGTGCGAAAAAATATAAAAAACAAAATCTGAAAGGAGCGTCCAGAGGGCGACACGTGGCGAATGGCTAAGAGCGCGCCAAGTGGTGTTGATCGTTGCGAGGCTTCCGAAAGAGCGCTCGTTAACTAGTTGCTTTCCAATGACAGTGCGATACAAAACTCCTTGAGGCGTAATAGGAATCACTACGAGCAATATATAGCTCTCGCAAGACCTCCTAATCAACGCTTGCTACGCCAGGTAACCTAATCGATGCTCATGCGAGCGGATGCGTGGTCCAGCCCAACAAACCGGATCTTACGCGAGCGGTTGAGTGGTTGGTCGACGTTGTCGACCACTGACTACTTTATCCGATGACAATGACCGGTGATCGTTGACTTTTACACAACTATTTTGCAAAACAAGAGATCAAGGATTTAATAGAAATATTCCCACATTTTTTTAAAAAGTTCATGATTTTGAAAAAGTTCACTAATTCAAAAAAATTCATGCATTAATCAAATGTTCATGGGATTTGAAAAAATTGACAAAATTGACAAAAAGTCTTAAAATTTGTTCATAAATTATAAAAATATGCACAAGTTCAAAAATGCACGCGAAACTGAAAAAATTCATGAAAAAAGGAAAAAAGAAGAAAAACAAAACCATTAGAAACCGGACAAAAACTGAAGAGAAATAAAATCCAAAGGACTAGCCCAAAAATCCCCCCGAGGAAACCTTCTAGAAGGTGCCCAAAACAGGTGATGAGAGTGGCGTGATTGGGCGGCTCATAGTTGACCTACCGATGGGTCGTGCGTGGTCGCCAGTTACCCAAAATGCCCGTGAGTGGTCTCATAAGGCCTTATACAATGCTAGGTGCTTAGAGAGGTGTTTAGAAAAATAAACCAAATTTTTCTGGAGCACCAATGCCTATTTTTACAAGAGCGACACTTAATTAAGCGTCTACTCTTTACAAACTAGATGATATCCCACACGTTGTTGCGGGAATGTTTGGCAGTATATTCAGTTTGAATTGGTTGTGTGGAACATGAATAATTAAAGTAATAATATGATAACTAAAGTCTAAAATAAATATGTTTTATGCTGTTTGATTAATATATAATGTAAACATCATAATAGAATGTAAATTTTCATGCATGTTTGCATGTTAAGGTGGTTTTTTATTATGCAGGATTGCATGTTGGGGTCGACATTTCTTAATGCATGTTAAATGATAAGGTGGCATACTTGCATGTTGAGAGAAATAGGCTAGCAAAGGCAAATTATTTAGATATAGGAGATAAGCACCATTGCATAAAAAAACATTGATTTGTTTCTCTAAACACCTCCCCTAAGCACCTTGCATTGTAGGAGGCCTAAGCGCCAAATAGGAAATGTCAGCTCTTGCGCTGCTCCAGGCTGAAAGGCCAGCTTTGTTGCCTCACTGCCACCGGGCCGCATCCATGCCTAATGGGCTGCCAGGCCGACGCCAGCCGCCCAACGGCTTTCTGTCTCTCGGTTCTTCGGGTTGGTTCGCGAACAGGCCGTGACCAGCTTTCTTGTGCCGCCCGTTTCCTCCTGCTTTCCGTCCCCTCTTTCTCCCCCTTCCTCCACCCAACG
>NC_041382.1:681993814-682006267 GCF_002162155.2 Triticum dicoccoides
TCCGTCTAGGGTTTTGCTTCCTCCCCGAGAAAAATCGAGGCCTCAGCCCCCCGGAGCGCGCCGCGCCTCGCCTCGCCGACCGGTCGCCGGAGATGTCCCGCACGCTGGTGCAGCCGGTGGGGCAGAAGCGGCTGACCAACGTGGCCGTGGTGCGGCTGCGCAAGGGCGGCCAGCGGTTCGAGATCGCCTGCTTCCCCAACAAGGTGGTCAACTGGCGCGACCGCGTCGAGAAGGACCTCGACGAGGTGCTCCAGTCCCACAACGTCTACTCCAACGTCTCCAAGGGCGTCCTCGCCAAGTCCAAGGACCTCATCAGGATCTTCGCCACCGACGACCTCGTCGAAATCTGCCTCGAGGTCCTCCTCCCTCCTTCCCCGACTCCCGCCGTGGATTGGACTGGATTGGATGGGTCCTGCTAATTTCGTGCTGATTTCCGGCTCGACTGCTAATCGTTGCTGCTGCTGTTGTGCTCTGTCAGATTTTGGAGAAAGGGGAGCTCCAGGTTTCTGGCAAGGAGAGGGAGGCGCAGCTGTCCTCCCAGTTCAGGGACATCGCCACCATCGTCATGGAGAAGACTATCAGTACTGAGACCCGGCGCCCCTACACCATGAACATGATCGAGAGCATCATGCACGAGATACACTTTGCCGTCGATCCAAATCTTACCTCCAAGGAGCAGGTAGCTGCCTGCTCTCTGCTCTCGATATGTACTACCCTTAGTGTGTGCGTGCGTGCGTGTGTGTGTGTGTGTGTCTATATATATAATGGAGGATCACGATTTGTTTAGCATCCGTCATTTTCATTCATCACCTGCAGTGCATTTTCTTCAAGGAAATGTTGCTTTAGGCCAAATTATTGTACACATTACAAACAGCCCACCTTCTGATTCCTGTATTACAGGAGTATTAGGAAGTTGCCATGCTAGCTTAGAATATTTTGCTTGAAGTGATGATATCTTACTGTACGCAATCTAATTATCTGCATTGGTCCCAATTGGAAGAAATTGAGTATTGATGTCATGTACAAGTCCTTGCCAAGACAGCAACTTCAGTCGCAAGTATGTGCATATGAATAATCTTTCCGGAGATATTCATTCATATTACATACTCCCTCCGTCCGGAAAAACTTGTCCCAAGCTTGTTCCTCATATGGATGTATCTAGCACTAACTTGGTGCTAGATACATTCATTTGAGGGACAAGCTTTTTCGGACGGAGGGAGTACTATAGAGGCTATTCTGTTTGTTAAGTCCTTGCCAGGACAGCAACTTCAGGCGCAAGTATGTGCATATGAATAATCTTTCTGGAGATATTCACTCATATTCCACACTGTAGATGCTATTCTGTTTGTTATGCACCTGGCATTGTCTATCAGTTTTGTCGGATCTGTCTTTGTTTTTCTTTTCAACCGATGGCCATTGTTTGGGCTACCCTAGTTAACCTCTTTTTGGATGGAGTCACTCAATGCCAGTACCTTGCACTGCCATAATGTGATAAAAATACTCAAGGAATTAGGAATTCTTTGTGACAGTACTGATGGTACCTGTGTTTATGCTTTTACCTTGGTTATTATTACCTGCGCTTGGGACAATGTGACGGAGGTCGTAATATACTAATATTGTTATAGTACATCTGTGTAGACTTGTTATCTACTCCCGTTTCCTTTTTTAATTTGTATCTTCATCCATATTTCAGGCACTGAAAGTTATTAAGAAGCTAATTGAGAACCCTAAATACCGTATAAAGCGTGCACCATTGACAGTGCGATTCATTGCACCTAAGTCCAATCTTTCTGGCCTTATGGAGAAGCTTGATGGGTGGAATGCAATTGTTCTTTCAAAGGATGAATCTGCCGATCAGTCTTCCATTGTAAGTCTTTTAGATTATCTTTTCCAAGCTGTTAATGTGTTGCCTGATTATGATTTCTATCATGTGAGTTCCCCCATTGAACTTGTGTTTCGTAAGTTATAATAGGATGCTGTACTCATTCTGGTCCCCCCAAAAATGCTATACAGCTGGTGAATGGTTTATGCTATCATTTAGTGGGAGTTCTATTACTGAGAAGCTTGCCCGTTTTCTCCTTTTGTACCTTTCAGTCACAATGATCTCAACATTCAAGTCTACTTAGGCTGCTTTGTGTTCCTCTCCTTTGTGACACTGATGCAATTATTGTCCAAATTCATGATATCTTCATGTCATGTTTCACCCTATTAGTTGGTGTACTATACTTAATTCCGAATAACATATTGCAGGTATGTGAGATTGAACCATCTGTTCTGCACTCGTGTGAAGAGAAACTGAAGGACGTGCAAGGGAGGGTGGAAGTACTCTCGGTGTCGGCACACAAAGAAAGTGGCTCTTCTACAGACCAATATGACAATGTCGAGGACAATGTGGAGAAGGCACAGCCCGTGCCTGCGAAGGAGTCTGGTGCTGTTGCTCAGCTAAGTGAGACCATGCAGAAACAGAGCCTTTCGAGTGAAGTGGAAAGCCAGGGCCAGGCACCAGGCAAGCCGCAGAAAAGATGCAAAGAATGTGACATATTCATGGAGGACAAGCTGTACAGAGACCACTGCAAGTCCGGGTGGCACAAGCACAACTACACACGCCACAAGAATGGGCTTCCTCCGCTCAGCCAGGAGGAGTGCTTGATGGAAATGGAGATGGCAGATTCCCAGAGGGGTCTGAAGGACTACGATTTCTGAGGTGGGTTTTGTCTAGAACTCCCTGTCACCATGCCTTTGAGGCCGAGAAATGGCATGCACAGGCCATGAATTTTGCAGCCTTGTTGTTTCCGTGGACATGGTCATCATTTGGTAAATGCTGGTATGAAGTGGGGAACGAGTTTTGCGAGACGCTAGCAAGTTTATAAAATGTAATCGGGTTACATCGTGTGAATGTGAACTGTGAAGGTAGTAGAACCTGGCTCATGTGTATTTGGCTGAGTAAACCTGTGGCAGCTCTGATGTTTGCGGCATGAACTGTAACGTGATGCTATATGGTACGGTCTTGAGTACGCGCCTGTTATGGAGGTGAACCAACTTAATGCAACATATGTATATCGATTTTGCAACTTGATGTTGCTTGGGTACTGATATATGAATTCCGGGGTTGTTGTTTATTATTGGCTGTTGGCCTGCTGTAGGTGAAAAGAAAAGGCAGATACAGCAGGTATCAGCCAGTTGTTTGGTGCGTTGATAAGGCATGTAAAAGGCGTGCAAAATGATCACATATCGCACTAGGAAAGATGATCACATCCACTGATCAGAAGCAAAGTAGAGAGTAGGACGTGAAAGAGAGCAGCGATGTATAGTTTCTTGTAACACCTGAAGTCATGAGTAGATACCTCTGCTCTGTCCATGTTCGCTGACGATGAGAAACACTGCGCGCTTTCCTTTCCTTTCCTTGAGCAAGCGGAGAAAGGGCAGACAGCCTTGTGTCTTGTGTGGTGGCATCAGCTCAGTTGGCCTGGTCGTTTGCCCCGGTGGCAAGCTAAGCACAGATACCAAAACTGAGCGGCAAGAAAGGCAGAAGAAGCACACTAGTAGGATGCAAGTGACTGGGACGCTTCCTGGAGAAAGCGAAAAGAGTTGGCTCAACAGCAGGCAGGATCATCGTCGCCACGCCACCACACCTCACTTACATCTACTACATGGATCATCGATCTGCCCTTTTTCCTCTTTCTGCCGCCGGCTTTTCCACTGCTTTCTTCTCCTCTTACCGATGGCCGCTTCCACCTCCGATCCACGCTTCCTCTTCTTCAGCTATAATATAACAAGCGCCTGCTCCTCCTCGAGTGGTGCAGTAGACAGTAGTAGTGGCTACCGGTGTCAGTAGAGGGCAGAGCAAGCAACCAACCGTGGTGAGTGGTGACCATGGCGCGCAACTGCAGAATCAGCAGCTTGCCGCCGCCGCCGTCGATGCTCTTCTTCTTCCTGCTCCTCATGCTCTGTACCACCTCGCACTGCGGTAAGCTCACTGCTCCCAGCCCATCCAGTGAACCAAGATACTGTAACGGCGTCTTCTAAAAAAAATCCTAATTCGTTTCTTCTCTTCTGCGTTTGAGTGGTGTCACTGGAGTGAACACAGTGTCGGATCTCAGTGACCAGCTCTCGCTAACCTGTCTGTTAACCTGCATTGTGCTCACTAATTGGAGTCTTTGTGTTGGTGGAGCAGAGGCGAGAGCTCTGAGGCAGAGCAAGAGGAACTCGCTGATGAGCGTGCTCTTCAAGCTCAACTTCGCCAGGGCGGTGGAGCCGACGCAGCCGCCGCCCCCTCCCTCGTCGCTCGATGCCAGCGCTGGCAGCGACGCCGCGAGCGCGAGTCTCGCCGCCGTCGATGCCCCGTTCTGCGTCAACCCTCCTGACGCTCCCCCCTCGTCGTCGTCCACGCCCCCCTTCACCTCCACGGCGCCCTCCTCCACCACCCCGTCCGTGCCGGACCAGCTGCCGCCCATCACCCCCGTCCCGCCCTCCTTCGAGCCCAGCCCGCCGGCCGACGGCGGTGGCGCCACCCCGGGCTCCAGTCCGGGGCTGGGCACGCCGGCGTCCACGCCCACGCCCATCAACCCGCCGCAGTTCGCCCCGAGCCCGCCTGGGACGGCGCCGCCCAGCCCGATCGTCGTTGTGCCGAGCCCGCCCGACGAATTCGGCCCAGGCTCGGGCGGCGGAGGACAGGGAGGAGGCGTAGGAGGAGGGGGCGGTGGTGGAGGAGAGGGAGGAGGTGGTGGTGGTGGAGGAGGAGAAGGAGGAGGAGGAGGAGGCGGAGGCGTAGGAGGAGGAGGAGGAGGCGGTCTAGGAGAAGGAGGAGGTGGCGGAGGGGGAGGAGGCGGCGGGTTCATGCCGCCGATCATCTACCCGCCGCCGCTGGCCCCTCCGATGGCGCCGGGGTCCGGGCAGGCGCTGTGGTGCGTGGCGAAGCCGACAGTGCCGGACCCGATCCTCCAGGAGGCCATGGACTACGCGTGCGGCTCCGGCGCCGAGTGCCGGTCCATCCAGCCGTCCGGCGCCTGCTCCCAGCCGGACACCGTGCTGGCCCACGCCTCCTACGCCTTCAACAGCTACTGGCAGATGACCCGGGCCAACGGCGGCACCTGCGACTTCGGCGGCACCGCCACCATCGTCACCAGCGACCCAAGTAAGTCCTCAAACCTCGACTGACCGAAAGCTCCATCCACCCATCCATGCTATGCCATGCCACTGCCATGCATAAATCCTCATGATCGATCTTGATTTCTTACCATGGGTTTCTGTCCGTCATGATCTCTGCAGGCTACGACAGTTGCGCGTTCAACCTTGTATGAGGCTGCAGATCGATGAGCCAATTTTCTGTTCCATTTGTTTCGAGGCCACGCAGCACCGCAGGCTTAGTAAGGAGTAGCTGAGATTAGTGTGATTTTGATTCTGGCAAGACTGCTGATACCGTGTAAAGGCGATTCCTTGACATGTGCATTATACTAGTAGCTTCTTGGGCAGGAAGATGCTTAATCGTGCGTGCCCCTCTTGTAACTTTAAACCTTCTTGACCAAATTAGTTTAGTTTAAGCCAATGATATATGCCTAACTTGGTGTTCACGCTAACCCAGTTAGTAGCACTAGGAAAGTTGGATTCTGTCCGATCACGCACGAGCTCGACTCTTTGTTCCACACTTGATCCAACTAAGCATCTCCAGACAAACATAGTACTCCCTCCGTAAAGAAATATAAGACCGTTTAGATCACCGAAGTAGCCATCTAAGCGCTCTTATATTTCTTTACAAGATAGTACTACGTGATAACTAAGATTGAGAAGGATATATATAGACACAAGAACCCAGTGAAACAGCTCCATATTGACAGGACAAAATGCAGGAAATGCACTTTAGCTAGCTACCGGAGCACTGACAAATTACAAACAGCCAAGAACACGATGCAGCAGAGTTGACAGGGTAAGGTTTTACACACGCGCCTTACAGCAGATACGAAGCTTAATTCACATCAACGCCGTCAAAAATCAAATAAGTAGCACTAGTAGTATTTGTTCCTGCTTACGCCACATACACGGAGTGTATGTCTACTGCCGGCTGTATCCGTCCCATCAGCTCTTTTTTCTGTTTTCAAGAGAGCACCTGATTGGAAACCCTTAATTTTTCTGATTGCATGGCCGGCGATGGGTTCCTGATCTGGGGTTTCAGTGGCTCGCTGATAACTGCATTCACCGCACTCACCATTTCGCTCGGCGAGCTAAATCCATCGGTCTGGGAGTAGAACAAGTGAACTGTCTTGCACATCTTCCAGAACAGCTCCTTGCACGGCCTAGGAACAGCAGTGTCTTCCCTAAGAACCAGCTTTAGCAAGTCTTTTCTACATGACGCTATGGACTTCCGTTTCGTTTCTTTAGCCGTTTCAATTGACATAGAACCACCACTGTGGTGAACAAGTAGTGAGACATAATCCAGGTTTCCCTCCATGCTCTCCCTCTGTTACAAATAGATCAAAAAACTGTCAGAGCAACCAAATTACAGCTTTTTTTTCGAAAAGGGGAAAGACCCTGGCCTCTGCATCATCATGAACCAAATTACAGCTTACAGGTCTAAACTACATGGCAATAGTGATGAGTAATTACTACTCCCTCTGTACCAAAATACCCGTCGTTGGGAGAAACCAGTATAGGTTCCCCCAGCGACAAGTATTGTGGTACAGAGGGAGTACTCTCTATATTATCATCATTATATAACTACAGGATACACAACTATTAGTTCAATTCTAGCTTCTGGGAGCAAGCATCAGCACGTCTTCTACCATGGTTTTAAACTCTTAAAAATATCATACAAGCATTTAGGTGTGTGTTTTACAAGAATAAATTATTGACATGATCATGGAGGACTGTAAATCTTGATTTTTGTTAGAATTTGTAGTCCGCGAGGACTGCGATGGTGTCTCTATCTCACCACATATCTGTTTACTGTTTGTTCGGGCAACCATCACGATACTTGTTTATATTAAGATGAAAGGAATTTGCCTGTTGTGGTATGTGAAGCATATAACTGAAGCACATATGTTTATGACATACTGCGAATGTGATGTGCGTCGACAGGAAGTTTAGCATAAAAGGGGGCCCAAATACCTCAAGGCCTTGGATATCATTGAGAAGACGACCACAAGTGCTCATTAGCCTAAATAACTCTTTGTATTCTTGATCATTGACTACGCAGTCCGAGATCTTTTCCCCGATAAGATACAATGATGTGAGCACAGTGGGCCCCAATGTGAATGAAACAACTGCATTTGACATGTATTGCTCAATTGTTGGCACATATTGCCTCATCCGCCATTCTGCCTCAGACATCATAGACCTCAACAGCTGAAGCCACTGCAGATAGATTCAACATTTCAACACTGAACACAAAAAATTTGAGAATCAGGCGAACACAATGAAACTCACTAATTCTATCAGGTGCTTTTGCACATCACGGCTTTGTACTGCAGAAGCCACTGCTGCAAGTTGATTCACTGTCGTATAGATAGCACAAAACAATATTTTCACTTGCTCAGAGTAGAACTCATCTTTGGAGTGCTCATCCCACCTAAGACAAACATTAGCAAATCAGGGATCATAACTTGTTAGCAATGCGCGAGACACCAACTCTACTTACAAAATGAAGGACCAAGGTGGTTACTTCTCAACTAATGCTATGAGGTTTTCATGTTCTTCTTGTGATCCTCCAACATCGAAGAAATCATCAACAACAGTTGTGAGCACTCCATTTTTTGACCATGACATGCGAGCATCAGACAGTTCAGGAGGGAATATGGTAGCAGCAGCAGCGAGATAACAATATGACAGCTTCTGACGTGCAAACTGTAGCTGGTCCAGCCGGTTTTCTTTCGCCCAACTGTTGCCACAAAATTTGTAAGTTTTCTAAGAAAGGAAGTTAATAAGGCAAGAGATCATAAATGTTAGATTACCTTTCAAGATGCAGGAGTTCATACTGGTAAATAGATTGAGAAAAATCGAAATCTTGAATAGCCAAAGCCAGAAAATCTTGGTTGACGCAACATGGCCTGTTTCAGCAAAATGTCTAGCATTGGTGTAACATCTTTATTTATATAATATATGATTCACGGACTATTATTTTTGGGAATTGATACTCTTACAACTGTTCTGTCTTTAGCATATGAGAACCATAAATATTAAAGTGTTCAATGTTCCTCTTATGGTCTAGACGTTCCATTGTGGCATAAAAGGGAAATTTAAGAGCATACTCCACCTGAAATTACAAAAAACAAAAAGGTAACTTAACAGCCAAGAAAAGCTAGGACCAATTCACTTTCTGAGATTTAAATTCCATTTAAGCACCTCTTGAAAGAGTGGCGTTGTTTGCACCCAGTCGGAGAACAACTTTTCTGTCAATAAACTGGCTGACCAGTCGCCTATGTTATCTAAGATACATTCATTTTCTGACACACTGACCTCCGAAGCCTTGTATAATTCCAATATTGATTTTGTATCATTTAAATATCCCTGAAGTGAGTTATGGAAAGTGGTTTCATCAACATGATACAGATCATCTGCGTCATTTTGAAATTAGGTAGTTAATTAGATATACAAAAAAGACAAGTATAAAATTAGTACGACGGGAAATTACTGCCCAAGGAAGTACCTGAGGAAACATCATATCCATTCATCCGCAAAAGACGAAATGCCATTGCACATGCTGCTACATCTAACATGATTTCCTCGTCTCTCTGTAACCAGAAACTGCGATGTGGATGCAATGAAGTTCACAAGCTATGAATGATAAATATTAAAACTTTATTCATGATCCTTACCTGTATGCCACGTCCAGGATGCTCTTTATCTCAGTAGAAAAATAATGAGATATCCCGATTTTTTCAAGAGAATCTACCATTGAAAGCTGATGATATATATTTGTTGGATAAACTGTTGGTACTGCAAAAGTCTATTTCGTTAGGTAACTAGCCACAATATAAGCCCTTACAAATTCCTGACAAAGAAAGGCACATAGACACACCTGAACTACCAAATTTGCTGACAAGTAATTTTACATACTGCAGGGCTTTGTCATCAAAATTGTGGATTAATGCAGCAGCAGTTGTCGAAGGGGAGTTGAACAACGATCCATTCTTCCTTTGGAACTTCATAACTTGATTCCAGTCCAACAAGTTTCCTTGCCCTTCAGCAACATAAGCCATATATGCTTTCCTCCCATCAGATTTATCCCCAATAAGTCTGCATTAAGTTCATGTATAATATAAGGATTTTGAAAATATTACTCACAGTAATACATGTCATGCTCAACTTCTGACTGCCAATTTCAGCAAGGAAAAGACATATGAATGACATGTGTCCCCCTTTCGCTTCAAGTAATGGTTCTTAGAAATCTTTCAAAACATAAAAGTACTTCCAATTTTTTTTTTAACTTCTACAAGCAGAAAGATAAGTAAATAAAGCAATCTGTATTTTCCATCATGTATGATGTAACTACTCCCAGCAACCTAACTTTTAGAAATCAGCTATCCCTGAAGTGTAAACAGGATCAGAAAGGAAGCACACCACAATTTTCATGCTAGATTTGTCAAACCTTTTCAGTTCCACCTCCCGGAGGTGAAGAATCCTACCAACATCAGTTTGTCCAACGGGAAATTCCAATCCCATCTCAATCCCAAGGCTAAGCATACCCGAAAATGTGATATTGAAGCCTATAGGAGCAACACTCTGTTCATCTGTAGCAGTGGATAAATTTCTTCCAATGAAACGTAGTCCTGTCAGTACCATTTTCATCGCATCAAGGCCATTGGTCTGGTAAAAATAAAAAACACAAGACAAACAAAAATGTTAGTTCATCTTTGCTTCATACCTCTCTTGATATGCTCCCTGCCAACATTCCACCTCTTAAGTGCCAGCACACAAGCCAATGTGGATGAGAGGACATCCTTGTTGATGGAGGAGTCCATTTGGATGAGACCCCAAGATCCATTGCTTTGCTGGGTTTGTAGGATCCACTCGACACACTGTGGGAAGCATGGAACTTGAGGAGAGCCCGGCAAGGGCACCATAGCCACCCACGCGGTGTCGTAGGAAGATGGCAACAACTCAGGTTCCAGGAGCTGCTTCCTTATTCTAGCCTTCCGCTCCTGATTTAGTTGAAACAAGAATCATGTGACAAGACCCTCAAACATCTTCCTGAAACAAGGATCGGTAGTGATGGACATACTACATACCATGTTTTGCAGGCTTGTATTTTCTCCGGCAGATCCCCTCTCCGCATTTTCTGTTTCTACATAGGAGATGTGTACTTCACATATCAATTGGCACATCTCAAAATTGTTTTCTTTTATAAAAAAGAATGCTTGAGGAAATTGGGACATCACTAGTGTTTTTTTTTGACCAGGGACATTACCCTTGTAAATACCACAGACGGTGCTACTCTCACTCTCAGACATAAAAATATGGCGTCAAACCAGCGCTAAGAAAATGTTTGAAGTGTATTTTCATACATGTGGAGCTAACTGAGGTTAATTAGTTGGATGTTAAGTTGTATGATTAGACTTGCCTCTCTCCTCATGGAGAACGGGATGAAGGAAATCTAGAGCTACTCTTCCCCTAAAATATGCTCAAGCTATCCTAATGCCACCACTTCTGCTATTTCCGTGAAGCATATGCTTCTGGCCGCGGCCGCTGTCGCGGGTCTGAACCCATGGTGCCACGCCACCGCCTCTACACGCTGATCTTTCTTTAATAAATACATTGCAAGAGCTAACCTTGCAAGAGCTAAACTTTCAACTAGTGTGTATTTTTTTAAAAGAACCCATATTCTTTGACTCTTTTGCCGGTCTAGGCAAGGTTAGCTATTTTTCACTACGCAATGATCAAGCTTTAAGAAATTCTTGAGTACATGTCTTTCAGTGCTATTTTATCCCATGTTTCATCCGTGCTTCCATGATGCAGTGATTTTGATAATATTTCTTAAAATTGTTATTAGTTGTATCCATTGTGGTCAAATAAAGTTGGAAGCTTAATTTTCAACCATGTCTGTTGTAGCTTTACAGTGATCACAGAGGATATGTGATATTGTCATCTACGTGGTGATGTACCCACTAATATATCTTTTAGTGTTGTCCAAATCCAGACTTCTGTTTGGAGGTAATCTGTTTGTGCACTGATATGACTTACATTTGAATACACGCAAACACTCAACTATGTTTTTTTAACACGGGGAGGGGACCAGAAGGCCCCCGAAGCTGCTTAGAAAGTAAGGGCTTCTTTGATTCAAAGGAATTTTATAGGATTTCTGGAGGATTGAAATCCTTAGGATTTTTTCCTATGTTGGTCCTTTGATTCATAGGATTGGATCCCATAGGAATTTTTCCTATGGAATCTTTTGTACTACATTTCATAGGAAATTTAACATCCACTCCAACCTCTTTTTACAATTCCTTTATTTTTCCCGTGGCATCAAACAATCATTGCTAATTCTATAGGATTCAAATGGGCATGCCACTCCAACCCTACACTTTTCCTATTCCTATGTTTTCAAAATCCTACGAATCAAAGAGGCTATAAGATTATAAACATGTCCTTCCTAATTGCAAACAAGACCCTTAATTTTTTATTTTAAAAAAGCAATCCGGTCCTGCTGCAGCCAGACCTTGCCAGAGCTGCGTCTGCCACCATCTCCGGCATGATCCTTGCCATCTCTGGGAAAAGGAAGAAGGGTCTCTCCATGGAAGTTGTAGAAGTGCTCGTCGGAACCATCTCCTTGTCTGATCTTCTGTTCCAGCAGCGGAGGTCAAAGTAGTGGGAAACAATCGAGCGATGAACTCCACGCAGCATCCATCCCTTGGAGTTTCTTGGCCAGAAAAGTAGAAAGCACCAAACTGCCACCCTCTTCCCCACCACCATGAAGGCGGAGAGAGAGCCCTTAGGGAGCGCTCTTCACTCGGTCAAGAAATTAACCAAGCTTATTTGGGAAGCCCTTGACGACTCTCAAGAGGAGGGGTGGTGGAAGGGAAGGGAGGAGAGGAGGGTTGAATCCTTCTGGCCCTCACCACCCAAAAGTTTCAAACTCTCAACTAGAGTTGCTCATCTTTCGTTATGCTGGTAGAGTGTGGATGCACAAAAAACATTTGGATATGTATGGATGTGAGAAATCTTAGTGTTAATTTGACTTGTTTTCTTAACAAATTATAACATAGGCAAGAATAAGTATCAGAATGTCATGGTGCCCATGTGAAGTCCAACAGTAGATTAAAAGCTTTACCATGTGACGTCATTTCTTGTTGTTGTACATAGTATAACCATTAGTCTGTGTGCTCTATAGTGGTTGAGTAAATGAGCCAGGATGAAGTTCAAAAAGTTGTCTTACCCCGTGTAAAGGTTAAGGTTTCCTGTTAATGTCTAAGTTTCTACGATATTTTGTAGCCAGCAAATGTTAACACTGAGCAAAAAAATAAG
>NC_041382.1:682006558-682049831 GCF_002162155.2 Triticum dicoccoides
GGAGTGAGTGTGTGTGTGTGAGAGAGAGGGGGCTATATATAGAGATATAGGATGAGAGAAGGGTAGGGAGAGAGATGGAGGGTGCAGGTAGACAGAGTGGGTGAGCGGGAGACAATATGCATTGTATTTATAGGTGCGATCGAAAAAAAAACAAATTAAAGGCCCATGACAAAGCACGAGCATTCTGCAGGTACTTGTGGTATTTGAACCGTTGGAAATACATGGAGCTAGTTTCAAAAATAAAATAAAATACGTGGAGCTTATTTGCAAATTAGACCTCGTTGTTGGTTTTATATCTGACATATCTCGTAGTAGGGGTCCTAAACTAGCCGTCTTGGAGCGATGGTAACACGGATATAGGATTTTACCTAGGTTCAGATTCTCTTGAAGAGATAATACCCTACATCCTGATTTTGATTATATTGATATGGGTGTACCACGAGATTGTTCTAATGAATCTTAGTTTATCTATCGACTAGCCTGGCCTCGGTTTATATAATATACCGGAGACTTAGGATTTAGATGAGTCCTCGTCTTGTGCACCAAGTCTTATGAAATTTCCCTTGTATGCGGCATGGGCTGTCTGAAGTGGCCCATGAGAGAACCGTCATGGGGGTCCTCGGCCCGATCCACCTGGTCAGGAGACGATGTGGTGAGTACCCCCTAGTCCAGGACACCGTCACTCGTCATTTACCAAAATCAACTGGTGATCTACCCCTCACTCTCTTGTCAATAAATATATGCATTTAACCTTCGGGTTTGTTTAGGTGTCAACCGGCTGAGATTTCCTAAGTCTCAATAAATTCAGAAATATACCTCGCAAAAGGAAAAATCAAGTCAGAAATGCGCAACTTAAGATTAGTTGCATTTTTCTAGAAAAGTGCAAGTTCCACCTTGTGGTGAAACAAAATTATACTACTCACTTTCGCATCTTGCCATGACCTATTCTTCTGCAACGACGCCGTCAAAGCTGAGCTACAAGAAATATTGAAGGGTATGCCACTTGCACTTCAGTGGTCTACCCTCCCGGTTGTCGTGGAACCGAAATTAGTTGGTGCTCTATCAGCGTTACGTGAGGATTCACTTGCCAGATCTGCCTATGGTAATTTGATGAAGGAAATTAAAGCTTTGATGGAAGAGCGGGAGTTTATTCCGGAGAACATAGCTCGATTGCAGAATATGGTTTCTCACTATCTTGCTAATTATGCCCGGACGGAACATAGTACCGAGTGCATCGTCCTCCATCTTTTATTAGTGATCTTGTTTTAGCGGACTGTAAATCTATTACTATGGAATAAAACTTCCCTTTTACCCGGAAAAAAAGATTGTAACAAGTGTTCCATTCCATGGAGTACTCTGGTCATACTTGTAGCATTTGAGTCGTTGCATAGAAATACATGGAGCTAGTTTCAAAAAATAAATAAATACATGGAGCTTATTTGCAAAGTAGACCTCATCATTTACCAAAATCAACTCATGATCTACACCTCCCTCTCTTGTAAATAAATATATGCATTTAACCTTCGGGTTTGTCTAGGTGTCAACCGGCTGAGATTTTCTTAAGTCTCAATAAATTCAGAAATGTGCCCCGCAAAAGAAAAAATCAATTTAGAAATGCGCAACCACCGTTTAGTTGCATTTTTTTCCAGAAAAGTGCAAGTTCCACCTTCTGGTGAAACAAACCTAGACTTCCTCTAATCCATATCAAACCAGCGTCAATTAATATGAACCAAAGGGAATATCATTTTCTGAACCAATTGAGGTTTCTCGACCAAGGCCTAGCAAAACCATTGGTCTTTTGTCCACACAAGGCCCCTTCCCCAATCACACACGTGGAACTCTTCTTCCTATGATCAATGGTAAGTTCTCGTGCAACAAGGACACTTGCACTCACACATCAGTCATCACCATATATGCATCTAAAAAGAATCAAGCAAGCAGCCAGGGCTCAATCCTTACCGAAAGAGGAAGAAGCTGCCCGAGCCCGGGGAGGAGGACGATGACAACCGGAGAAGAGTCGGAGGCGGCGCGCTTCGCTGGAGCTGAAACCATCAAGCCCTGGGACGTGCTCGGCGGCGCGCGCGAGCCTGCGGCGGCGAGGAGGGTTACGTCGTCGGTCATGGTGGTGCGAGGAAGACGACCTCGACGACACGACCGCAGAAGCGGCAGGGAGGAAGAGAGCGGGACTCCCCGCCTTGAGCCGGCGGCCATGCGCCGGGAGCACGGAAGAGGCCCTAGCTACCGTCGTGTTCGACATGGAAAAACTATCACCCGGACCAGCATAGATCTTTTGTGTATTGATGCTTCTATCTCTTCGTGCTACTATAGGCAGCATGATCGAGATCGTACGCGCTTCAGCGTGTACTGTATATTACTTGGTCAATGCATGCAGACAAGAAGCATTTCGTGCTGTGTTTTGGTTTAGACTGCATGTCGCCACGTAAATGTCAGTAGGTGGGTGGCCATGCATGCATATCGTCCGCGATGGTGACATTGTGACAAGCTGCGCAGAGAAAAACAACCGCAGGGTTGGTACGTAGAGCACGTATCTCCTTCCATATGGTACCACATGCTTCCATCTTCTCTTGATCCCACCTTTACCATGACATGGCACATGACCACCGGAGATTATTAGCTAGCAGCGATGCTGAAATTTGTCCCGACTCCGGTGTGGCCGGCGCTACCTACGGCCGCCTGAACCGTGGATCTGTTGTACATATCCTCACGTTCCTAAGCCAAGTTAGCTTCAGACACTTGGAGGATTCATTCGTCTCTGCCCACCCGTCTCTCCCCACCCCACCATCTTTGAAGGTGCTGAAATTTTCTTCCTCATGGTCATATCCACCGGAAGAAAATCTTATACGACCGGATCGTACAAAGTCGATTGTGAGACCCTCTCCTGGATGTGGCACCTGGCGATACGAATCCTAAAGCAGCAGCCCGTCCCGTTCCCCACTACCCCACCTCTCCGTTTCCAAATCCCGACTTCCTACCCAGTTCAATCTCTCCACTTCGCCGCCGCCTGCCGGTGTGCTTGTCCCCGGCGGCCACGGCGATGCTCCTGGGTGCCTCTACTTGCGGCACCGCCGGCGCACTATGCGCACAATGTACGCATCCCTTGGCTGCAGCCAAGCTTCTCACCGCGAAAATAGATATTAGAGCACATGCACTCAGACCCTCTCTATCTGGCCATCCATTTCCTGCTTTAAGATCCGTGCAAATACATTTTTCTTTTTTGTTTCTTCCACATAGAACATATCTTGAAGTTCAAACCTATGCAGCGTGGCAAAGCTTTCTAAGTAGAATCTAGGATAAATCTTTTAGATTCTTTTGTCAAATATAAATATACAAAATACGTATTGTTTAATTAAAAAATCATATTTTTAGTATTTATGTCGGACAAAAAATTCTGAAAGATTTATCCTAAATTCTAGTTAGAAAGCTTTGCCAT
This sequence comes from Triticum dicoccoides, assembly GCF_002162155.2. NCBI lineage: Eukaryota > Viridiplantae > Streptophyta > Magnoliopsida > Poales > Poaceae > Triticum > Triticum dicoccoides. The sequence continues at coordinate 682,010,010 of NC_041382.1, forward strand.
GCTGCATAGGTTTGAACTTCAAGATATGTTTTATGTGGGAGAAACAAAAAAGATAAAATTTTATATAGAAAGTTAGTTGTGTCGCACGGATCTTAAAGCGATATTGGTCGGCTAGGATAGCAGGGCCTAGGTGCAAGTGCTCTAAAAATCCATGTCCCTTCTCACCGACTGTATTGCTAAGCTTGCTCCGTCTCGTTGCCTGGGTTCACTAGATGATTCAACCAACATTTTTACTGTATATATTGTTCGTCCTGACTTTGATCCGTAAAAACCCGAATGAACGCAGCTATTTTTCTTCTGAATTTGTTCTCATACGAGATGTGGTTTAAACGAATTTGATGTGCCTCCATGGCCGAGCTGATAAGTGTGGTCATGGACGACGGGGAAGAGCAGTGGGGACAGGGCTCTGGTGTTTACGGGTTAGAGCGAGAAGAAGAGTTGCAGCGGCGGCGGCGATCACGACGGCTGCGGGCGAGCGTGGGAGGAAGCGAATGAAAAGAGATCGGGATTTAGTGAACTAGGTGGCTGTGTGTTGGGAACAGAAACGAGATTGCTTTAAGATTCGTTCCTTCAGGTGTCCGGTGTTGGAGAGGGTCTCACGTTCTTGAACGTACGACCAGGGTCATATAAGATTTTCTTCCATATCCACCAACAATGACTCCAGTTAGCTAGTTAGCTCTGTGACTTGTAGTATCTGAATCCACGCTCTAGCCTGTGAGATAGGGGAAGATCCAGATTGCGCTCTAGCCTCTCCCTCTGCGCTCTAGCCTCTCCGCGCCCTCTCCGGCAGCGGCCACTCCGGCCCCCGTCGGCCACCCGCTCCATGCCGGACCGCCACTCCGGCACCGGCGCCCATCCAATGGCCTCCCCCTCCTCCCCTGCCCCGGGCAGATCTCGCGAGCGTCGGTGGCTCGATTCGAGCCCCTCCTCGGCTGGCTCCAACCCCGCCCCACACTCCTACCGGCAGGCGCTCTGCTCACCGTCGGTTCGCCTTCCCTCCCCTAGGCTCTCTTCCCCCCGCCCGTGCCACGTTCCTCGCCGCCCACTATGCGCCTCGGCCGCCGTTCTGAGACACGAGACCATGGCCGACGCTGACAGCGGGTGGGAGGTAGCCTCTGGCCGGCGCCGTCCGCGCCCCGAGCCTCGTCCCCGCCATCGCGCCCGCGAGGTCGCCCCTCGTGCTCCTCCCCCGGCCGCCAGCCGCGGCGAGTGCCCGCGCTGTTTTGGCCAGCACCCCAGATCGGAGTGCAGACGAGATGTGCGCTACCGGCGTTGTTGTTTCTTCGGCCATATCGCGCGGTTCTGCACCAACCCTATGCCGTGTCCTTCCTCTCCTAGCGGCGCGCCGGCGGTGAAGCGCCCCCGCATGTCCTCCCCATGCTCCGGTGGTTTCTCCGCATCAAGTGTCGCAGGCCCGTGCCCACCCGTGTCCTCCGGGTCGCGGCCGTGCTTGTCCTTGACCGCCTCCCCCGCGGCTGCGGTATCCAGCCCGGCGCCCTCCGCTTCCTCGGGCCTCGGTGACGCCGCTGCTTCCCTGCCCATGTCCGTCCACCCCGCGCTGCGGCGGCCGGCCGTGTCCGTCTGCTTCATGCCGCGCTCTGCGCGTATCGTCACTACTAGGGAAAACCCTATACACAGAATCTTAGCAGCAGCGCGGCTCAAAAAGGAGCGCTCCTGCTAATTAGCAGTAGCGCAGGTGTGGAAAACCCGCTACTGACAAGTGCTTAGTAGTAGCGTGCTCGGCGTAACCCGCGCTGCTACAAATATCGACCGACAGTGCCCACCCAACTCCATTTAGCAGCAGCGCGGTGCTGCGAGCCGCGCTACTGCTATAGCTGTAGCAGTAGCGCGGTTTTTCTGAGGTCGCTGCTGCTAATTTTCAAATCGGGCACACTTTTGGTCCCGGTTAGCAGTAGCGCTTGTACCGAAAGCGCGCTGCTGCTACTTTCTTAGCAGCAGCGCCTTTTACGTACCGCGCTACTGCTAATCCGCACCCACCACCTTTTCCCCACCCGTCCTCCCCCCCCAAATCCCTCCTCTCTTCCGCCACTCCCTCCTCTCTCTCTCCATATGTTCTCACATTGACCTCTTGCCCATGCGCCCCTTCTCCTCCATGGCACCGAAAGAGGGCGCCGCCTCGCGCCACCGACGTCTAGGAGCTCGTCGGTCTTCCACCGGCGTCTAGGAGGCCGCCGCCTCGCGCCACCACGCCGGAGACCTAACCACCAGTGACCAGCCCCGCTACTCCCTCCATCTCCTTCCTCTCTCCCTTGATTTTTTTCTCTCTCCCTCCCTCTGGTTTGACTCACAATCCCATGTCCATGCCCGTGCAGGTAGTTGCCATGGACGACCATATCTGGCATGGTCGAGAAGAGGAGCCCCACGCCGCTGCCTTGCTCTTCCATGGAAACAGGCCCTCCTCCAACAGCCACCGCCGGATCTGGTCTGCCGCTGCTCGTTCATGCCTCCGGCGACCCCAACCATCGCTGGATCGAACAACTGCTGCCATTGAGAACACGCACGGGATCGAGATATTTTTTTGCTTTTGAAAGTAATAGTAGTAGCGCGGGGTATAAGACCCGCTACAGATAATTAGCAGTAGTGTTGTACTGCAATGCACACTACAGCTAACCATGTATAGCAGTAGCGCGTGTCAACACGCGCTACTACTACAAGTTAGCTGTGGCGCCGTATCAGTAGCGCGGGCGCCCGCGCTACTGATACACCCAAAACTCGCGCTACTGCTAGGCTTTTCCCTAGTAGTGCGTGGACGTAGAGCGCGCCCTCGACCTCGCCCTCATCGCCATTGTTGCTGGGAACCGCTCTGGCATCTCCGCCGCTGACACTAGCTCTGAGCTATGCTCTCACTTCTCGCTATCGACCGCCGACTTCTCTGTCCACCGGTGTCGTGACGACGAGTTTCTCCCGCGCTTCCGGGACGCGGCTACTCGGGCCTTGGTCGCGGCCGCCCCCTCCGTGCTCCACGGTTCAGGCTCATCCTGCATTCCCTGGAGCCGCCTGGCTGGCGCGGACCCCATCTCCCTCCGCTTTGCCGTGGACATTGAGATCACCAACATTCCGGATCATGCTTGGGACATCTCCTTGGCCGTTCAACCGCTCTCTCCCTTCTGCCTCATCGATCGCCTGGCACCTAAGACCCTTGACGAGAGCGACATGTCCGTCTTCCGCCAGGACTACCAACCCGGACGCAATCTCGCGCTTCTTTGAGCTGCTCCTCGAGGAGCCCTTCGAGTTCGCCGGAGCCAACCCCGACCTCGTCGACCGCTTCACCATCGAGTTGCTCCGCTTTCCCGTCTCCATCCACACGCGCCGCTCCGTGGACTTCAGGCTTCCTTCCTCGCCGCCCCCTCCTCCCCTGCCTGTCGGCTCCAGCAGCAGTGGCGGAGCCTCGCCTCCTTCACCCCACATGCCCGAGCCATGGCCGCCCAGGCATGACTTCCCCCCGTCTCCGGGAATCACTGCACTCGCCGTGGGCCATCTGCTCGTGGGTCGGCTGCGCACCAGGGCCGATGACGGGCCGCTCTTCCGTTCCGTGGCCGACAGGGTATGCTTGGGCCCCACACGGTCGTCGCTCCATGTGGCCTGCCTGTCCGTCAAAGGCTGGGGAGCGTCCAGCCTATCCCGGGGCCCGCTGCGCATCAGGCTGGTGTTCAAACGCTAGCACTGACTGTGGTCGCCTGCCCGGTGGAACGCGCCTGCCCAATCAGAATCGGCATTCCCTCGCCTGCGGGCGCAGATCCCCAGGCCGCCTCGGATCCCATCCCCGCTGGCTCCCATGTCCGTACTCCTGACCCCACCCTTCAGACCGTTGGGGTGTCACCCCAGCCAACCGAGAACCCCCCCTGATTTGGTGGCCGCTAGCGCTGATCCCCAGTCTGACCCCTCTGATGGCAGCGGGTCTGTCCCTGCCCAAAGCAGCCCGGCGCCCAAGGCTGTTCCTGCCCAAAGCGATTCGGCGCCCGAGGTGGATCCTGTCCCTGACATGCCCCCTTATCTCCTGTTGCAGAACAGGTGGAGCCCACCCTGGTTTTGGATTCTTGTGGCACAACATCGCCAATCCGGCGCCAGCCTCCAATGCATTGATTCTTTGCTCCGCGGACCACATCGTGCCTAGTGTCGCCCCACCGCATCCACCCATGCAAATTCCTGCATGCACGTCAAACGGGCAACCTTCTTGCCCCGTCCCAGATCACGTGGTGGGTTTTCTCCAGGCCGTCTATTCACGTGCAGCCCCTGTCCTCGAGATCCCTCCAGTTCGCCGCAAGCGGGGCGTGGTGCCGCCCAACTTCATGCCCCAACGCAGTGATCGTATTACCAAGAATGACCATGGGCTTGATTCGGAGGCCAAGGCCAAGCGGGTGCTTCTTCGACGACTCAGCCTCTTGGATGATGATGAGCCTATCTCCGAGGCGGCCATCGAGCGCTATAGCCTGCTCTTTGCTCGTCCGCTCGCGGGAGACATTGTGCAAGCCTTCACTGATTTATTTGGGTGGACCGTGCCCCTTGGCATCCTTGACGGCTTGGCAACTGATACGTCTCCAACGTATCTATAATTTTTGATTGCTCCATGCTATATTATCTACTGTTTCGGACATTATTTGGCTTTACTATCCACTTTTATATTATTTTTGGGACTAACCTATTAACCGGAGGCCCAGCCCAGAATTGCTGTTTTTTGCCTGTTTTAGGGTTTCAAAGAAAAGGAATATCAAACGGAGTCCAAATGGAATGAAACCTTCGGGAACGTGATTTTCAGGAAGATTATGATCCGGGAGACTTGGACCCTACGTCAAGAAAAGAAACAGGAGGCCACGAGGTACGGGGGCGTGCCTACCCCCCAGGCGTGCCCTCCACCCTCGTGGCCCCCCTGTTGCTCCACCGACGTACTCCTTCCTCCTATATATACCTACGTACCCCCAAACGATCAGATACGAATCCAAAACCCTAATTCCACCACCGCAACTTTCTGTATCCACGAGATCCCATCTTGGGGCCTGTTCCGGAGCTCCGCCGGAGGGGGCATCGATCACGGAGGGCTTCTACATCAACACCATAGCCTCTCCGATGAAGTGTGAGTAGTTTACCTCAGACCTACGGGTCCATAGTTAGTAGCTAGATGACTTCTTCTCTCTTTTTGGATCTCAATACAATGTTCCCCCCCTCTCTTATGGAGAACTATTCGATGTAATCTTCTTTTTGTGGTGTGTTTGTTGAGACCGATGAATTGTGGGTTTATGATCAAGTCTATCTATGAATAATATTTGAATCTTCTCTGAATTCTTTTATGTATGATTGGTTATCTTTGCAAGTATCTTCGAATTATCAGTTTGGTTTGGCCTACTAGATTGATCTTTCTTGCAATGGGAGAAGTGCTTAGCTTTGGGTTCAATCTTGCGGTGTCCTTTCCCAGTGACAGTAGGGGCAGCAAGGCACGTATTGTATTGTTGCTATCGAGGATAACAAGATGGGGTTTTCTTCATATTGCATGAGTCTATCCCTCTACATCATGTCATCTTGCTTAAGGCGTTACTCTGTTTTTAACTTAATACTCTAGATGCATGCTGGATAGCGGTCGATGAGTGGAGTAATAGTAGTAGATGCAGGCAGGAGTCGGTCTACTTGTCTCGGACGTGATGCCTATATACATGATCATACCTAGATATTCTCATAACTATGCTCAATTCTGTCAATTGCTCAACAGTAATTTGTTCACCCACCGTAGAATACTTATGCTCTCGAGAGAAGCCACTAGTGAAACCTATGGCCCCCGGGTCTATCTTTATCATAGTGATCTCCTACTACTTAGTTATTTCCTTTGTTATTTACTTTGCCTTTATTTTACTTTGCATCTTTATCACAAAAATACCAAAAATATTATCTTTATCATATCTATCAGATCTCACTCTCGTAAGTGGCCTTATAGGGATTGACAACCCCTATTTGCGTTGGTTGCTAGGATTTATTTGTTTTGTGCAGGTACGAGGGACTCGCGCGTAGCCTCCTACTGGATTGATACCTTCGTTCTCAAAAACTGAGGGAAATACTTACGCTACGTTGCTGCATCATCCCTTCCTCTTCGGGGAAAACCAACGTAGTGCTCAAGAGGTAGCAAGAAGGATTTCTGGCGCCGTTGCCGGGGAGGTCTACGCAAAAGTCAACATACCAAGTACCCATCACATACCCTTATCTCCCGCATTACATTATTTGCCATTTGCCTCTCGTTTTCCTCTCCCCCATTTCACCCTTGCCGTTTTATTTGCCCTCTCTCTCTCTCTCTCTCTCTCTCTCTCTCTCTCTCTCTCTCTCTATTCTTCCTCTCTTTTCGCTCGCCTTTCTTCCGCCATGTCTGAATCAAAAAGGGCTGGGGGTTCTCTCGAGAGTTTTAGTACTTTGGACAACCCTTCTATTCTTGCTAAGCTTATAAATAAGGGTACTATGGAAAAACCTACCGGAGTTATCAATGAGAGTCTTAATAATTTTGATGAAGATGATTCTGGAATTTTTCGTTATTTACTTGATGAATCTTTGAAAGATGCTTGGTATAGATTATTAAGGATCAGGGCCAGTTATGTTCCTCAATATCAAATTGAAGTTTACTTAAAAAGCTTTTATATTGCCCTTCCTTATTCTCTTAAGCATGTCTTAGATTCTATATTTGAAGAAGGTTTTCTTGAAGGGGATGTCGTAGACACTTATGAGAAAATGAAAACTATATTTGGGCACCCCATGAATGAGAAAGTTGAATCTACATCTCTTTTTCTGTCTTACCAAAACGAATCTATTAAAGAGATAAAGGCTAGCCTAGATACAAATTTCCGTAACATACTTAATCTTTCTTCTACCATTAATACTGCTTATCAAAATAGAAGGATTAATTCTATAGATAGCAAGTTTGGTCTTTTCTTTCCCAATACCAAAGATGGCAATACCTAGATCTATTCTTGCTTGTTATGCCTAGCTAGGGGCGTTAAACGATAGCGCTTGTTGGGAGGCAACCCAATTTTATTTTTATTCCTTGATTTTTGCTCCTGTTTAGTAATAAATAATTTATCTAGCCTCTGTTTTGGCTGTGTTTTTTGTGTTTAATTAGTGTTTGTGCCAAGTAGAACCGTTGGGAAGACTTGGGGAAAGTCTTGTTGAACTTGCTGTAAAAAACAGAAACTTTAGCGCTCACGAGAACTACTGCCATTTTTATTTGGAAAGTGATATTTAGTTAATTCTTTTTGCAGATGATTAATAGATAAATTCCTCACGTCCAGAAATTTATTTTAGAATATTTGGGGTTCCAGATCTTGCGGTAGATACAGATTACTACATACTGTTCTGTTTTTGACAGATTCTGTTTTTCGTGTGTTGTTTGCTTATTTTGATGAATCTATGGCTAGTAAAATAGTTTATAAACCATAGAGAAGTTGGAATACAGTAGGTATAACACCAATATAAATAAATATGAGTTCATTACAGTACCTTGAAGTGGTCTTTTATTTTTTTCGCTAACGGCGCTCACGAGATTTTCTACTTTAAGTTTTGTGTTGTGAAGTTTTCAAGTTTTGGGTAAAGATTTGATGGATTATGGAACAAGGAGTGGCAAGAGCCTAAGCTTGGGGATGCCCATGGCACCCCCAAGATAATCTAAGTAAACCTAAAAGCCAAAGCTTGGGGATGCTCCGGAAGGCATCCTCTCTTTCGTCTACTTCTATCGGTAACTTTACTTGGAGTTATATTTTTATTCGCCACATGATATGTGTTTTGCTTGGAGCGTCTTGTATGATTTGAGTATTTGCTTGTTAGTTTACCACAATCATCCTTGCTGTACACACCTTTTGAGAGAGCCATACATGATTTGGAATTTGTTAGAATACCCTATGTGCTTCGCTTATATCTTTTGAATTATATAATTTTGCTCTAGTACTTCACTTATATCTTTTAGAGCACCATGGTGGATTTGTTTTATAGAAACTATTGATCTCTCATGATTCACTTAGATTATTTTTGAGAGTCTTTAATAGCATGGTAATTTGCTTAAAATCCTAATATGCTTGGTAGACAAGATTAAAAATAAAACTTTCTTATGAGTGTGTTGAATACTATGATAAGTTTGATACTTGATAATTGTTTTGAGATATGAAGATGGTAATATTAAAGTTGTGCTAGTTGTGTAGTTGTGCATTTGAGAAATACTTGTGTTGAAGCTTGTGATTCCCGTAGCATGCACGTATGGTGAACCGTTATGTGATGAAGTCGGAGCATGATTTATTTTTTGATTATCTTCCTTATGAGTGGCGGTCAGGGACGAGCGATGGTCTTTTCCTACCAATCTATCCCCCTAGGAGCATGCGCGTAATACTTTGCTTTGATAACTTGTAGATTTTTGCAATAAGTATATGAGTTCTTTATGACTAATGTTGAGTCTGTGGATTATACGCACTTTTCTCACCCTTCCACCTTTGCTAGCCTCTCCAATACCGCGCACCTTTCGCTGGTATCATACACCCACCATATACCTTCCTCAAAACAGCCACCATAACCACCTATTATGGCATTTCCATAGCCATTCTGAGATATATTGTGATGCAACTTTCCACCGTTCCGTTTATTATGGCACACTCCATCATTGTCATATTGCTTAGCATGATCATGTAGTTGACATCATATTTGTGGCAAAGCCACTATTCATAATTCTTTTATACATGTCACTCTTGATTCATTGCATATCTTGGTACACCGCCGGAGGCATTCATATAGAGTCATATTTTGTTCTAAGTATCGAGTTGTAATTGTTGAGTTGTAAGAAAAATAAAAGTGAGATGATCATCATTATTAGAGCATTGTCCCAGTGAGGAAAGGATGATGGAGACTATGATTCCCCCACAAGTTAGGATGAGACTCTGGCCAAAAAGTTAAAAAATGGAAAAAGAAAGAAAGAAAAGAGGCCATCAAAAAAGAGAAAAGTCCCAAATAAAAAAATGAGAGAAAAAGAGAGAAGGGACATTGCTACTATCCTTTTACCACACTTGTGCTTCAAATTAGCACCATGATCTTCATAGTAGAGAGTCTCTCATTGTTATCACTTTCATATACTAGTGGGAATTTTTCATCATAGAACTTAGCTTGTATATTCCAATGATGGGCTTCCTCAAATTGCCCTAGGTCTTCATGAGCAAGCAAGTTGGATGCACACCCACTTAGTTTCTTTTTGAGCTTTCATATACTTATAGCTCTAGTGCATCCGTTGCATGGCAATCCCTACTCACTCACATTGATATCTATTGATGGGCATCTCCATAGCCCGTTGATACGCCTAGTTGATGTGAGACTATCTTCTCCCTTTTTGTATTCTCCACAACCACCATTCTATTCCACCTATAGTGCTATGTCCATGGCTCACGCTCATGTATTGCGTGAAAATTGAAAAAGTTTTGAGAATGTCAAAAGTATGAAACAATTGCTTGGCTTGTCATCGGGGTTGTGCATGATTTAAATATTTGGTGTGGTGAAGATAGAGCATAGCCAGACTATATGATTTTGTAGGGATAACTTTCTTTAGCCATGTTATTTTGAGAAGACATAATTGCTTTGTTAGTATGCTCAAAGTATTATTATTTTTATGTCAATATGAACTTTTGTCTTGAATCTTTCGGATCTGAATATTCATACCACAATTAAGAAGAATTACATTAAAATTATGCCAAGTAGCACTCCGCATCAAAAATTCTGTTTTTATCATTTACCTACTCGAGGACGAGGAGGAATTAAGCTTGGGGATGCTTGATACGTCTCCAATGTATCTATAATTTTGATTGCTCCATGCTATATTATCTACAGTTTTGGACATTATTGGGCTTTATTATCCACTTTTATATTATTTTTGGGACTAACCTATTAACCGGAGGCCCATCCCAGAATTGCTGTTTTTTTGCCTATTTTAGGGTTTCGAAGAAAAAGAATATCAAACGGAGTCTAAACGGAATGAAACCTTCGGGAACGTGATTTTTAGGAAGATTATGATCCGGGAGACTTGGACCCTACGTCAAGAAAAGAAATAGGAGGCCACGAGGTAGGGGGCGCGCCTACCCCCCAGGCGCACCCTCCACCCTCGTGGGCCCCCTGTTGCTCCACCGACGTACTCCTTCCTCCTATATATACCTACGTGCCCCCAAACGATCAGATACGGAGCCAAAACCCTAATTCCACCACCGCAACTTTTTGTATCCACGAGATCCCATCTTGGGGCCTGTTCCGGAGCTCTGCCGGAGGGGGCATCGATCACGGAGGGCTTCTAGATCAACACCATAGCCTCTCCGATGAAGTGTGAGTAGTTTACCTCAGACCTACGGGTCCATAGTCAGTAGCTAGATAACTTCTTCTCTCTTTTTGGATCTCAATACAATGTTCTCCCCCTCTCTTGTGGAGAACTATTCGATGTAATCTTCTTTTTGCGGTGTGTTTGTTGAGACCGATGAATTGTGGGTTTATGATCAAGTCTATCTATGAATAATATTTGAATCTTCTCTGAATTCTTTTATGTATGATTGATTATCTTTGTAAGTCTCTTCGAATTATTAGTTTGGTTTGGCCTACTAGATTGATCTTTCTTGCAATGGGAGAAGTGCTTAGCTTTGGGTTCAATCTTGCGGTGTCCTTTCCTAGTGACAGTAGGGGCACCAAGGCACGTACTGTATTGTTTCCATCAAGGATAACAAGATGGGATTTTCTTCATATTGCATGAGTCTATCCCTCTACATCATGTCATCTTGCTTAAGGCGTTACTTTGTTTTTAACTTAATACTCTAGATGCATGCTGGATAGCGGTCGATGAGTGGATTAATAGTAGTAGATGCTGGCAGGAGTTGGTCTACTTGTCTCGGACATGATGTCTGTATACATGATCATACCTAGATATTCTCATAACTATGCTCAATTCTGTCAATTGCTCAACAGTAATTTGTTCACCCACCGTAGAATACTTATGCTCTCGAGACAAGCCACTAGTGAAACCTATGGCCCCAGGTCTATCTTTATCATATTGATCTCCTACTACTTAGTTATTTCCTTTGCCTTTATTTTACTTTGCATCTTTATCACAAAAATACCAAACGTATTATCTTTATAATATCTATCAGATCTCACTCTCGTAAGTGGCCTTATATGGATTGACAACCCCTATTTGTGTTGGTTGCGAGGATTTATTTGTTTTGTGCAGGTACGAGGGACTCGCGCGTAGCCTCCTACTGGATTGATACCTTGGTTCTCAAAAACTGAGGGAAATACTTACGCTACTTTGCTGCATCATCCTTCCTCTTCGGGGAAAACCAACGCAGTGGTCAAGAGGTAGCAGCAACCCCCGTGCCTGCCTGGTCGAGGTCTGATCACTTCGCGCGCCTGCGTGTTGCAACCCCTGTCCTCTCATCCCTTCTCATGGATCACAATCTAGGCTTTATCTTTTGGAATGTGCATGGGTTGAACAGCCGTGCCAAGCGCACCGCTGTCCGCACGATTATCACCTCGGCTGAACCTTGTATTGTTTGCCTCTCTGAAACAAAACTTGATTCGGTCTCGTTATCGTGCGTCATGGAAACTTTGGGTGCCCTGTTTCAGGACTTCTAATTTCTCCCGGGCGATGGCACAAGGGGTGGAATTCTCCTCGCCTGGCGTGCCGACCGTGTTGCCCTACATAACCCTACCATAGGCCTATACCACGTGTCTGATAATGTCTCCGCTAGCGATGGATCACCTCCCTGGTGGTTCACCGGTGTTTACGGTCCCGAGGCCATTGAGGACAAGCTGGCTTTCGTCTCGGAGCTGCACAAACCGCGGGACAATATTGCGGGCCCTTGGGTGCTGGGTGGAGACTTTAACTGTTGGGGAACGCGACAGAAAACAAAAAATTTCGGTATAGTGAGCACGCCCAAGACCACTATAGACTCCATACAAGGTTTGATCTGTTCCGTACTGACTCAAAGCACAGCGGAAGAAGAGTCGGTGGAGATCATTGGTGCAGATCCCCGCAGCTAGGATTTACAACCTCCCAACCGCGAGGATGTACTCCCTCGTCGGACAGCCCTTCGGGAGGCAGTCGGACAGTCCCCCGGACAATGTCGCGGATAGCCCTTCGGGAGGACCCTCGAAACTCGAACGGAGACTCGGACAGCCCTTCGGGAGGACACTCAAACAACCCCTCGGGCAGAAGACCGAAACTACGACCTCTCTACGGGGTTGCACACATACGGTGTCAGCTATCCGGCAGGGCTTCACCGTCCAGAACTAGTTCCTGCCGGAACCCAGACAACCTTACGACTCTGCGAAACTCTCTTCGTGGGAGGGAGAGAAGAAGCCAGATAATGCATGGCATGTGTATGAGAGCAAGGGATGAGGAGAATGGCAGCCCCTTCTCCTCCTTTTATAGGCCAAGGCAAGGGGTGGGGTGGTGGAGGAAATACCAAAACACCCATGCTACACGTCCCACATGAAGGGTGAAATGGTAACTCAAGTGGGGCACCAAGGGGACACCATGGAGGCACCCCCTTGGCCAGCCACAACCTTGCCCCCTCCCATGGGGGTGGGCAACAAGCCACCAACATGTCTCCTAGAAACATGGGTGCTCCCTAGACAAAAAGCCACCAAACATGTAACCCCCGATTCGTGGGATCTTGTCCCCTCGTGCTGAGACAAGATGTTTTCCGTGAAACATTTTTTCTGAAAAATTCCAAAAGGTCCCAGAATATTTCCGGCACCCTCTAAAATTATTCTAGGCATGATCTGAAACATTTCCGGTGTGGTGTTTTTTATCAGTGAAAAGCAACAACGGCGGTTACGGCAGCTCCGGAACATTTTTTTTTCTCTCCAAAAATTCCCAAAAGTTCTCAGACCAATTCTGGGACCCTCTAAGAATTTCCAGGCGAGTGCCGAAACCATTTTGACCTAATAATATATTCTGAAACAACTTTTCGGTTTTACCGAAACTCTTTCGGTGTTCTCTCTCCGGAACTCTTCTGTTGTCTCCGAAACTTTTCTGGTGACTTTCTCTCAGACTCCCTGTCTAGTATTCAGCAGATAGATGACCCTTAAGTGTGTGACCCAATAGGTTCGGTGAAGTATAGACATGACCTGGAACCCCTTCCGATCAATGATCAACATCGGAGCCGTGGACACCTATATTGACCCCTATACCCACACGAATGAAATATTCAAGTGAACCTCTGATGACCCACAAGTATAGGGGATCTATCGTAGTCCTTTCGATAAGTAAGAGTGTCGAACCCAACGAGGAGCAGAAGGAAATGATAAGCGGTTTTCAGCAAGGTATTCTCTGCAAGCACTGAAATTATAGGTAACAGATAGTTTTGTGATAACATAATTGGTAACGAGCAACAAGTAACAAAAGTAAATAAAGTGTAGCAAGGTGGCCCAATCCTTTTTGTAGCAAAGTACAAGCCTGGACAAACTCTTATATAGAGAAAAACGCTCCCGAGGACACATGGGAATTATCGTCAAGCTAGTTTTCATCATGTTCATATGATTCGCGTTCGGTACTTTGATAATTTGGTATGTGGGTGGACCAGTGCTTGGGTGCTATCCTTACTTGGACAAGTATCCCACTTATGATTAACCTCTATTGCAAGCATGCGCAACTACAACAAAAGTATTAAGGTAAACCTAACCATAGCATGAAACATATGGATCCAAATCATCCCCTTACGAAGCAACGCATAAACTAGGGTTTAAGCTTCTGTCACTCTAGCAACCCATCATCTACTTATTACTTCCGAATGCCTTCCTATAGGCCCAAATAATGGTGAAGTGTCATGTAGTTGACATTCACATAACACCACTAGAGGAGAGACAACATACATCTCATCAAAATATCGAACGAATACCAAATTCACATGACTAATAATAGCAAGACTTCTCCCATGTCCTCAGGAACAGACGTAACTACTCACAAAGCATATTCATGTTCATAATAAGAGGGGTATTAATATGCATATAGGATCTGAATATATGATCTTCCACCAAATAAACCAACTAGTATCAACTACAAGGAGTAATTAACACTACTAGCAACCCACATGTACCAATCCCAGACTTGGAGACAAGAATTGGATACAAGAGATGAACTAGGGTTTGAGAGGAGATGGTGCTAGTGAAAATGTTGATGGAGATTGACCCCCTCCTGATGAGAGGATCGTTGGTGATGACGATGGCGATGATTTCTCCCTCCCGGAGGGAAGTTTCCCCGACAGAACAGCTCCGCCGGAGCCCTAGATTGGTTCCACCAAGGTTCCGCCTCGTGGCGGCGGAGTCTCGTCTGGAAAGATGGCTTCTTATTTTTTTCTCATCGAAAGACTTCATATAGAAGAAGATGGACATCGGAGGGCCACCAGGGGTCCCATGAGGTAGGGGAGCACGCCCAGGGGGTAGGGCGCGCCCCCACCCTCGTGGGCAGGGTGTGGCCCCCCTGGTGAACTTTTTGTGCTTAGTATTTTTTATATATTCTGAAAATGACTTCCGTGAAGTTTCAAGACTTTTGGAGCTGTGCAGAATAGATCTCTAATATTTGCTCCTTTTCCAGCCCAGAATCCCAGCTGCCGGCATTCTCCCTCTTTATGTAAACCTTGTACAATAAGAGAGAATAGGCATAAGTATTGTGACATAATGTGTAATAACAACCCATATGCAATAAATATCGATATAAAAGCATGATGCAAAATGGACGTATCAACCTCCAGTTGTTGTGAGCTATTCTTGTTGCTTCGCGAGATGTCACAAATACCCGAGATGAGATTTATTGCATTCCCGTGGGCCAACACTTTGTCCACCATGAAAGTTACCTCGTTACCGGTTTTGTTCTCTTTTCTCGTTTCCGTGTTCCGGCATCCCAGTGATCAAATCACAAGGTGTCTGGCCAGACGATGATGGATACCATTACACCGAGAGGGCCCGATTATATCTCCCCATTGTCGGAGGAGCAAATCCCAATCTTGAGCTATCTCGTTACTTGCCATACTTTTCCGTGAACCCATAAGCCGCCGTAATAGCCACCCAGTTACGGATGACGTTTAACAAACCCCAAAGTTCATGAAGCAAGTACGAAGAAACTCGATACTCTCATGGTCTAAGGAATTATGCAAACATTAACTTCCCTATGTTATTAACCATTAACTTGTGACGAAAGTATCTCATAGAATAACATCATATTGGGTCGATTCAACACATGTGTTCTACTAACAATTGTGCCCTCAAATTTGCCGGCATAGTCATGCCCATGATCAGGAAAACAGGATCATCATGCAATACTTGAGCCAGTCATAGAGGCTTGACTAGGAATACATTTTACCGTTTATTATCCCACACGTGCACATGAGTTTCCCTCCAAGCCTCGTTTTATTTTCAGAATCGAGAATCATTGTAGTTATAGCATGGAACATAAACCTTCATTACAAACCAGGAGATACAACATAACTGTTATTACTGCCTCTAGGGCATATCTCCTATAGACTCCCACTTACACTAGAGTCATAATCCAGTTACATGGCTTCCCTAACACCAATGGCTATTCGGTGTTGCTCATGCTTTGCTCGTGGTAGAGGCTTCGTCATCGGGTCTGACACATTCACATCCGTGTGAACCTTGCGTACTTTCACTAAACCCTCTTCGGCATGATGTCGAATGAGTTTATATTTGCATTGAATATGTCTTGTCTTATGGTGCGAACTTGGCTCCCTTGCCTGATCCACGACGCCACTATTAACACAATAGATCTTCACCGGGTCCAGAGCACTTGGAACCACACCAAGGTCTTCAAGAAATTGCTTGATCCATACCGCCTCCTTGGAGGCTTCTGAAGAGGAAACATACTCTGCCTCCGTCGTAGAATCCGCCACAGTCTTTTGTTTGGAACTTTTCCAATCAACTACGTCGCCGTTCAATATGAAAACATAGCCTGATTGAGATTTGAAGTCAATTGGGTCAGTCATGAAGCCTGCATCAGTGTAGCCACTTACAATGAGCTCTTCATCACCTCCGTACACAAGGAGTAAATCCTTGGTCCTTCTGAGGTACTTAAGAATACCCTTGACTGCGGCCTAGTGTTCCAACCCTGGATCACTTTGGTACCGGCTGCTAACACTTAGCACATGGGAAACATCTGGTCTTGTACATAGCATGGCATACATAATAGAACCAACTGCCGAGGCATATGGAACATCATTCATTTGTACTCGCTCATCCAGAGTCCGAGGACTCTGATTCTTGCAAAGCACCGTGCCAAGTGACATGGGGAGTAGACCTTTCTTGGACTTCTCCATGTTGAACCTTTTCAACACCTTATCAATGTACGTGCTTTGGCTAAGCACTATCAGGCGTTTTGATCTATCTCTATAGATTTTGATGCCCAATACATATGCCGCTTCGCCTAAGTCTTTCACCGAAAACCTCTTTTTCAATGAGTCTTTTATTTCGCTAAGAAAATTCATGTCATTTCCAATCAACAATATGTCATCCACATACAAGATTAGAAATGCTTTTGCACTCTCACTAAACTTCTTGTAAACACAAGATTCTTCGTCATTCCTGATGAAGCGAAACTCTTTGACCACTTCATGAAAACGAATGTTCCAACTCCTTGATGCTTGCTTCAGACCATAAATGGCTTTCTGAAGTTTGCATACCTTTCCAGCATCCTCATGAATGACAAAACCTTCTGGCTGTATCATGTATACATCCTCTTTGAGGTTTCCATTTAGGAAAGCCGTTTTGACATCCATCTGCCATATTTCATAGTCGAAATAAGCAGCAATTGCTAGCAATATCCGAACAGATCTAAGCATAGCTACAGGCGAGAAAGTCTTGTCGTAGTCCACTCCTGGAACTTGCGTGAACCCTTTCGTGACAAGTCTAGCTTTGTGGATAGTAATGTTACTATCCGCGTCCGTCTTTCTTTTGAAAATCCATTTACAACCAATCGGCTTTACACCTTCTGGAAGTTCTTCCAAGTTCCAAACTTGGTTTTCGTACATGGATTCCATTTCGGCTCTCATGGCTTTGTGCCATTCTTTTGAGCTGGGCCCCGCCATCGCTTCCTTGTAGTGCGCAGGTTCATCGTCTTCAAGAATGAAGATTTTGTTATGAAACCATTTAGGTGGCTGGATAGCCCTACCTGATCTGCGCGGTTCAGTTACAACATTGTCTGAAGTCTCCGCGTCATATGCGACAACTTCCGGCTCAATTGTAGGGATAATTAGCGGAATTTCTTCCGTTTCTTTAGCCATATCAACGGTTGTCGAAGATTCACTAATCTCATTAAGTTGCACTGTCCTCCCACTCACTTCTTTGGCGAGAAACTCTTTCTCGAGAAAGCGTCCATCTTTTGCGACAATTTTTTTGCCCTCGAACTGATTGTAGAAGGAATACCCAATGGTGTTTTTGGGATAACCTACAAAGTAACCTTTGTCTATTCTAGGGTCGAGTTTGCTTGGTTGTAAATGTTTTACATAAGCTTCACAACCCCAAACCTTGAGATGCGACACATTGGGTTTCTTCCCATACCATAATTCAAATGGCGTCATCTCAACAGACTTAGACGATGCTCTGTTTAATGTATAAGCGGCAGTTTTTAGTGCGTGACCCCAAAAAGATATCGGTAGATCTGTAAGAGACATCATCGACCTTACCATGTCCAACAAGGTTCGGTTATGTCGTTCCGATACTCTGTTTCCCTGTGGAGTTCCGGGAGGCGTAAGCTGTGAAACGATTCCACAGTCACTCAGATGTTGGCCAAACTCATGACTAAGATACTCGCCTCCGCGATCAGACTGCAGAAACTTAATCTTTTTATCACGATGATTTTCTACCTCACTCTGAAATTCTTTGAACTTTTCAAAGGTTTCTGACTTATGCTTCATTAAGTAGATATAACCATACCGACTTAAATCATCAGTATAAGTCACCAAGTAGAAATACCCACCCCGTGCGGCTGTGTTCATTGGACCACATACATCACTATGTATTATTCCCAATAATTCACCCGCCCGTTCAGGATGACCCGTGAACGGCGTCTTGGTCATTTTCCCCTTCAAGCAAGCTTCACATGTGTCAAATGATTCAAAATCAAAAGACGGTAAAACTCCATTTTTATGGAGTCTTTGCATGCGTTTCTTTCCGATGTGGCCAAGCCGACAGTGCCACAAGAAAGTGGTGGTGGTATCAGCCTTCTTAAGGCGTTTAGCATTCACGTTAAAGACATTATTTCCACATTCAAGATTTAGTATGAAAAGGCCCTCAACAATGGGTGCAAATCCATAAAACATATCGTTACAATAAAATGAACAACCATTGTTCTCAGACTTGTACGAATACCCATCGTGCACTAAACATGATCCAGAGATAATGTTTCTACACAACAATGGAACAAAATAACAGTTACTTAGTTCCAAAATAAATCCTGAAGGGAGACGTAGAGGCATAATGCCGACGGCTTGAGCGGCGATCCCAGCGCCGTTCCCGACGCGCATCACGACTTCATTCTTTGCTAGCTTGCGCACACTCTGAAGCCACTGTATCGAGTTGCAAATGTGAGCAACCGATCCGATATCAAATACCCAAGACTTAGAATTTTCGCAAGCAAGCAAAACGTCAATGACATTAACTCGTATAATAGTTATACCTTTCTTCTTATCTGCCATGTCTATCCTGCAGTTCCTCTTCCGGTGTCTAGTGCCTTTGCAGTGAAAACACACAGTTTCAGCCTTGGCTCTGCCCTTAGGCTTGCCTTTCCTTTTGAAACTGGCAGTTTTGTTTACCAACAACTTTTGCTGATTCTGCAGTTCTATCTCATTTGATTTGAGCATCACTTCATAAAGCGAGGTAAGGATCAAATCATTACGAGGTGTCTTTGGAAAATTAATTCCTTGTTCAGCCATACTATCATAATAGTTTGCTAGTTTGACACCTTGTTCATTTACTAGAGATTCCTTATGTATATTGCATTCTTCCATGGCTTTAGTCATCTCATGAACTTCAGCTGAATCATGTTTGTGATACAGAACATTTAGTGCCTCGATTATCTCGAAGGTACTAAGTCGTTCATACTATCTTTGTAGCATAGGATCCATGCAAGATAACATAAGTTCTTTAACAACACCAAAATCATCCTTTCGTGAGTCAAACACGTGGATGATATCCTGAGCCATTTCTAGCGTAGGGGAATCACTTAGAGGTTGATCAAGCACATAGTCTTTCTTAGCTTCCCTGAGGACAATCCTCAGGTTACGGACCCAGTCCGCATAGTTGTTTCCAGTCGCAGCTAACTTCTCTTTCTCTAACATCAGGCCTAAGTTGAACGCGGTGTTGCGAGCCATTTGATCTACAACGGAAAACACAAGTTTCACTTAGACTTTGTTTATAATGAAATTGCACTAAGGAATAAATAGTTTTATTCTAAAGTGTGCTCCCACTCAAATCGATATCTCTCAAAATTGATTATGAGTGACACAAGACCCGCATATTCATTCAACGCCATTGAACGAGATGAACATTGATGGCGCGAAATTCAATTGGTAGGCAAACTTGCCGATCACATCACTATGCGACTCTTGTTCATCTTTCGATGGGCGTGTTCCGAGCTCAGGGAGATCCTTCCAGAACGTCAAGACAACCAAGTGATCTTGTTGCGAGGTCTCAACTCACCCGCCTCACACTTCCCTAATCGTTCGTACCCAGGGAGATCCTGCGATACCCCGAAAAGTTAGGTGCCGTGAAGGTGCTACACTTGGGAGAACACTAACTACTTGATTTTTTTGAGAGATCACCCTAATAAAAGCGACTACCACACAATCAAGAAGGGTGCATTAAGAGGGATAAACATCTCATGAAATTCATAATAGCATGATATGGTATAGCCTCTTTCTGACGGAGAAGTCAAGTATTTCTTCGTCTTCGGCATTCGTGTCGGTGTTCACCTTTGCGAAGATTGCCACCACCTTGTCGATGCACCAGATAATATCGCTATCTCCATAGCGGATAAAATAAATGCATTACTTAAGGTTGACACGCAGGTCATTAAAGTGCAATCATATGGCTCCAGCCATCATGCCGAATCATGACACGCAGGTCATGTTAATTACATCATATAGTCATCTCATACATAATCAAATTGAATATGAGCATTGCTATACCACATCACATGCACATCCTGCAAAACCAAGTTAGACGCCTCTAATCGGTTTATGCAAAATTTTATTTTACGTGGCTTCTAAGGTTTTGACTTAAACCGCAGCTACCAACGTTTTATCATCAAGTATGATTATTCAAGTTGCTAGATTAACACCTCGGGGTGTATGAAACATGAGATAATTAAATCTCGAGCTCCATACTAAACTTCGTCATATGCATGACCCTTGTGCAGATCATATCTGCAATGCGCTTTCATATGCGAATTTCATCTTTCTTTTGACTATGGAAGAACCCAAAGAACTGATAGCACTTCCATGATCAATCAGGATCACAGATTGCTAGAACTTTGTCAAATTCCACCATGCTGTCTCGAGATTGAGCAAACGCAAATTCTAGGGAAGCAACAAGAACGTCGGGTAACAGATTCCATCTGTCTCCCGCATAAATAATTTTCAGCAATAGATCTCATCTACTCTAAAATTATATTATGCAATACCCATACATCTCCATGTATTCTAGATCGTAACATGCATCTATGCATAGCGCGGCTCTTGATGCCACTGTTGGGGAACACGACAGAAAACAAAAAATTTCGGTATAGCGAGCATGCCCAGGACCACAATGGAGACTGCATACAAGGTTTGATCTGTTCCGTACCGACTCGAAGCGCAGCAAAAGAAGAGTTGGTGGTGATCGTTGGTGTAGATCCTCGCAGCTAGGATTTACAACCTCCCAACCGCGAGGATGTACTCCCTCACCGGACAGCCCTTCGGGAGGCGGTCGGACAGTCCCCCGGACAATGTCGCGGATAGCCCTTCGGGAGGACCCTCGAACGGAGACTCGGACAACCGTTCGGGAGGACACTCAAACAACCCCTCAGGCAAAAGACCGAAACTACGACCTCTCTACGGGGTTGCACACATACGGTGTCAGCTATCCGGCAGGGCTTTGCCGTCGAGAACTAGTTCCTGCCGGAACCCAGACAGCCTTATGGCTCTACGAAACTCTTTTTGTGGGAGGGAGAGAAGAAGCCAGATAATGCATGGCATGTGTATGAGAGCAAGGGATGAGGAGAATGGTAGACCCTTATCCTCCTTTTATAGGCCAAGGCAAGGGGTGTGGTGGTGGAGGAAATACCAAAACACCCATGCTACATGTCCCACATGAAGGGTGAAATGGTAACTCAAGTGGGGCACCAAGGTGACACCATGGAGGAACCCCCTTGGCCAGCCACAACCTTGCCCCCTCCCATGGGTGGGGGGCAACAAGCCATCAACATGTCTCCTAGAAACATAGGTGCTCCCTAGACAAAAAGCCACCAAACATGTAACCCCCGATTCGTGGGATCTTGTCCCCTCATGTTGAGACAAGATGTTTTCCGTGAAACATTTTTTCGGAAAAATTCCAAAAGGTCCCAGAATATTTCTGGCACCCTCTAAAATTATTCTGGGCATGATCCGAAACATTTCCGGTGTGGTGATTTTTATCAGCAAAAAGCAACAACGGCGGTTACGGCAGCTCCGGAACATTTTTGGGTTTTCTCTCCGAAAATTCCCAAAAGTTCCTAGACCAATTCTGGGGCCCTCTAAGAATTTCCAGGTGAGTGCCGAAACCATTTTGACCTAATAATATATTCCGAAACAACTTTTCGGTTTTACAGATACTCTTTCGGTGTTCTCTCTCCAGAACTCTTCCGTTGTCTCCGAAACTTTTCTGGTGACTTTCTCTCAGACTCCCTGTCTTGTATTCAGCAGATAGATGACCCTTAACCAGGGTGCACCCGTGTTGCTACTAACTTTTAGCTATAGCGCAATACTAGTAGCGCGAGTACCCGCGCTACTAGTAGCATTTTACCCGCGCTGCTAGTAGCCTTTTTCCTAGTAGTGTTCTAAAAAGAAGAAATAGAAAAATGATAGGACTTTGCATGCTTCTAGTGAACCTATTATTGAAACACCTGAGAATCCAAATGATATTTCTATTTCTGATGCTGAAACACAATCTGGTAATGAACCTGAAACTAGTGATAAGGTTAATGGTAATGTTCATGATGATGCTCAACCTAGTAATGATAATGATATAGAAATTGAACCTGCTGTTGATCTTGATAACCCACAATCAAAGAATCAACGTTATGATAAGAAAGACTTTGTTGCTAGGAAACACGGTAAGGAAAGAGAGCCTTGGGTTCATAAACCCATGCCTTTTCCTCCCAAACCATCCAAGAAAAAGGATGATGAAGATTTTGAGCGCTTTGCTGAAATGATTAGACCTATTTTTTGTGTATGCGATTAACTGATATGCTCAAAATGAATCCTTATGCTAAGTATATGAAATATATTATTACAAATAAGAGAAAGATACCAGAAGCTGAAATTTCCACCATTCTTGCTAATTATACTTTTAAGGGTGGAATAGCAAAGAAACTTGGAGATCCAGGAGTACCCACCATACCATGCTCCATTAAAAGAAACTATGTTAAAACTGCTTTATGTAATCTTGGAGCCGGTGTTAGTGTTATGCCTCCCTCTTTATATCGTAGACTTGATTTGAATAAGTTGACACCTACTAAAATATCTTTGCAAATGGCTGATAAATCAACTGCTATACCCGTCGGTATTTGTGAGGATGTGCCTGTTGTAGTTGCAAACGTTACTATTTTAACGGACTTTGTTATTCTTGATATTCCCGAGGATGATAGTATGTCTATTATTCTTGGAAGACCTTTTTTGAATATTGCCGGGGCTGTTATTGATTGCACTAAAGGCAATGTCACTTTTCATGTTAATGGTAATGAGCATACGGTACACTTTTCGAGGAAACAAACTCAAGTTCATAGTATCAACTCTATTGGAAAAATTCCATCGATTATATTTGGAGGTTTTGAATTTCCTCTTCCTACTGTCAAGAAGAAATATGATATTCTTATTATTGGGGATGTGCATATCCCTGTTGAGGTAACATAGTGTTACTCGAAATTTCTCCGGTTCCATGTTATTCAGAATGAGTTCATTAACAAGACTTGATTAACCTTGTTAGTGGATTCCTTTTGATGAGCATGAGATGGATGAAACTAGAAGGCACAACCTTTTGTACCCCACTTTATTTTCTGTTATTTATATTAAATAAAATAAAAATAAGTATTTTTCTGTCTGTTATCTGAATTATCCATGCAATATAAAAATACCCCGAAAATAAAAGTTCTCCAAATGCCCTGAAATTTAAATATGATTTTTTCTAGAATATTTGAGAATATTTGGCACTGAGAACACAACAGGTGGGTCATCCACCTGGCCACGAGGGTGGAGGGCGCGCCCTACCCCCTGGGCGCGGCCCCTACCTCGTGGGCCCACAGTGGCCCTCCTCCACTTATCCTTTCACCCATACACTCCTTCTTCCTCCCACAAACACGAACAACCAGCTCAAACCCGAGCCCAAGCTCGTTTTGCTGCCATTTTTGATCTCCTTGCTCAAAGCACCTCTTACAAAACTGCTTGGGGAGATTGTTCCTTGGTATGTGACTCCTCCATTGGTCCAATTAGTTTTTGTTCTAGTGCTTTATTCATTGAAATTTTTTGCTGCCTAGGTGACCATGTTCTTGAGCTTGCATGTCAAATTTATATGGTTCCAAGTAGTTTTGATGCATGATATAGGCTCTAGGCACTTGTAGGAGTAGTTGCTATCAATATTATTGAGTTTGGTTTACTTTTATTTTGAAGTTACTAAAAATTTCAGAATTTTTCAAAAAATGATGAAGAGACTTTTGATGGGCTCATCGAGCCGAAGCTCGAAGGAAAAGGCACCTAAGCCTAAATATAATGTGCCTCGCACCGCGAAGGTTCGGTCATGTGAATGGCCTTCCGATGATTTCTTGAGAGCAGCCGGGATTTATGAAGATTTTTATGAATTGGCTAAGAATGCCGGCCTCACTGCTTTCCTCCACGACCAACGCAATCCGTATCTCTTACTCACAAATACCTTTGTGCAAAACTTTCATTTCCATTCTAGGAGCTCACCACCTACGGTGGAGTTTCATTTATATGATGAGCATAAGGAGATGTCACTTTATGATTTTTGTCGGGTTTGTTTAGTCCCTTTTGGGGGCAAGACAGAGGAACCACATCGCGAGGATGTGGATGGGTATATTGATACTATCACTGTAGGGGAAACAAGGGAGGTTTCCGATGCACGAATCACTAGCATACATTTTCCTATCTTACACTATTTTGCACTATTTGCTAGTCGTTATTTAATTGGTCGCGGAAACTGTGGAAACCTTAGTATCCCTGATATTATTATTTTGCTCCACGGTTTATTCGGTGATATCTCTGTTAGTATGGGCGGCATTATTGCTAAACGGTTAAGTCTGAACCGTACAAAGGGCCCCATCTTTGGAGGCATCTATGCTTCATGCCTAGCTGCACATTTTAACATACATATTAGGCATTATGAGAAAGAAGAAAAAGTGCTTCCTCGTGTTTATTTAGATTATAAGAGTATGGTGGCACATGATTTCATTGTTAAGAATGGGGAAGAGAGCTTAAATACAAATTGTTCTTTGATAAACATCATCCTGAGACTATTACCCTACCCGCTCCTTCTTTGTTTGATTTATCTGCAGGCCAGTACCTTGTTCCGTTAGAGGCTATTCACGCCTACCGGAACCCTGCACCAGCCATGGAGCCAGAGCCGGAACCGCAAGTTGATCCTTCACGACAGTCTAATTACCAGTGGGATCCGGAGATGATTGCCAACCAATGGCAATCGGAGTCTTCTTCCTCTTCGCAGTAAGACCCCAACTACTATTATGGATATCCGCCAGCCCAGCCGTGGCCATAGACCAACTTAGGCCAAAAGCCTAAGCTTGGGGGAGTACGTATTTCTCACCGAGATTACATTTATGTTCACACACTCATTGCTAGATGTCGGTGCTCTTACTTTTTCATTTGTATCATCCATGCTAGTTTATTTCCTTTTTATTCTTTCTTCTTGTGTGTTTAATAAACCTTAAGAAAAACCAAAAAATTAGTTGTAGCTTTTAATTAGTTTACTTTCATGCTTGTAGTAGTAATTAAAAAGAAAACCCAAAAAGATTTCCCGTTCTTCTTTTTACTTGTTGGGAGCTCTCCTGTGTAAATAGTTTTATTTCTTTTCTTTCCTTTGGGGGTCGATAGGAGAAGACCATAATTAAATTGTTGAAGTGGCTCTCGTATGCATACTTGTTGATCTGACAAAAGAGCCCATATTGCCTTGTCTTCTCCTGTTTATTGAATGCTTGCAGATTCCAGCTTAGTCCATTGCACGTGCACTATTATTATTATTCACATCGTTCGGTCGTGCAAGTGAAAGGAGATTATGACGATATATGATGGACTGACTGAGATAAGAAAAGCTGGTATGAACTCGACCTCTTTTTTTTTGTAAATATGATTAGTTCATCGTTCCTGATTCAGCCTATTATGAATAAACATGTTTGCAATGACAACTAGAGATCATAGTTTCTTATGCCATGCTTGATTAGCTATGAGTTATAATGGTTTACCTTGCGTGCCAACATGCTATTAAAATGGTTGTGATGTGGTATGATAGGGTGGTATCCTCCTCTGAATGATTTAAGTGACTTGACTTGGCGCATGTTCACGCATGTAGTTGAAACAAAATCAACATAGCCTTCACGATATTTATGTTCATGGTGGATTATATCCTACTCATGCTTGCATTCGCTGTTGATTAATTTTAATGCATGTTCATGACTGTTGTCGCTCTCTAGCTGGTCGCTTCCCAGTCTTTTGCTAGCCTTCACCTGTACTAAGCAGGAATACTGCTTATGCATCCAATCCCTTAAACCCCAAAGTTATTCCACATGAGTCCACCATACCTACCCATATACGATATCTACCTGCCGTTCCAAGTAAATTTGTATGTGCCAAACCCTAAACCTTCAAATAAATATCCTGTTTTGTATGCTCGAATAGCTCATGTATCAACTAGGGCTATCTGTATCTTCCATGTTAGGCGGGTTATTCTCAAGAGGAGTGGACTCCGCTCCTCACTCACGAGATAAATGGCTGGTCACCGGGATGCCCAGTCCCATGCTTTATGCAAACTAAATAAAAATAATTGCAAACAAAACTCCCCCTGGGACTCTTGTTAGTTGGAGGCACTCGTTGTTTCGAGCAAGCCATGGATTGATGATTGTTGGTGGAAGGGGGAGTATAGACTTTACCATTCTGTTTGGAAACCACATATAATGTGTGTAGCAGCATTGAAGATATTGCCATATCTTGGTTGTTATGTTGACAATGAAAGTATACCGCTCAAAATATTATTCACTTCTATTTCAAAACCGAGCTCTGGCACCTCTACAAATCCCTGCTTGCCTCTGCGAAGGGCCTATCTATTTACTTTTATGCTGAGTCATCATCCTCTTATTAAAAAGCACCAGTTGGAGAGCACTGTTGTCATTTGCATTCATTACTGCTAGTTTACATTGAGTATGACTTGACTGGATCTCTTTTACCATGAATTACAATGTCTAGTCAGTCCTTGGTCTTTAAAGGTGCTCTGCATTTATGTTTTGCGGTCCAAGAAAGGGCTAGCAAGATACCATCTTGTTATATCATATTATGATTGTTTTGAGAAAGTGTTGTCATCCGAGATTTATTATTATTGCTCTCTAGTTGATTATGCTATTGATATGAGTAAACTTGAGACCTAAGCGTTATTGCGAATGTGGTTAGTTATAATCTTTGCTGAAAACTTGAATGCTGGCTTTACATATTTACAACAACAAGAGCAAACAGAGTTTGTAAAAGTTTTTCTTTATCACTTTCAGTTTGTCAACTGAATTGCTTGAGGACAAGCAAAGGTTTAAGCTTGGGGGAGTTGATACGTCTCCGTCGTATCTACTTTTCCAAACACGTTTGCCCTTGTTTTGGACTCTAACTTGCATGATTTGAATGGAACTAACCCGGACTGACGTTGTTTTCAGCAGAATTACCATGGTGTTATTTATGTGCAGAAACAAACGTTCTCAGAATGACCTGAAACTTCACGGAGCAACTTTTTGGAAAATATAAAAAATACCTGCAAAAGATGAAGGCTAAGGGGCCCACAACCTGTCCAGGAGGGTGGGGGTCGCGCCTACTCCCCTAGGGCGTGCCCCCCTACCTCGTGGGCCCCCTGGAGCTCCTCCGACTCCAACTCCAACTCTATATATTGTGTTTCAGGGAGAAAAAAATCAGTGAGAAGAATTCATCGCGTTTTACGATACGGAGCCGCCGCCAAGCCCTAAAACCTCTCGGGAGGGCTGATCTTGAGTCCATTCGGGGCTCCGAAGAGGGGAATCCATCGCCATCGTCATCATCAACCATCCTCCATCACCAATTTCATGATGCTCACCGCTGTGCGTTAGTATTTCCATCGTAGGCTTGCTGGACGGTGATGGTTTGGATGAGATCTATCATGTATCCGAGTTAGTTTTGTTAGGGTTTGATCCCTAGTATCCACTATGTTCTGAGATTGATGTTGCTATGACTTTGCTATGCTTAATGCTTGTCACTAGGGCCCGAGTGCCATGATTTCAGATCTGAACCTATTATGTTTTCATCAATATACGAGTGTTCTTGATCCTATCTTGCAAGTCTATAGTCACCTATTATGTGTTATGATCCGTTAACCCCGAAGTGACAATAATCAGGATACTTATCGGTGATGACCGTAGTTTGAGGAGTTCATGTATTCACTATGTGTTAATGCTTTGTTCCGGTACTCTATTAAAAGGAGGCCTTAATATCCCTTAGTTTCCATAAGGACCCCGCTGCCACGGGAGGGTAGGACAAAAGATGTCATGCAAGTTCTTTTCCATAAGCATGTATGACTATATTCGGAATACATGCCTACATTACATTGATGAACTGGAGCTAGTTCTGTGTCACCCTAGGTTATGACTGTTACATGATGAACCGCATCCGGCATAATTCTCCATCACCGATCCATTGCCTACGAGCTTTCCATATATTGTTCTTCGCTTATTTACTTTCCCGTTGCTATTGCTATCATCACTACAAAATACCAAAAAAATTACTTTTACTATTGTTACCTTTTGCTACCGTTACCACTACTATCATATTACTTTGCTACTAAATACTTTGCTGCAGATACTAAGTTTCCAAGTGTGGTTGAATTGACAACTCAGCTGCTAATACTTGAGAATATTCTTTGGCTCCCCTTGTGTCGAATCAATAAATTTGGGTTGAATACTCTACCCTCGAAAACTGTTGTGATCCCCTATACTTGTGGGTTATCACGTGTCCCTCCTCCTCCAACAATGAGGGAAACGATGCTTGGCTAATGAAGATAGAGCTAAAGAGAGAAGAACCCATGGAGATCAACAAGGATGAAGGGATCAAGAAGGCCACGGAGGACCAAGTTCCGACAACAGAAGACATCCTTCAACTTGATCACAATCTTCTTACCCCAACTGAGATCGAAGCTTTCAAGATGATTGAGCTAGCTCGTATACAAAACAAGTATCTCACACGTGAAAATATTTTGTTGAAGGAGCATATCATCGCACTTAAGGGCATTATCCGCAAGTTGGAAGACCTCCTACGCTCGATGTGCGACTACCCTTCATCACCACCATCTTCTTCACCAACAAAGGAGACATAATCACATGGGTATGGGCACTCCCCTTGGCAACTGCCAAGCTTGGGGGAGTGCCCCGGTATCGTATCACCATCACTTTTTATCTTTACCGTTTTTCTTAGTTCGATCCTTTTGATAATATCTTGATCTCTTAGAATAAAGCCTTTAGTATGATCTAGTTGTGAGTTTTGCTTTATGATCCTTCTAGGTAATCAAGTCCGTGAGCTATATATAATAAAGATTAGTGTTGAGTCAAGGGCTTGATTATTTTGCCATGATCTTGAGTGAATAAAAGAAAAGAGAAAGAACAAAAAGAATAAAAGAGATCATATGGATCTTATGGAGAGTAATGAGCACACATAGAAAAAGTATGATGAATAAAAGCTGTTGAGAGTTGACAAACATAGTTTTGGTCATCGTTGCAATTAATAGGAAGTAATAAAGAAAGAGAGGTCTTCACATATAAATATACTATTGTAACACCCTTGATGCGGCTATATCTCCTACGTGTCGAAGCACGACTTAGAGGCATAACCGCATTGAAAGCAATGCCGCAAGTAAGGTAATCTTCACAACAACCCATGTAAATAGATAATAGGGGAAAAGGTACATAGTTGGCTTACACTCACCACGTCACACAAATACATGAATAACATTACAATCATCCAATACACTCATGGTCCGACTACGGCACCAAAATAAAAGATCAACCCCAACATGCGACACGGTCCCGATCGCCCCAACTGGGCACCACTACTGATCATCAGGGAAAGACACATAGTAACGGCGTGAGTCTTCGTAGAACTCCCACTTGAGCTCAAGCGCATCATCTGGAACGGAATCATCGGGCCCTGCATCTGGTTTGGAAGTAAACTGTGAGTCACGGGGACTCAGCAATCACGCACCCTCACGATCAAGACTATTTAATCTTATAGGTAAGGCAAGGTAATATGTGGAGCTGCAGCAAGCGACTAGCATATATGGTGGCTATCCTGTTCGCAAAAGAGAGCGAGAAGAGAAGGCAAAGCACGAACGAAGAACTAAAGAACAACCTACGGCAAACATTACTCTGACACCGTGTTCACTTCCCGGACTCCACCGAGAAGAGACCATCACGGTTACACACGCAGTTGATTCATTTTAATTAAGTTAAGGTTCATGTTATCTACAATCGGACATTAACAAATTCCCATCTGCCCATAACCGCGGGCACGGCTTTCGAAAGTTCAAATCCCTGCAGGGGAGTCCCAACTTAGCCCATCACAAGCTCTCATGGTCAACGAAGGATATACCTTCTCCCGAGACATTCCGATCAGACTCGATATCCCGGTTCTACAAGACAACTTCGACAATGGTAAAACAAGTCCAGCAACACCGCCCGAATGTGCCGACAAATCCCGATAGGAGCTACACATATCTCGTTCTCAGGGCACACTCAGATGAGACATCCTACGAGTAAAACCAACCCTCAAGTTGCCCCGAGGTGGCCCCGCAGTCTGCTCGGTCGGACCAACACTCAAAGGAGCACTGGCCCAGGGGGGTTTAAATAAAGATGACCCTCGGGCTCCGGAAACCCAAGGGAAAAAGAGGCTAGGTGACAAATGGTAAAACCAAGGTTGGGCATTGCTGGAGGAGTTTTATTCAAGGCGAACTGTCAAGGGGTTCCCATTATCACCCAACTGCATAAGGAACGCAAAATCCGGGAACATAACACCGATATGACGGAAACTAGGGCGGCAAGAGTGGAACAAAACACTAGGCAAAAGGCCGAGCCTTCCACCCTTTACCAAGTATATAGATGCATTAAGATAACAAGATAATATGGTGATATCCCAACAATAAACAAATGTTCCAACAAGGAACGATCTCCAATCTTCACCTGCAACTAGCAACACTATAAGAGGGGCTGAGCAAAGTGGTAACATAGCCAATCAACGGTTTGCTAGGACATGGTGGGTTAGAGGTTTGACATGGCAATTTGGGAGGCATTATAAGCAAGTGGTAGGCATCGTAGCATAGGCATAGCAAAAGAGCGAGCATCTAGCAAGCAAAGATAGAAGTGATTTCGAGGGTATGATCATCTTGCCTGCAAAGTTGTCAGAGTTGACTTGATCCTCGTAAGCAAACTCAACGGGCTCCTCGTTGGCGAACTCGTCTCCCAGCTCTACCCAAACAAGACAAACAAGCAAAAGGAACACAATCAACCACGTGCAAACTCAAACAAAAATGATGCAAACATGGTATGCTATGCGGGATGCGATATGTGATGCAAATGCAAGATTTGACAAGGAATGATTGAACCTGGCCTCAACTTGGAAATCCAAGAGTGCCACTGGAATAGTGAGGTGATTTCGGTTGAAATCGATATAAAGATCACCGGAATCGGATGCACGCTTTGGAAATGGCAAGCAAAACAAATATGACACCGGTCTGCGATAAACAGCAAGTAGCCATCTAAATGCATCAAGAAAATTATGCTACAGCAATCAAACATGACAAAAAAATACATGGCAGGGATCCACTCATGATGCTTGACAAAAGATGAACACTGAGCTACGGCTAATGCATCCATTAACAAGTTCAAACAAGCATGGCAAAAATGCAAACGATAACAGGTTTCAGACTTAGTGAAATTAACACAAGTCTGGAATTTAACATTAGGTAGCACACTTTGGAGCATGAAAACTATATGCTACAGGAACTTAACATGGCAAAGCAAGGCATGGCATGGAGCTACTCAAAACACTTAACAAAGGCCCCTTAGTGACCTTGAGCCAAAAGGAATCAGAAAATACAATTGCAAGCATGTGAACATGGCAAAAACATAATTAGGTTACAGACTTAGAGAAAAACTGGAGCATACAAATCTGTTAACGAGTAGGCATGTTCACGAGCTCGACGCACTCACTATAGAGCATGGCATGACAAACTAAGCATACACCCATCAAGAATACATAACATAGAAGCTAGACATGGCAAGAGTAACAACATAGCATGCACGGATCAATAACAACATCCTCGACAAAATCGCTAACAAGTCAATAATCTGCCAGCATTCACGAAATAGCAAAAGTAGAGCTCGAGTCACTCAAGCTAGGGTGCTCCATAAATGCAAACAAAGACATGAATGAATAGAGCACCACAATATTAACAAATCATCCTTACTAATCATCCTCAAAAGAGGCATGGATCACTAGGAAATAACATGAACATATGGCATATTGATAAAAACAGATCAAGTCCCTGAAATCAGCATTAACGAATGCACTACTTTGCAAGCTTGTGCTAGTCACCACACATATCGCAAAAATACATGGTAAGCACCTCTGTAAAGATGGCATGGCATATAACAAAACTCATGTAGAACTCAGGAGCATATCATGCACACATTAATCATGGCAAAAATGACAAATAGCTATTTGATGCAGCAGATCTGACAATTATCTCATATAGCTCTCTTCCAACAGCATTTCGGGCATCAAGATGAGCTCAAATGAAAATGATGCAATGAGATGAAATGAGGTACTCTCTGAGGTGAACATTTTGATATGCTACACGCCCAAAACGGAGTTACGGATGCGGAGTTACGACATGATGAAAAATGCAAAATAAATATAAGGGGAGAGGGGGAAAGTCAACCGAGTCCAGATCTAGGGTTCCTCGGCACGCGAACCGAGGCAACTCCGACGAGCTCACAGCAGCTCCGGCGAACTCGAAGAAGCGGCGGGGAGGTGAGGGAGAGGCGGATCCGGCCTCTCCCGACCGGATCCGGTGGCGGGGAAGCGGCTCCGGCCACCGCGGGGAGGTGAGGAGGCGCGGGGAGGCGAGCTTGCGACTTCCGGCGAGCTCCTGCTGGCCGGCGACGAGGTGATGGCGGCGGAGGACGTTGTTAGGCGGGCTCGGCCGCGGGGAAGAGGAGGAGGAAGCCTCGGGCGGCGGCGGGTGGCGACCCGGGCCGAGAGGGCCCCGCCTGGGCCCCGGCGGGCCGGCGCACGGGTGGCGGCGCGGTGAAGTGGGCGCGGGGTGGCGGCAAATCGGAAGGCGCCACGTGGCGCTGGCGGGCGGACCGGACACGTCCCTCCGGCGAAAATTCGTCCGGCGGCGCGAGGGGATGGGGAGGTTAGGGTTTCATCCGGATTTCGGGGAAGGGATCTTTATATAGGCATAGAGGGAGCTAGAAAGCTCCAAATGGTGTGCGGTTTTCGGCCACGCGATCGTGATCGAACGACCGAGATGATGGAGTGATCTTAAGTGGGTTTTGGGCCACTTTATAAGGGTGTTGGGCTGCAACACACACGAGGCCTTCTCGGTCCCTCGGTTAACCGTTGGACTATCAAACGAAGTCCAAATGGCATGAAACTTGACAGGCGGTCTACTGGTGGTAAACCAAGGCCACATGACAAGTCTCGGTCCAATCCGGAAATGTTTAACCCCCACACACAAAAAGAGGTAGAAAGGACCACCGGAGGAGATAGGAGCGCCGGAATGCAAAATGGACAACGGGGAAAATGCTCGGATGCATGAGACAAACACGTATGCAAATGCAATGCACATGATGACATGCTATGAGATGCATGACAAAGAAACAACACACAGAGACAAAACCCGAACCCAAGGAAATAAAATAACTTAGCGTCGGAAATGGCAAGAGTTGGGATACATATAAGGTAAATTACATCCGGGGTGTTACAACACTCCACCACTACGAAAGGATCTCGCCCCGAGATCTAGGACTGCAAAAACGCCGGGTACTCAGAACGGAGGTGATCCTCGCGTTCCCAGGTGGCTTCACGGTCGGAATGGTGTGACCACTTGACTTTGAGGAATTTTATTGACTTATTGCGAGTATTGCGTTCAATCTCTTCAAGAATAGCAACTGGGTGCTCACGATAAGAAAGGTCTTCTTGGAGATCAATGTCTTCGAAGTTGACGGTGCGGTCAGGGGTCTTGAAGCACTTGCGGAGCTGAGAGACATGGAACACGTCGTGCACATTTGCAAAGTTTGAAGGAAGCTCGAGTTGATAGGCGAGATCGCCTCTCTTGCTGACGATCTTGAAAGGACCCACGTATCTAGGGGCAAGCTTTCCTTTGATACCGAAGCGACGAGTACCTTTCATTGAAGAGACACGAAGGTAAACATGGTCTCCGATCTCGAAAGCCAAATCACGATGCTTACTATCATAGTAGCTCTTCTGGCGCGATTGCGCTGCTTTGAGGTTATCACGAATGACCTTGCACATCTCCTCTACCTCTATGATCAAGTCATTTCCAAGAAGTTGACGTTCACCGGTCTCTGACCAGTTAAGAGGAGTACGGCACTTCCTGCCATAGAGAATTTCGAATGGGGCCTTGCCCGAACTTGCTTGAAAACTGTTGTTGTAGGAGAATTCGGCGTATGGAAGACAATATTCCGACTTCAAACCGAAGGAGATAACACAAGCCCTGAGCATATCTTCAAGAATCTAATTGACATACTCGACTTGACCGCTAGTTTGAGGATGGAAAGCTGTGCTGAAGCAGATGTTGGTGCCCATGGCCTTCTGAAAAGAATCCCAAAACTTGGAGATAAAGATGCTCCCACGGTCTGAAGAGATCAACTGTGGAATGCCGAGCAGAGAGACAATCCGAGAGGTATACAGCTCCGCCAATTGAGCTGCAGTGATAGACTCTTTGATAGGCAGAAAGTGATCCACTTTAGTGAGTTTGTCGATGACAACGAATATAGCATCATTGCCACACTTGGACTTTGGAAACCCAGTCACGAAGTCCATCTCAATGTGGTCAAACTTCCATTCTGGAATGGCAAGAGGTTGGAGGAGACCAGCTGGTCGTTGGTGTTCTGCCTTCACTCTTCTGCAGACATCACATTCATTCACGAGCTGAGCAATCTCGCGCTTCATTCGAGTCCACCAATAAGCCTGCTTGAGGTCCTGATACATCTTCGTACTCCCAGGGTGGATGGAGAGGAGTGAATTGTGAGCCTCGTTCATGATGACTTTACAAAGGTCACCTTTAGGCACAACAATGCGATCCTCGAAGAAGAGAGTATCCTTGTCATAAAGGCGATAGCACTTGTACTTGGGTTTACTCTTGGCAATCCCAATCTTCACCTTCTTCACCATAGCATCAAGAAGTTGAGCCTCGCGAATTTGATCTTCCAAAGTAGGAGAGACTTGAAGGTTGGCGAGGAACCCTTGAGGAACAACTTGCAAATTGAGTTTGCGGAAAGCTTCACAAAGCTCGGGTTGATAAGGCTTAAGAATCAGACTGTTGCAGTAAGCCTTCCTGCTCAATGCGTCAGCAATCACATTGGCCTTGCTTGGAGTATACTCGATACTCGGATTATACTCTTGAATCATTTCGACCCAACGAGTCTGCCTGAGGTTGAGATTAGGCTGAGTGAAGATGTACTTGAGACTCTTGTGGTCAGTGAAGATGTCCACTTTTCTTCCCAATAAGAGATGTCTCCAAGTCAAAAGAGCATGCACAACTGCCGCCAACTCGAGGTCATGAGTGGGGTAGTTCTTCTTGTTGGGCTTCAACTGGCGAGAGGTATAAGCCACAACTTTCTTCTCTTTCATCAACACTGCACCAAGGCCTTGAAGAGAGGCATCGCAGAAGACCTCGAACGGTTTGGATTCATCAGGAGGAGTCAGAACTGGAGCAGTGACCAATTTCTCTTTCAAAGTGTTGAAAGCGATGTCACATTCTGGAGACCAAACGTACTTGACGTGCTTCTGGAGAAGGTTTGAAAGAGGCTTCACGATCTTTGAAAAGTTCTCAACGAACCTTCGACAGTAGCTTGCGAGACCAAGGAAGCTGCGGAGTTGCTTCACGTTCTAAGGTGGTTCCCAATTCACAATTGCAGACACCTTCTCAGGATTCACCGCTATGCCCTTGGCAGAGATGATATGCCCAAGATAAAGAACCTCATCGAGCCAAAACTCGCACTTTGAGAACTTGGCGTAGAACTGATGTTCCCTGAGCTTATCGAGCACCAAATGCAAGTGCTTGGCATGATCTTCCTTGTTCTTCGAAAAGACCAGAATATCATCAAGGTAGACCAAGACAAAGTCATTTGTGTAGGCGTTGAAGATGAAGTTCATCATGCGAGAGAAAGTCGGAGGAGCGTTGACGAGGCCAAAAGACATGACAGTGTATTCATATGAACCATAGCTTGTTCTGAAAGCCGTCTTGGGAATATCTTGCTCAAGGATTCGAATCTGGTGATAGCCCATACGGAGATCAAGCTTGGAGAATACTTGAGCACCTTTGAGTTGTTCGAATAGCTCATTGATGTTGGGAAGTGGGTACTTGTTCTTGATAGTCTTCTTGTTCAATGGACGGTAGTCAACACAAAGTCGGTCCATTCCATCCTTCTTCTTCACAAAAAGTACTCCACAACCCCATGGAGAAGAACTAGGTCGGATAAGACCCATTCGTTCTTGAATATCGAGTTCCTTCTTCAGATCCTTCAACTCTTCAGGTCCGAGCTTATAAGGACGTTTGCAAACCGGTTCCGTGCCAGGCTCAAGATCGATGACGAATTCGACTGGCCGGTGCGGAGGCATTCGTGGAAGCTCTTATGGAAAGACGTCTTGATATTCGCAAATGACTGGAATTTGAGAGATGGCATCCAGTTCACCCTTCTCATTGAGAGAAAATAGGCGGATGGTATCATCATGAGCGGCAAAGACAATTACATCCTCGGACGAATGAGTCAATTGAATCTGCCTGGCAGCACAATCAAGATGCGCCTTGTGCTTAGACAGCCAATCCATTCCGAGAATAAGATCAATATATGAGTTTCCAAGGACCACTGGAGAGGACAGAAACTTGTAGTCACCCAACGTGATAGAGACATCGGGAGCAATCAAACTAGAAGTCAAAAGCTTGCCGGGAGAAACAACTTGCATGGCTTTGGGCATAACCTCAGTATCAACATTGTGCTTTGATGCAAATGGGAATGACAAGAAAGAATGCGATGCACCAGTGTCAAAAAGTACTTTTGCAGGAACATCGTTAACAGGAAGGTTACCCGTGATGACATCTGACGAGTCCTCTGCCTGAGCTGCATTCATCAAGTTGACCTTGGCGTGCTTGGGGTTATGCTTGACCACAGTTGTACTTGCCGATCTCACAGGAGGAGGAGGAGGGAGACGCCTCTGATTGAAGCATTTGTTGGCATAGTGACCCTTCTGTTGGCACTTGTTGCACGTGACCTCTGAAAGGGGACAGTGATACGGAGCACTTGATCTTGAAGCTTGAGACGAAGTCTTGTTCTGAAAGCCAGGGTTGGGTGGGTGGGAAGATCCACTGCCACCTTTGCTCTTCTGCTGATAAGGCTGACGGAATGGAGGAGGAGGAAGCCAATACTTCTGCTGCTTAGCCACTTGAGTTGAGGAAGAAGGAGTAGCATCTCTGACTCGCTTCTTGGAAGCATCACACTTCAGTTGAGCAGCCTCTTGCTTCAATGCCATGTTGTAAAACTCATTGTACCTCTTGGGCTCAAAGAGGACAAGAGCTAGCTGGATTTCTTCTCTGAGACCACCCCTGAACTGGTATATCATGCTCTTCTCGTCAGGGACGTCCTGCTTAGCAAAACGGGCGAGCTTTTGAAACATCTTGTTGTAATCATAGATAGACATAGAACCTTGCTTCAGGTTGCGGGATTCCTCACGCTTGCTTTCAACCATGCTCTGAGGAATATGATGAGCTTTGAAGTCTTGACGGAATTCATCCCAGGTAATCACACGACCTCCTCTGAAATCTTTGTACTGCTGAAACCATTCTGCAGCTTGGTCTTTGAGTTGGAAGGAAGCAAACTTGACAAAGTCCTCAGGCCTGATGTTACTGCACTCGAAATGCTTGCATAAGTCCACGAGCCAATCGTCAGCGTCAGTTGCCTCAACGCAATTGCGAAGGTCTTTGGCTGGTTAGCAAGGAACTGGTTGAGTGTAGCAAAGTGATTCTGATTGTTGCCTTGGTTCCTTTGGTTGCGCTCTTGAAGAAGTTGCATGATCAGCTGCGTGTTTGCATTGGTAGCGGCCATCACAGCTTTCCATGCCTCCGGAGGTGGAGGTGGCGGTGGCGGATCAGGATTCGGAGTCATGCGCGTTGGAGGAGCCATCCTGAAGAGGTTGACATCCATTAGCACATTGATAGACAAATATTGAAGCTGAACCAAACGGATTGAAATTGCAACATATAGTTTTCACATCCGAACAAAATGAACGAATGCATTCCAATTGAAATGTTCACATATCCATAAATTGAGAAGCCACTTAGAATTGATGTAGAAGAATAAAATCAGCAAGGTACAAAACAAGAACGAATACTCGGTAAGGATCACCCAATCTCAAACCAAATATCCGTGGAAGAAGAACTAGAGCTACAAGAATTCCCACCTATGAAACTCCCGAACCTTTCCGGTTATGCAATTAGGTGTTGGGGATACAGGGGAAGCATAATATCTCACCCAAATCTAGCAAATCCTACATCCAGCTATATCCATCCTTCAACACATAACCAAGAAAAAACTTCGGAAATCGTCTACCTCAACCTTCGAAAAGCATCCGTTATACAAGTTATGGCAATACTCCCGAACTCCCGCCCCAGTATTGGGTGGCGTTGAGGTTATCTCACCAACAACTGCATAAAAGAGATTTTCGATGTCGGCGAAACTAAACTCAGGTATTCCAGAACTGTTGGAAATATGCCCTAGAGGCAATAATAAGATGGTTATTATTATATTTCTTTGTTCATGATAATTGTCTATTGTTCATGCTATAATTGTGTTATCCGGAAATTGTAATGCATGTGCGAATACATAGACCACAACACGTCCCTAGTGAGCCTCTTGTTGACTGGCCCGTTGATCAAAGGATAGTCATGGTTTCCTGACTATGGACATTAGATGTCATTGATAACGGGATCAAATCATTAGGAGAATGATGTGATCGACAAGACCCAATCCTAAGCTTAGCTCAAAGATCGTGTAGTTCGTTTGCTGTAGCTTTTCTGAATGTCAAGTATCATTTCCTTAGACCATGAGATTGTGCAACTCTCGGATACCGTAGGAGTACCTTGGGTGTGCCAAACGTCACAACGTAACTGGGTGACTATAAAGGTACATTACAGGTATCTCTGAAAGTGTCTGTTGGGTTGGCACGAATCGAGACTGGGATTTGTCACTCCGTATGACGGAGAGGTATCTCTGGGCCCACTCGGTAATGCATCATCATAATGAGCTCAATGTGATCAAGTGGCTGATCACGGCATCATGCATTATGGTACGAGTAAAGTGACTTGCCAGTAACGAGACTGAACAAGGTATTGGGATACCGACGATCGAGTCTCGGGCAAGTAACGTACCGCTTGACAAAGGGAATTGTATACGGATTGATTGAATCCTCGACATCATGGTTCATCCGATGAGATCATCGTGGAGCATGTGGGAGCCAACATGGGTATCCAGATCCCACTGTTGGTTATTGACCGGAGAGGCTTCTCGGTCATGTCTGCATGTCTCCCGAACCCGTAGGGTCTACACACTTAAGGTTCGGTGACGCTAGGGTTGTAGAGATATTAGCACACAGTAACCCGAAAGTTGTTCGGAGTCCCGGATGAGATCCTGGACGTCACGAGGAGTTCCGGAATGGTCCAGAGGTAAAGATTCATATATAGGAAGTCCAGTTTCGGCCATCGGGAAGGTTTCGGGGGTCACCGGTATTGTACCGGGACCACCGGAAGGGTCCCGGGGGTCCACCGGGTGGGGCCACCTATCCCGGAGGGCCCCATGGGCTGAAGTGGGAGGGGAACCATCCCCTAGTGGGCTGGTGCGCCCCCCTTGGGCCTCCCCCTGCGCCTAGGGTTAGAAACCCTAGGGGTGGGGGGTGCCACCCTTGCCTTGGGGGGCAAGGCACCCCCTTTGGCCGCCGCCCCCCTCGGAGATTGGATCTCCTAGGGCCGGCGCCCCCCTAG
>NC_041382.1:682050119-682100188 GCF_002162155.2 Triticum dicoccoides
CACTCCTCCATCTCCTAGCGCTTGGCGAAGCCCTGCCGAGATCACCGTTGCTTCCACCACCACGCAGTCGTGCTGCTGGATCTTCATCAACCTCTCCTTCCCCCTTGATGTATCAAGTTGGAGGAGACGTCTTCCCAACCGTACGTGTGTTGAACGCGGAGGTGCTGTCCGTTCGGCACTTGGTCATCGGTGATTTGAATCACGTCGAGTACGACTCCATCAACCTCGTTCTCTTGAACGCTTCCGCTCGTGATCTACAAGGGTATGGAGATTCACTCCTCTTTCCCTCGTTGATAGATGACTCCATAGATTGATCTTGGTGATGCGTAGAAAATTTTAAAATTCTGCTACGTTCCCCAACAGTGGCATCATGAGCTAGGTCTATGCGTAGTTACTATGCACGAGTAGAACACAAAGTAGTTGTGGGCGTCGATATTGTCAATTATCTTGCCGTTACTAGTCTTATCTTGATTCGGTGGCATCGTGGGATGAAGCGGCCCGGACCAACCTTACACGTACGCTTACGTGAGACCGGTTCCACCGACTGACATGCACTAGTTGCATAAGGTGGCTGGCGGGTGTCTGTCTCTCCCACTTTAGTCAGATCGGATTCGATGAACAGGGTCCTTATGAAGGGTAAATAGAAATTGGCAATTCACGTTGTGGTTTTGGCGTAGGTAAGAAACGTTCTTGCTAGAAACCTATAGCAGCCACGTAAAAACTTGCAACAACAATTAGAGGACGTCTAACTTGTTTTTGCAGAAAGTGTTTTGTGATGTGATATGGCCAAAGGATGTGATGAATGATACATGTGATTGATGTGTACCTTACCAGTACTCGTAGTAGCTCCTGGGTATTTGATACCGGTGCGGTTGCTCACATTTGTAACTCAAAGCAGGAGCTGCGGAATAAACGGAGACTGGCGAAGGACGAGGTGACGATGCGCGTCGGGAATGGTTCCAAGGTCGATGTGATCACCGTCGGCACGCTACCGCTACATTTACCTACGGGATTAGTTTTAAACCTCAATAATTGTTATTTAGTGCCAGCTTTGAGCATGAACATTGTACCAGGATCTCGTTTAAGACGAGATGGCTACTCATTTAAATCCGAGAATAATGGTTGTTCTATTTATATGAGAGATATGTTTTATGGTCATGCTCCGATGGTGAATGCTTTATTCCTAATGAATCTCGAGCGTAATGCTACACATATTCATAGTGTGAATACCAAAAGATGTAAGGTTGATAATGATAGTCCCACATACTTGTGGCACTGCCGCCTTGGTCACATAGGTGTCAAACGCATGAAGAAGCTCCATGCAGATGGACTTTTAGAGTCTCTTGATTACGAATCATTTGACACATGCGAACCATGCCTCATGGGTAAAATGACCAAGATTCCGTTCTCAGGAACAATGGAGCGAGCAACCAACTTATTGGAAATCATACATACTGATGTGTGCGGTCCAATGAGTGTTGAGGCTCGTGGTGGCTATCGTTATGTTCTCACCCTCACTGATGACTTGAGTAGATATGGGTATGTCTACTTAATGAAACACAAGTCTGAGACCTTTGAAAATTTCAAGGAATTTCAGAGTGAGGTTGAGAATCAACATGACAGGAAAATCAAGTTCTTGCGATCAGATCATGGGGGAGAATACTTGAGTCACGAATTTGGCACACACTTAAGAAAATGTGGAATAGTTTCACAACTAACGCCGCCTGGAACACCTCAGTGTAATGGTGTGTCCGAACGTCGTAATCGCACTCTATTAGATATGGTGTGATCTATGATGTCTCTTACCGATTTACCGCTATCATTTTGGGGCTATGCTTTAGAGACTGCCGCATTCACTTTAAATAGGGATCCGTCAAGATCCGTTGAGACGACACCATATGAATTATGGTTTGGGAAGAAACCTAAGATGTCGTTTCTAAAAGTTTGGGGATGCGATGCTTATGTCAAGAAACTTCAACCTGAAAAGCTCGAACCCAAGTCGGAAAAATGCGTCTTCATAGGACACCCTAAAGAAACTATTGGGTATACCTTCTACCTCAGATCCGAAGGCAAGATCTTTGTTGCCAAGAATGGGTCCTTTCTAGAGAAAGAGTTTCTCTCGAAAGAAATAAGTGGGAGGAAGGTAGAACTTGATGAAGTATTACCTCTTGAACCGGTAAGTGGCGCAGCTCAAGAAAATGTTCCTGAGGTTCCTGCACCGACTAGAGAGGAAGTTGATGATGATCATGAAACTTCAGATCAAGTTGCTACTGAGCTTCGTAGGTCCACAAGGACACGTTCCGCACCAGAGTGGTACGGCAACCCTGTCTTGGAAATCATGTTATTAGACAACGGTGAACCTTTGAACTATGAAGAAGCGATGGCGGCCCCGGATTCCGACAAATGGCTGGAAGCCATGAAATCCGAGATAGGATCCATGTATGAAAACGAAGTATGGACTTTGACTGGCTTGCCCGTTGATCGGTGAGCCATAGAAAATAAATGGATCTTTAAGAAGAAGACAGACACGGATGGTAATGTGACCATCTATAAAGCTCGGCTTGTCGCTAAGGGTTATCGACAAGTTCAAGGGGTTGACTACGATGAGACTTTCTCACCCGTAGCGAAGCTGAAGTCCGTCCGAATCATGTTAGCAATTGCCGCATTCTATGATTATGAGATACGGCAAATGGACGTCAAAACGGCATTCCTTAATGGTTTCCTTAAGGAAGAATTGTATATGATGCAGCCGAAAGGTTTTGTCGATCCTAAGAATGCTGACAAGGTGTGCAAGCTCCAACGCTCGATTTATGGGTTGGTGCAAGCATCTCGGAGTTGGAACATTCGTTTTGATGAGATGATCAAAGCGTTTGGGTTTATGCAGACTTATGGAGAAGCCTGCATTTACAAGAAAGTGAGTGGGAGCTCTGTAGCATTTCTCATATTGTATGTGGATGACATACTGTTGATGGGAAATGATATAGAATTCTTGGAAAGCATAAAGGCCTACTTGAACAAGTGTTTTTCAATGAAGGACCTTGGAGAAGCTGCTTATATATTAGGCATCAAGATCTATAGAGATAGATCGAGACGCCTCATTGGTCTTTCACAGAGCACGTACCTTGACAAGATATTGAAGAAGTTCAAAATGGATCAGTCAAAGAAGGGATTCTTGCCTGTATTGCAAGGTACGAGATTGAGCACGGCTCAATGCCCGGCCATGGCAGAAGATAGAGAAAAGATGAGTGTCGTCCCCTATGCCTCGGCCATAGGGTCTATCATGTATGCTATGCTATGTACCAGACCTGATGTAAACCTTGCCGTAAGTTTGGTAGGAAGGTACCAAAGTAATCCCAGCATGGAACACTGGACAGCGGTCAAGAATATCCTAAAGTACCTGAAAAGGACTAAGGAAATGTTTCTCGTTTATGGAGGTGACGAAGAGCTCGTCGTAAAGGGTTACGTCGATGCTAGCTTCGACACAGATCTGGATGACTCTAAGTCACAAACCGGATACATGTATATTTTGAATGGTGGGGCAGTAAGCTGGTGTAGTTGCAAGCAAAGTGTTGTGGCGGGATCTACATGTGAAGCGGAGTACATGGCAGCCTCGGAGGCAGCACAAGAAGCAGTCTGGGTGAAGGAGTTCATTACCGACCTAGGAGTCATAC
This sequence comes from Triticum dicoccoides, assembly GCF_002162155.2. Classification (NCBI taxonomy): domain Eukaryota; kingdom Viridiplantae; phylum Streptophyta; class Magnoliopsida; order Poales; family Poaceae; genus Triticum; species Triticum dicoccoides. Next base: position 682,053,791 of record NC_041382.1, read on the forward strand.
GCAATGCGTCGGGCCCGATGACTCTCTTCTGTGACAACACTTGAGCTATTGCCCTTGCCAAGGAGCCCAGGTTTCACAGGAAGACCAGGCATATCAAGCGTCGCTTCAACTCCATTCGTGAAAGTGTTCAAAATGGAGACATAGAGATTTGTAAAGTACATACGGACTTGAATGTCGCAGATCCTTTGACTAAACCTCTCCCTAGAGCAAAACATGATCAACACCAAAACTGCATGGGTGTTCGATTCATCACAATGTAACTAGAATATTGACTCTAGTGCAAGTGAGAGACTGTTGGAAATATGCCCTAGAGGCAATAATAAAATGGTTATTATTATATTTCTTTGTTCATGATAATTGTCTATTGTTCATGCTATAATTGTGTTATCCGGAAATCATAATACATGTGTGAATACATAGACCACAACACGTCCCTAGTGAGCCTCTAGTTGACTGGCTCGTTAATCAAAGGATAGTCATGGTTTCCTGACTATGGACATTAGATGTCATTGATAACGGGATCACATCATTAGGAGAATGATGTGATGGAGAAGACCCAATCCTAAGCTTAGCTCAAAGATCGTGTAGTTCGTTTGTTGTAGCTTTTCTGAATGTCAAGTATCATTTCCTTAGACCATGAGATTGTGCAACTCCCGGATACCGTAGGAGTACCTTGGGTGTGCCAAACGTCACAACGTAACTGGGTGACTATAAAGGTACATTATAGGTATCTCCGAAAGTGTCTGTTGGGTTGGCACGAATCGAGACTGGGATTTGTCACTCCGTATGACGGAGAGGTATCTCTGGGCCCACTCGGTAATGCATCATCATAATGAGCTCAATGTGATCAAGTGGCTGATCACGGGATCATGCATTATGGTACGAGTAAAGTGACTTGCTGGTAACAAGACTGAACAAGGTATTGGGATACCGACGATCAAGTCTCGGGCAAGTAATGTACCGACTGACAAAGGGAATTGTATACAGATTGATTGAATCCTCGACATCGTGGTTCATCCGATGAGATCATCGTGGAGCATGTGGGAGCCAACATGGGTATCCAGATCCCGCTATTGGTTATTGACCGGAGAGGCTTCTCGGTCATGTCTGCATGTCTCCCGAACCCGTAGGGTCTACACACTTAAGGTTCGGTGACGCTAGGGTTGTAGAGATATTAGCACACGGTAACCTGAAAGTTGTTCGGAGTCCCGGATGAGACCCCGGACGTCACGAGGAGTTCCGGAATGGTCCCGAGGTAAAGATTCATATATAGGAAGTCCAGTTTCGGCCATCGGGAAGGTTTCGGGGGTCACCGGTATTGTACCGGGACCACCGGAAGGGTCCCGGGGGTCCACCGGGTGGGGCCACCTATCCCGGAGGGCCCCATGGGCTGAAGTGGGAGGGGAACCAGCCCCTAGTGGGCTGGTGCGCCCCCCTTGGGCCTCCCCCTGCGCCTAGGGTTGGAAACCCTAGGGGTGGGGGCGCCACCCTTGCCTTGGGGGGCACGGCACCCCCTTTGGCCGCCCCCCCTAGGAGATTGGATCTCCTAGGGCCGGCGCCCCCCCTAGGCACCCTATATATAGTGGGGGGAGGGAGGGCTGCGCACCCAAGCCCCTGGCCTCTCCCTCTCCCTCCCGTGACACTCCTCCGTCTCCCAGCGCTTGGCGAAGCCCTGCCGAGATCACCGTTGCTTCCACCACCACGCCGTCGTGCTGCTGGATCTTCATCAACCTCTCCTTCCCCCTTGCTGGATCAAGTTGGAGGAGACGTCTTCCCAACCGTACGTGTGTTGAACGCGGAGGTGCTGTCCGTTCGGCACTTGGTCATCGGTGATTTGAATCACGTCGAGTACGACTCCATCAACCCCGTTCTCTTGAACGCTTCCGCTCGTGATCTACAAGGGTATGTAGATGCACTCCTCTTTCCCTCGTTGATAGATGACTCCATAGATTGATCTTGGTGATGCGTAGAAAATTTTAAAATTCTGCTACGTTCCCCAACAAGAACTGCAACGATAAGATTGTGACAACAACACCTCGGAGCTCAACTCCCCAGGACATTGCCACAACCCCTAAATGACAGGAGGCACCAAGACCAATGTTATCGTCACAAATCAATCGGAACGATTCCAAGATACCCGCGTGATCCTAAAAAAATTAGTGAAATTTGAGAAGAGAAGAGTCAAAACTCTACGTCAGGATGCCTTACTAGAGCGATGAAGGGACTGGGGAGTAAAAAGAATTCCTAAACTCTCCGATATATAATTCCTAAATGACTCAAAACATTTTTCTAGACTCAACTCGTCAGCTAATTCGATCAAGCAGGGCGGCTCCTAAGGTCGGGGAAGGCTCTGATTACCAACTTGTAACGCCCTCGATGCGGCTATATCTCCTACGTGTTGAAGCATGACTTAGAGGCATAACCGCATTGAAAGCAATGCCGCAAGTAAGGTAATCTTCACAACAGCCCATGTAAATAGATAATAGGGGAAAAGGTACATAGTTGGCTTACACTCGCCACGTCACACAAATACATGAATAACATTACAATCATCCAATACACTCATGGTCCGACTACGACACCAAAATAAAAGATCAACCCCAACATGCGACACGGTCCCGATCTCCCCAACTGGGCACCACTACTGATCATCAGGGAAAGACACATAGTAACGGCGTGAGTCTTCGTCGAACTCCCACTTGAGCTCAAGCGCATCATCTGGAACGGAATCATCGGGCCCTGCATCTGGCTTGGAAGTAAACTGTGAGTCACGGGGACTCAGCAATCTCGCACCCTCGCGATCAAGACTATTTAAGCTTATAGGTAAGGCAAGGTAATATGTGGAGCTGCAGCAAGCGACTAGCATATATGGTGGCTATCCTGTTCGCAAAAGAGAGCGAGAAGAGAAGGCAAAGCACGAACGAAGAACTAAAGAACAACCTACGGAAAACATTACTCCGACACCATGTTCACTTCCCGGACTCCACCTAGAAGAGACCATCATGGTTACACACGCAGTTGATTCATTTTATTTAAGTTAAGGTTCATGTTATCTACAATCGGACATTAACAAATTCCTATCTGCCCATAACCATAGGCACAGCTTTCGAAAGTTCAAATCCCTGCAAGGGAGTCCCAACTTAGCCCATCACAAGCTCTCACGGTCAACGAAGGATATACCTTCTCCCAAGACATTCCGATCAGACTCGGTATCCCGGTTCTACAAGACAACTTCGACAATGGTAAAACAAATCCAGCAACACCGCCCGAATGTGCTGACAAATCCCGATAGGAGCTGCACATATCTCGTTCTCAGGGCACACTCAGATGAGACATCCTACGAGTAAAACCAACCCTCAAGTTGCCCCGAGGTGGCTCCGCAGTCTGCTCGGTCGGACCAACACTCAGAGGAGCACTGGCCCAGGGGGGGTTTAAATAAAGATGACCCTCGGGCTCCGGAAACCCAAGGGAAAAAGAGGCTATGTTGCAAATGGTAAAACCAAGGTTGGGCATTGCTGGAGGAGTTTTATTCAAGGCGAACTGTCAAGGGGTTCCCATTATCAGCCAACCGTGTAAGGAACTCAAAATCCGGGAACATAACACCGATATGACGGAAACTAGGGCGGCAAGAGTGGAACAAAACACTAGGCAAAAGGCCGAGCCTTCCACCCTTTACCAAGTATATAGATGCATTAAGATAAATAGATAATATGGTGATATCCCAACAATAAACAAATGTTCCAACAAGGAACGATCTCCAATCTTCACCTGCAACTAGCAACGCTATAAGAGGGACTGAGCAAAGCGGTAACATAGCCAATCAACGGTTTGCTAGGACATGGTGGGTTAGAGGTTTGACATGGCAATTTGGGAGGCATTATAAGCAAGTGGTAGGCATCATAGCATAGGCATAGCAAAAGAGCGAGCATCTAGCAAACAAAGATAGAAGTGATTTTGAGGGTATGATCATCTTGCCTGCAAAGTTGTCAGAGTTGACTTGATCCTCATAAGCAAACTCAACGGTGTCGGGTGGTTGGTGCGACATATGCCAATGGGTGGCTTATCATTGTGGGAGCCAGTAAGACGTCGCCGGTGCCTGGAAACGGGATGAGGCGAAGACATGCACGCCGGTGAATCTTACCCAGCTTTGGGGCTCTCCGTGGAGATAACACCCCTACTGCTGCTCTGCGGGGTCTCCGCATGATCACTAGATGAACAAGTAACTACACGATGCTCCTTGAGCTGTTCGGTGAGAGGAGGAAGAAGGGCACGACTTGCTCTCTTCTCCTTCCTATGCGGTGTCTAAAACTAGCAGGGATCAACCCTTTGCATGGGTGCCCTGGGGGGTTTATATAGGCCTACCCCCGGGGGTACAATGGTAATCCGGCTCGGCATGGGGCCCAGCCGTCTGTGTCTACACTCGCCGGCTTCTGCGCCGACTGCTGGGGCCCGCCGGCTGGTGGGTCCCGCCGGCTGCCGGCTCCTTGGTCGACAGGCAGGCCCCACTGTCCAGGGCCTTGTCGGGGGCTGGTTACTGTTGCTCAATCTTGGTGATGAGGGCTTCGCCAAGGTGGGCGTGGCTACATTGCCGCCATCCGGCGGGTGATCGTTGTAGCCTCACCGCGTCTTGTCTCCTTAATGGGGCGTCTCCTTCAAGGTAGGTGGCAAGCCGGCTGTGGGGTGCCGGCTCTGTCTTGGGCCGACTGGGGGTGGCCTGGCCGCCTTCAGGTGTCTCTCTGCCTGAAGGGGCCCACCGCCCGTGGGCCGTACTGGCAGCCCGTCGTGGATGACATCAGGGTCAACGTGGCAACAGTGCCGCGCCGGACGGGTCGTGGCCACCCGTACGGCGCACTGCGTCAGGCATGCTCCGGGATTCGGGGGTGGCAGGCCTCACTGTTGCCACACCCCGTCACATCGCCGTTATGTGGATGCAGACTTCGAGGGTACGATCTTGACCGCTTTGTGGGAGCCGGCTTCTTGGAGTCGGCCTTCTTGCGGCCGGCTTCTTGGAGCCGGCCCTCCCGCGGCTTTTCTTCATGAGGGCTGAAGTCGGGCCGCCTTCCGATAGCCGGCCTGGGAGACAGCCGGCAAGGGGAAGGCGGCCCCGTGTCTTGGATTCTTGAGAGCCGGATCGGCTCGTAATTTTTCAGAAGGGCCAGGGGGAGCCGGTTAGGCTACCCATGGTTATTAAATCCAACAGTAGTCCCCGAAGCTGATCGAGCTTCGAGGCTGACAAAGGGACAAGAAGCTAGGTCAGCTTCCTATCCCGAGGGGTCGGCTTTGCCTGTGCACGCCGTCTTTGGAAAGCTCCATTTCTTGTAGGCTGGAACGCGGGTCGCCCTGCGAGCTGACCGCGCGCCTTTCCGTGGGCCACGTGGCAAGGAAGTCCTGCCAACGCACGCGCGCGACGGGACGCCACCGCAGGCCCGGGCCTGCCACTCGTAGGCCTCGGCCCGAGCGCGGATCTTCTGCGGCCCACTTGGACCGCTCGCCTTCCCGCGGCGGTTTTATTATGCCATCAGGGCATAATAATCACGGGACGTGGGGGAGTGGGCGCAGTTGATCCCCACGTTCTCCCACGCCGCGCCTCCTCGGCTCCGCCGCACGGGTCTATAAGTAGGAGGAGGAGGGGGAGCGGCAGAGGCTCACGCGCTCTCCCTCACTCCGCCCCTTCTTGCCCTCCTTCTTCTTCTCTTTGCCGCAGCAACTCTTTGCCGCGCCGTCCCGCTGTTGCTTCGTCTTGCTCTCCGCCGCAGCAACCCTTTGCCACGCCGTTCCGTCGTCGATTTGTCTTGCTCTCCGCCGCATTGCTCCCATGGCGCTGTCGAGCTCGTGGGATGGCTCCAACGTCCATGAGGACCACGTCGAGTTCCTCCACCGGACGCGTCGCTTGCCGGGCGAGAACTTAGTGCAGGTTCGTCAAGCGCCGGCGAGGGAGATTTCGCCGGCACCTGAGGAGGGCGAGCGGGTGATCTTCCGCTCGCACTGCCTGCGCGGCTTCGGCCTCCCGGCGAGCGGATTCCTTCAAGCCTTCCTCGAATTGTACCACCTCCAGCCGCATCACCTCACGCCCAACGCGGTGATGCTGCTGTCGGCCTTCGTCACCTTGTGCGAGGGTTTTCTTGGAGTTCTCCCCACGCTCGAGCTCTGGGGGGAATTCTTCCAAAGCAAGCTTGGCACCATCGTCGCGGGCGTGCCCGCCCCCTGCGGGGCCTTCATCGCCATGAGGCGGGCGAGCGAGAACAATCTGTTCCTGTCCATTCCGCTGATCCAGTCGGTGAAGCTTTGACAGAAGTCTTATTTTTATGTGAAGAACGTCGCCCAGCAAGGCGACTACGTCAACCTCCCGGCTTACGTAGCCAGCCCGCCGGCTGGGAGGCAACCTTCGTGGAGCTACTGGGCCAGGTCGCTATCTCAGGCCGGGAACGCAGCCGTCTCCCAGCTTCGGGTGATGATCCAGTCGGAGGGCCTGACCGGGGCTGACTTGGTGGCCGCCTTCGTGGAGCGCCGGGTTCTTCTGCTCCAAGGCCGGCCTCACATGATCTGCCAGATGAGCGGCCGCTTCGACCTGTGCCGGTTGAGCACCAGGGAGATGCCTCATGCAGAGGTGTCTTACATGGTGAATTACATCTCCAACTGCAAGCTCGCCGAGGATTGGCGATACGGCAAGGAGCCGTATTCCTGCGCCAACGCTCTGCCTTCCGTAAGTTCTTTCTTCTTTTCTTCCTTTTTGTACCCGGCCTCATGATAGCCGACCCTTGATCAATTGGTTTGCTTCTAGCAGAATCCTCTTCTTCCACCGACAGCCGGGGCCGCAGGGGTAGAGCGCCAACTCCTCCCCGACCGCACGATGGACGACACCGATGATCCGGACCTGGGAGCGGCCGCCATGGAAGACGCCATCATGGGGGAAGGCGACGAGGCCGGGGGCGCAGGACTTGGGGCCAGCTTCGAAGACTGGCCGGACGACGACGAGGTCGAAACCGCCCCGCATCGCCAGCCAGCGCCTGATCATCAAGGCACGGGCTCGTCTGCCGTGCCGGCTGCCCGCGGCGGTGCGCAGAAGCGCCGGGCCGCGTCGACCTTCTTCGGTAGCCGGCCGAAGAAATCCAAGGCTTCCACGGCGGCGACCAAGCGGGATGAGGCGGCCGCGAAGGCGGCCCGCTTCCGCATGGTGGTGAAGCAGCCGCAGGCGATCTCGGCGTAAGTCGTCGAATGTCTTGCATATATTTTTTGTTGTCTTTTTCGACCGAAGCTCTTCTAAACCTTTCTTTGCTAGCCGGACAGGGCGCCGCTTTCTCTTGAGCGAGGTCCTGGCGACTCCATAGTCGGGCCGACTGGAGGGTCCTCAAGCTCTTGTCGCGTGGATCCCCACGCCAACCTTAGGGAAGCCACGGAGCGGAACGCACGAGAGGCGCGGGAGGAGCGGGAGGCGGTGGAACGAAGGACCGCCTAGGCGACGAAGGAGCAGCCGACGCGGCGGCCAAGGCCCGGGCGAAGGCGGCAGTCGCGGAGACGGAGGCAGAGGCCTCGCACAACCGGCCTCCGCTGCTCGTCATTCCCCTCCGCGCCGTTTCCGCCGACATTCCCGTGCCCCCGTTGGAGGAGGTCGACCAAGGCCCGCCGGTGATGGAGAGGAGGGAGGACCACGTGATCTTCGTGGAGGGGGCGTCGCAGATGGCGCCGACTGGAGCAGGCCAAAGCAGCCAATCAGCTGCGGCGCCAGAGCAGCCGTCCAGGGGCGAGCCGGAGGCAGGGGCCGGCCTCGAGGTGCAGCCGGCATCGCGCCGGCGTGCTGGGCGCCAGCCAGACGGCGGAGGCCCTGGAGGCGGCCCGCGCCAGCACATCCGAGTGGACTCCTAGCGGGGGGACGGGCGAGCTGAATGCGGCAGCCCAGGAGGTCCGGAACCGGCTTCAAGCTCAGGCCGCCTCGCTGCAACGATACACTCAAGAGTTTCTCCCGACACGGGCCGTCATCCGGGTGAGCCTTCTGGCCTTGGTTATTTTGCTCTTTTGATTTCTTCCGTGGGGGCATGTCAGCGCACCCACTGGGTGTAGTCCCCGAGTTCCGAGCCGGCTGCTGCGCAGGCGGCTTGGAACTTACTAGGTTCTGACAACTTAACTTATCCTTGCCTCCTGTATAATCTTCTAGGAGTATCATAACCTCCGTGCAGCCGCCTTCAACTCCCAGGCTCAGGAGCTGGGCTGGAGAACCAAGGACCTGACCAGCAGCCGGAGTGCGTGTTTGTCTCGTTCATCTCCTATGGGGGCGCGTCAGCGCACCCACTGGGTGTAGTCCCCGAGATTCGGGCCGACTGCTGAGCAACCGGGTCGGATCTTCCTTGACGACTTCACCTTATTAATTTCCTTTGTATTCATGCTTGCAGGAGCCAATGCCGACTTGAGGGAGCAGCTCAACAGGGCCCAAGCCGCCTTTCGCACCAAGGAAGCCGAGTACAGCGCCTTGGTCCTGGAGCGTGACCGCCTGGCCAAGAAGTTGGCCGACCAGGAGGAGAGCCACAAGGCGGCCCCGAAGAAGGCGCAGGACAACAAGGACGCCCTGAAGGCCGAGTTCGAGACCGAAGCGGCGGGCTGGGCTGAAGCGAAGCAGGCGCTAAGCAAGGGCTTCAGTCGTATCGAAGATCTGATCGACGGTAAGCCGCCTTCTTCACTCCCTGCTTGCCCCTTGATCCCTGATTTGTGTTCTGACTTGTGCTGCTTTTTGTTCTCTGTGCAGACTACTTTCCCAGCTACTCCGTCTTCGCCATCCAATCCATCGAGGCCCATCGCGAGGCACGCCGGCAGGCGGGGGCTGAAATCGCACCAGACGCGAGCCGGACGCTTGAGGAGCAGCTCTTGGCGGTCCAAGCCCGGCTGCAGCCGGCTCACCGTATGCTCCGCCGCCCCAGCGCGCTGGGGCGCAGGTGTTGGCCGCCCTCTGGCCAAGCGAGATGATTCCCCGCACCCCGAGTCGGACTGCCGACTGGCTGGAGGTGGCGCTTGGCCGCTTCGAGGCCTGGAAGGCGTGGGCAGCCCGGCATGGAGCTGGGCGGGCACTGGAGTTCGTCCGAGCCTAGTATCCTGGGCTGAACCTGGGCCAGCTGCGCACCTGGCGGCTGGAGGCCGACGAAGAGTTGGAGGAGGTGCGGCCGACTATCGCTCAGCGCGCTTCGATGATCGCCAAGTGTACTGACATCAGCATCTTCGCTCCTGAGATTAATGACGAGGGCGTTGCCCAGCCGGAGGAGTGGTTCGGGCTGGACCCGACAGCGGGTGAAGACTCGGCAGAGGAGATCGCCTCCAGCGATGAAGGCGAAGACGACGAAGGAGAGGAAGGCGAAGACGTTGAGCCGACTGGTGAAGCGGGCAGCCAGCCTCAGCCTGATCATGCCTCCGGCAACAAGGCGCGTGCTAGCGCGCCCTCTGCGGGAGGCGGTGATCATGCCGAGGTTCGCCAGCCGGCCACTCCTCCAGCCGGCACTGCCTCTCCACCGACCTGCCTGACTCGCCAGTCGCTCCCTTGGCTTAGTCTGCCGTCCTTGTTTTTTCCTGCTTGTTGCCTTTTGAACAACTTTATTAAACTTGCGCAGTTCAAATCACTGGGGGTGTATTCGAACTATGTTGAATGCTGGCCTTTTGAAGGTCTTTTATGTAAATATTATTGTGTGCGTGTTTGGTTTCCATTCATGTATGCTTTCTATCCTTAGGCCGTTTCCTTTGCCGCCTTCCCCTTTTGGGAAGGCAAGTACTCGAGCTTTCTTAGATTGAAGCGAGGTGAATGGAAGCCGGCCGGCCGGCTACTCTGGTAGTCGATCGGCGGTGGGAGAAAAACCGTCTTTTGTTATATTAGTCCGTTAGTCCCTAGCCGTTTTTCGTGTGGGCTCCCTTTCCTGCCTTTAACTCTTGCCAGCCGGACATCCGGTTCTTCGATCTGCGACTTTTGGCAAGAGAAGGCTTGGGAGCCGGCACACTACTTGTCTGAGTGTGGGTAGGACTTCTAATATAACTCCAGGCGGCCAGTCCCCGGGCCGACTAGGCGAACCCGGTGCCGGACGGAAAAAGTGAATGTAATGACAAGGTCATAAGCATGATACTTTTCATTCATAGATAAAAGATGGCAGTCCCCGAGCTCTCCTCGGGGGGCCTATTTGTCTCGTACTTAGTACAAAAGTTAGCGTGATACATACTACATTTTAACTGTAAAATCTTCGGAGGAGGTTGGCATTCCATGGTCGTTCCGACTCCTTGCCGGAGTCATCTCTTTTTCGTGCCTTCGGCTTCTGCGCGTCGATCAGGTAGTAGGAGTCGTTGCCTAAGGCTCTGCTGATGACGAAGGGGCCCTCCCAAGGGGCCGAGAGCTTGTGCTGGCCGGTTGTTCGCTGGATCAGCCGGAGCACAAGATCGCCCTCTTGGAAGGATCTTGGCTTGACCTTCCGGCTGTGGTAGCGGCGCAGGCCCTGCTGATAGATGGCAGACCGGCTGAGGACTAACAGCCGGCCTTCTTCCAGCAGGTCGACGCCGTCTTCTCGTGCTTCCTTGGCCTCCGCTTCCGTGTACATGGTTACCCGAGGCAAGTCGAACTCGATGTCAGTTGGGATGACCGCCTCGGCACCATACACGAGGAAGAAAGGAGTGAAGCCGGTTGACTTGTTTGGTGTAGTGCGCAGACTCCATAGGACGGCCGGCAGCTCATCGAGCCAACAGCCGGCCGAACGCTCCAGTGGTACGACCAGTCGGGGCTTGATGCCGGAAAGGATGAGGCCGTTGGCTCTCTTGACCTGGCCGTTTGACTGCGGGTGGGAAAGAACGCTAGGTCCAACCGGATGCCTTGCGTCGCGCAGAAACGTGCCAAGGCTCCCTTGGCAAAATTCGTGCCATTGTCGGTGATGATGCTGTGTGGCACGCCGTACCGAGTTGTTATATCTGCGATAAATGTGACGGCAGTCGACCCATTCAGCTTCTTGATCGGCTTTGCCTCAATCCATTTGGTGAATTTGTCCACGGCGACAAGCAGATGTGTCATGCCGCCGCGCGCCGTCTTGAATGGGCCCACCATGTCTAGTCCCCAAACGGCGAAGGGCCAAGTGAGGGGAATGGTCTTGAGTGCTGAAGCCGGCATGTGTTGCTTGGAGCTGAAGAGTTGGCACCCTTTGCAATGTTTAACTAACTCCTTGGCGTCATCCAAAGCAGTCGGCCAAAAGAAACCATGGCGGAAGGCTTTGGCGACGAGTGATCTTGAGGCCGCATGGTGGCCGCATTCTCCTTGGTGGATGTCTCTGAGGATTGCAATGCCCTTCTCTTGCTCGATGCATCGCTGGAGGACTCCAGTGACACTGCGCTTGACGAGTTCTCTGTTGACGATTGTGTATGCTCCGGCTCGGCGTTGGACTTGTCTTGCCTCTACTTCGTCAACCGGCAGATCTTGGTTTATTAGGAAGTTGAGGATGGATTGAGCCCATGATGGAGCTGCGACCTCTTCTATTGCCAACACGGCTACTGCGACCAGGGCGGGCGGGCTGGGTGGTGAAATGCTGGAGTCGGCCGCCGCCTGTTGTGTTGGTGTAGTCTCCGGGCCGACTACCGCAGTCCCCGAGCCGGGTGTGGCAGTCCCCGGGTCGGGCGTAACTACAGAAGTCCCCGAGCTGCCTGCTGATGCCCCCTGGCCGACTATCAAAGTCCCCGGGTCACCTGCTTGGTTCTTCGAGCCAGACCCGGCCGCGTCGGGGTCAGGCGGCACGAAGATGGAATCGGACTCTGGAGAGGGCTTGATAGACGGCTTGAGGAGGCACTGTAGAGAGACACTGGTTGGTATTGCTTGCCGAGTGGAGCCTATTCGAGCCAAGGCATCAGCTGGCTCGTTGTCGGCTCGTGGTACATGGAGGAACTCGCATCCTTCGAAATACCCACTGATCTGCTGAACGAGGAAGCGGTAGCTTGCCATATTTGCGTCCTTGGCATCCCAGTCGCCGGATGATTGCTGGACCACCAAGTCCGAGTCGCCATAACATAGGATCCTGCGAATGCTGAGTTCTTTGGCAAGCCGGAGCCCGTGTATGAGCGCCTCGTACTCGGCCACGTTGTTGGAGGCGGCAAAGTGAATTTGCAGCGTGTATCTGAGCTTGTCGCCTTTGGGAGAGGTGAGGATGACGCCGGCCCCCAAGCCGGTGCGCATCTTGGAACCATCGAAGTGCATGCGCCAATGAGTGGAGTCGGGAGCTGGCGGTAGGTACTGGGTCTCGGCCCAGTCGACGAGGAAGCCGGTCAATGCTTGGGACTTGATGGCTGTGCGAGGCTAGTAGAAGATCGTGTAGGGGGGCAGCTCGATGGCCCATTTCGCCACCCGGCCGGATGCATCCCGGCTGCCTATGTTCTCGGCCAGCGGGGCGGTGCATACGACTGTGATGGGATGCTCTTGGAATTAGGGCTTCAGCTTCTTGGTGGCGAAGTACACGCCGTAGCACATCTTCTGGTAGTACGGGTAGTTCTGCTTCGAGGTAGACAGCACCTTGCTCAAATAGTACATCGGCCTCTGGCCGAGTTCAATGGCCTTGATCTTTACTGGGTTCCATTCGATGCCGCGTTCGGAGACCAGGAAGCCTATGAGCTGGCCGGCTGGCACTCCGAACACGCATTTCTCGGGGTTGAGCTTGATTTGGAACCGGCGTAGGTTCTCAAATGTTTCCTTGAGGTCTTCCAGCAAGTTGGCGCGCTTCTCCGTCTTCACCACAATGTCGTCTACGTAGACGTGGGCATTTCTGCCAAGCTGCTTGAGGAGGCACTTCTGCATGCAACGCTGAAAAGTGGCACTGGCATTTCTCAAGCCGAATGTCATAGTCAGGTAGCAGAAGGCTCCGAATGGCGTGATGAAGGCGGTCTTTAGGCGGTCTGCCGGATCTAACTTTATCTGGTGGTACCATGAGTAAGCATCCAAGAAACTCAACAGCTCGCATCCGGCCATGGAGTCTATCACTTGATCAATCCTTGGCAGGGCAAAGGGATCTTTGGGGCAGGCCTTGTTGAGGCTTGTGTAGTATATGCACATGCGCCACTTGTTGTTCTTCATTAGCACAAGGACAGGGTTGGCGAGCCACTCTAGAAAGAAAACTTCCATAATGAAGCCGGCTACCAGAAGCCGGGCTATCTCCTCTCCCACAATCCTTCTCTTCTCCTCCGACAGTCGGTGGAGGGGTTGTTTGACTGGCTTTGCGTCTTCTCGGACGTGTAATTTGTGCTCGGCAAATTCCTTCGGAACACTCGGCATGTCCTTGGGGGACCATGCAAAGATGTCCCGATTCTCACGGAGGAAATCGGTGAGCTCGCCTTCCTATTTGATGTTCAGGCTTGCCCCAATGACGGCGAACCTCTCTGGGTGCCCGGGGTCAAGAGGTATCTTCTTCGTCTCCTTGGCCAGCTGGAAAGATCCTTGAGCATCATGCTCCTTGGGATCGGGGGACAAGGCCGACTGTTTGCCGGCCATGGCCACGACTCGGTCCAACATCTTCTTTTCTTCGGCAATCACAAGGGACTCGGCCAGCCGACTGCTGGCTGCTGCGCACTCGGAGGACTTCTTGTAATCGCCGGCTATGGTATTGATGCCCTTGGTGCTTGGCATCTTCATCTTGAGGTATGCGTATTAGGGAACTGCCATGAACCTGGCCAAGGCAGGTCGGCCAAGCAGTGCATGGTAGGGGCTCTCCAGGTCCACCACTTCAAACCAGATCGCCTCCCGGCGGAAATGCTCCTTGTCCCCAAAAAGTACATCAATCTTGATCTTTCTAATGGGGGCGCAGGACAGGCCGGGTACGATGCCATGGAACACAGTCCGAGTAGGCATGAGTTGCTTCGTCTTGACATTCAGCTTCTCCAGGGTGTCATGGTACAGGATGTTAATGCTGCTCCCGCTGTCTATTAGCACATGGGAGAAACGGGCGGCGCGTCTATCCGTTGCAAGGGTGGCATCCAAAACCAACGCATAAGAGCCGGGAGACGGCATCACCTCTGGGTGGTTGGCCCGGCTCCAGCTGATGGGTTTTTCTGACCAGTGCATGTGCTCGGCGGGGTTGGCAGCGACAACACTGACTTCTTGGTGCTCTCGATGTCTGCTGCGCCGGTCTTCGGGCTGGCTTGTAAAGATGACATAGGTGGCATGCTCGTCGGGGAACTTATCGTGCACGGCTCCGACTGCGGGCCGAGCGGCCGGCGGCGGCGGAGCCGGAGGCGGCGGACCGACAGGAGGAGGCGGCGCAAGCCCTTCGCCTTTGGAGATTCGGGTGAGCCAGTGGCACTTCTGGGTCGTGTGGTTGGACGGCTTCGCGCCGCTGTGGAACTTGCACGGGGCGTTGAGAGTCTGCTCGTAGGAGAAGGCCGGCTGCCAAGCCGGCTTGCCGCCCCTCTGCTTCTTGGGTGCGGGCCGCGCTTCGGGCTGCTCGTCTTCAACTGTGGCCACCTACCGACTGGTGGAGGGCGGCACGGGGCCCTTGCGCTTGTGGTCGTTCTGGTGTGGGCGTCGACTGGAGTCCCCAGCCGGCGTCTTGGGCGCCGGGTTGAGTACCTTCCCGGACGCGTCTACCCGGAGTTCGGTCTTCATTGAGGAGTCGGTGGTGGCGTACTTGTCCGCTATGACCAGAAGCTCGTCGAGGGTAGTCGGCTCGTCGCAGAGGAGCTTGTGCTTGAGGAGGGTGCCTTCTCGGCACCCGGCGGTGAAGTATTCTATGGCTTGCACTTCGTGCACCCCTTCACAAGAGTTGCAGAGCTCGGCCCAACGCGTGAGGTAGTCGCGAGTGGACTCGGTAGGGCCTTGTACGCACAAGGAGAGCTGTCTAGGCTTGGGAGCCCGCTTGTAGGTGCTGGTGAAGTTGCGGACGAAAGCTTCTGTGAAGCCTAGCCAGCTGTTGATGCTGTATGGCTTGAGGCTGTTGAGCCAGGTCCGTGCCGTGCCTTGCAGCATGAGGGGCACGTACTTCACGGCAACGCGCCTGTTGCCGTTGGCTATGCTAACCGCCGTGGAGTAGTCGATCAGCCAATCTTCCGGCTTCACGGGGCCGTTGTACTTGGGCGTGTCTCTTGGGAGCGAGAACCCTTTGGGGAAAGGCTCGTCATGGATGCGGGGGCCGAAGCAAGGCGGGCCGACATCGTCTTCTTCTTCCAGCGCTAGGGACCGTGCCAGGCGGTCGATCTGATGGCGGGCGTCGTTCTCGCCGACTCCTTCGCGGAGACCTAACAGGCCGCTGAGAGTCAGATGCGCAACATGCGGTGGGGTGGGATATCTCTCTCCACGGGGCCGAGGCGGAGGTGGGTTGCCCCGCCACTCCACGGCCCGGGGGTGGCCTTCTGCGTCTTGCTCGATGGATATTTGGGTTCGGCTTCGGCTGGCAGCCGGCTCTTTCTCGCGCCGCGCGGGTTTTACCCGTAGTCGGCGTCCGGGACGTCGCGCTGAGATCGCTTTCCGCGCGGGCGTCGGCTTCGTGCCGCTGCGCGGCTGCATCGATTAGCTGCTGGATGCGTCGGGTCATGTGGGGAAGTTCTTCGGCCCCCAGTCCATCTAGCTCGTCTACGGCCGCCTGGGCGGCGCGCAGGTTCTCGAGTGGAGTAGCGTAGACTGGGCGGTCGACTCCTAGCGTATCGGTGACGATAGCGCCGTGCTGTCTGACAACACCAGCCCGGCTGGGCCCGCCTGGGGGCGGCGTGCCAAAGGCGGCGTGGTCGGCCTCGCGTCGGTGGGCCTCAGCGAGGCGTCTCATGGAAACCAACTTCCGGCCCTCCGTTAGGAGGGCGAGGCAGCGAGCCTCCAGTGCTTCAGCGTCGGCATCGGCCGGGAGGGGGATGGACAAGTCGTGGACCGCCGCGTGCGGGGCGTCGTGGGCGCTCTCGTCAGAAGCGCCGCCGTGGCCGATGACCATCACCTCGGTGCTGACAGCGTCGCAGCCATCGGTGCGAGGAAGCGGGTCGTTGTAGATTGCGACGTTGGTGGGGAAAGTGTCAAGTGAGGCCGTGTCGGAGTCGACAGGCATCGGATCGGTGGAGCCAACCGACTCCAAGTCCACAGCAGGCTCACCGGAGACGTGGAGCTGGCCGAGGTGGTTGATGAGGTGGTCGGTGCCCGCGTCGGAGGCGAGCTCGTCGGAGATGAGGGTCTTGTCAAGGAGATCGGCGTGGCCGCTCGCCGCACAAACGTTGGTGACGCCTTGCAGCGCGTCGTGGCAAGCGCCATCGGGCGTGCCGGGCTGGCTACACTCGCGGGAGAGGAAGAGGGTTCCCGTCCAGAACAGATCTCCGGACGACGGTGCACCTGGCCCCACGGTGGGCGCCAAATGTCGGGTGGTAGGTGCGACATATGCCAACAGGTGGCTTATCATTGTGGGAGCCAGTAAGACGTCGCCGGTGCCTGGAAACGGGATGAGGCGAAGACATGCACACTGGCAAATCTTACCCAGCTTCGGGGCTCTCCGTGGAGATAACAACCCTACTGCTGCTCTGCGGGGTCTCCGCATGCTCACTAGATGAACAAGTAACTACACGATGCTCCTTGAGCTGTTCGGTGAGAGGAGGAAGAAGGGCACGGCTTGCTCTCTTCTCCTCCCTATGCGGTGTCTAAAACTAGCAGGGATCAACCCTTTGCATGGGTGCCCCGGGGGGTTTATATAGGCCTACCCCCCGGTGGTACAATGGTAATCCGGCTGGGCGTGGGGCCCAGCCGTCTGTGTCTACACTCGCCGACTTCTGCGCCGACTGCTGGGCCCGCCGGCTGCCGGCTCCTTGGTCGACAGGCAGGCCCCACTGTCCAAGGCCTTGTCGGGGGCTGGTTACTGTTGCTCAATCTTGGTGACGAGGGCTTCGCCGAGGTGGGCGTGGCTACAGTGCCGCCGTCCGACGGGTGATCGCTGTAGCCTCGCCGCGTCTTGTCTCCTTAATGGGGCGTCTCCTTCGAGGTAGGTGGCAAGCCGGCTGTGGGGAGCCGGCTCTGTCTTGGGCCGACTGGGGGTGGCATGGCCGCCTTCAGGTGTCTCTCTGCCTGAAGGGGCCCACCGCCCGTGGGCCGTACTGACAGCCCGTCGTGGATGACATCAGGGTCAACGTGGCAACAGTGCCGCGCCGGACGGGTCGTGGCCACCCGTACGGCGCACTGCGCCAGGCGTGCTCCGGGATTCGGGGGTGGCAGGCCTCACTGTAGCCACGCCTCGTCACATCGCCGTTATGTGGATGCAGACTTCGAGGGTACGATCTTGACCGCTTTGTGGGAGCCGGCTTCTTGGAGTCGGTCTTCTTGCAGCCGACTTCTTGGAGCCGGCCCTCCCGCGGCTTTTCTTCATGAGGGCTGAAGTCGGGCCGCCTTCTGATAGCCGGCCTGGGAGACAACCGACAAGGGGAAGGCGGCCCCGTGTCTTGGATTCTTGAGAGCCGGATCGGCTCGTAATTTTTTCAGAAGGGATAGGGGGAGCCGGTTAGGCTACCCATGGTTATTAACTCCGACAAACGGGCTCCTCCTTAGCGAACTCGTCTCCCGGCTCTACCCAAACAAGACAAACAAGCAAAAGGAACACAATCAACCACGTGCAAAGCTCAAACAAAAATGATGCAAACATGGTATGCTATGCGGGATGCGATATGTGATGCAAATGCAAGATTTGATAAGGAATGATTGAACCTGGCCTCAACTTGGAAATCCAAGATTCCACTGGAAACGTGAGGTGATTTCGGTTGAAATCGATATAAAGATCACCGGAATCGGATGCACGGTTTGGAAATGGCAAGCAAAACAAATATGGCACCGGTCTGCGATAAACCGCAAGTAGCCATCTAAATGCATCAAGAAAATTATGCTACAACAATCAAACATGACAACAAAATACATGGCGGGGATCCACTCATGATGCTTGACAAAATATGAACACTGAGCTACGGCTAATGCATCCATTAACAGGTTCAAACAAGCATGGCAAAAATGCAAACGATAACATGTTTCAGACTTAGTGAAATTAACACAAGTCTGGAATTTAACATCAGGTAGCACACTTTGGAGCATGAAAACTATATGCTACAGGAACTTAACATGGCAAAGCAAGGCATGGCATGGAGCTACTCAAAGCACTTAACAAAGGCCCCTTAGTGACCTTGAGCCAAAAGGGATCAGAAAATACAATTGCAAGCATGTGAACATGGCAAAAAACATAATTAGGTTATAGACTTAGAGAAAAACTGGAGCATGCAAATCTGTTAACGAGTAGGCATGTTCACGAGCTCGATGCACTCACTACAGAGCATGGCATGACAAACTAAGCATACACCCATCAAGAATACATAACATAGAAGCTAGACATGGCAAGAGTAACAACATAGCATGCACGGATCAATAACAACATCCTCGGCAAAATCGCTAACAAGTCAACAATCTGCCAGGATTCACGAAATAGCAAAAGTAGAGCTCGATTGACTCAAGCTAGGGTGCTCCATAAATGTAAACAAAGTCATGAATGGATAGAGCACCACAATATTAACAAATCATCCTTACTGATCATCCTCAAAAGAGGCACGGATCACTAGGAAACAACATGAACATATGGCATATTGATAAAAACAGATCAAGTCCCTGAAATCAGCATTAACGAATGCACTACTTTGCAAGCTTGTGCTAGTCACCACACATATCGCAAAAATACATGTTAAGCACCTCTGTAAAGATGGCATGGCATATAACAAAACTCATGTAAAACTCAGGAGCATATCATGCACACATTAATCATGGCAAAAATGACAAATAGCTATTTGATGCAGCAGATCTGACAATTATCTCATATAGCTCTCTTTCAACAGCATTTCGGGAATCAAGATGAGCTCAAATGAAAATGATGCAATGAGATGAAATGAGGTACTCTTTGAGGCAAACATTTTGATATGCTACACGCCCAAAACGGAGTTACGGATGCGGAGTTACGGCATGATGAAAAACGCAAAAAAATATAAGGGGAGAGGGGGAAAGTCAACCGAGTCCAGATCTAGGGTTCCTCGGCATGCGAACCGAGGCAACTCCGACGAGCTCACAGCAGCTCCGGTGAGCTTGAAGAAGCGGTGGGGAGGTGAGGGAGAGGCAGATCCGGCCTCTCCCGACCGGATCCGGCGGCGGGGAAGCGGCTCCGGCCACCGCGGGGAGGCGAGCTTGCGGCTTCCGGCGAGCTCCTGCTGGCCGGCGACGAGGCGATGGCGGCGGAGGACGGCGTCAGGCGGGCTCAGCCGCGGGGAAGAGGAGGAGGAAGCCCCGGGCGGTGGCGGGTGGTGATCCGGGCCGGGAGGGCCTCGCCTGGGCCCCGGCGGGCCGGCGTGCGGGTGGCGGCGCGGTGAAGTGGGCGCGGGGCGGCGGCGAATCGGAAGGCGCCAAGTGGCGCTGGCGGGCGGACCGGACATGTCCGTCTGGCAAAAATTCATCCGGCGGCGCGAGGGGATGGGGAGGTTAGGGTTTCATCCGGATTTCGGGGAAGGGATCTTTATATAGGCATAAAGGGAGCTAGGAAGCTCCAAATGGAGTGCGGCTTTCAGCCACGCGATCGTGATCGAATGACCGAGATGATGGAGAGATCTTATGTGGGTTTCGGGACACTTTAGAAGGGTGTTGGGCTGCAACACACATGAGGCCTTCTCGGTCCCTCGGTTAACCGTTGGAGTATCAAACGAAGTCCAAATGGCACGAAACTTGACATGCGGTCTACCGGTGGTAAACCAAGGCCGCATGACAAGTCTCGGTCCAATCCGGAAATGTTTAACCCCCACACACGAAAAGAGGTAGAAAGGACCACCAGAGGAGATAGGAGTGCCGGAATGTAAAACGGACAACGGGGAAAATGCTCGGATGCATGAGACGAACACGTATGCAAATGAAATGCACATGATGACATGATATGAGATGCATGACAAAGGCAACAACACACGGAGACAAAACCCGAACCCGAGGAACTAAAATAACTTAGCGCCGGAAATGACAAGAGTTGGGATACATATAAGGTAAATTACATCCGGGGTGTTACAACTATCTTGGACATATTTTATGATTGTGAGCACTCATTAATATATGACATGCTAAAGAGTCGACGTTGGACAAGGAAGACAACGTAATGGGTTATGTTTTCTTACATCTGAGATAAATTATATTGTCATGGATCATCCAACATGATTGAGCTTACCTTTCCCCCTCATGCTAGCCAAATTCTTTGCACTAAGTAGAGATACTACTTGTGCTTCCAAACACCCTTAAACCAGTTTTGCCATGAGAGTCCACCATACCTACCTATGGATTGAGTAAGATCCTCCAAGTAAGTTTTGATCGGTGCAAGCAATAAAAATTGCTCTTTAAATATGTATGACTTATTAGTGTGGGAGAAAATAAGCTTTATACGATCGTGTGATATGGAAGAAATAAAAGCGACAGACTGCATAATAAAGGTCCATATCAGAAGTGGCAATATAAAGTGACATTCTTTCGCATTAAGATTTTGTGCATCCAACCATAAAAGCGCATGACAACCTCTGCTTCCCTCTGCGAAGGGCCTATCTTTTACTTTTATCTCCTACCTTGCATAAGAGTCATGGTGATCTCCACCCTTCCTTTTTAAATTTTATCTTTTGGCAAGCACAACATGTTGGAAAGATCCTGGTATATATGGCTAATTGGATGTGAGTTTTCATGAGCTATTATTGTTGACATTACCCTTGAGGTAAAACGTTGGGAGGCAAAACTATAAGCCCCTATCTTTCTCTGTGTCCGATTAAAACTCCATACCCATAAGTATTGCATGAGTGTTAGCAATTGTGAAAGACTATATGATAGTTGAGTATGTGGACTTGCTGAAAAGCTCTTATATATTGACTCTTTCCTATGTTATGATAAATTGCAATTGCTCCAATGACTGAGATTATAGTTTGCTAATTTTCAATGAAGTTTATGATTCATACTTGAAATTGTGATTGAATTGTTACTCTAGCATAAGAGATCATATGACAATAATTATATAAGTTGCTATTCTAAGAATGATCATGATGCCCTCATGTCCGTATTTTATTTTTATCGACACCTCTATCTCTAAACATGTGGACATATTTTTCGATTTCGGCTTTCACTTGAGGACAAGCGAGGTCTAAGCTTGGGGGAGTTGATACGTCCATTTTGTATCATGCTTTTATATCGATATTTATTGCATTATGGGCTGTTATTACACATTATGTCACAATACTTATGCCTATTCTCTCTTATTTTACAAGGTTTATATTAAAGAGGGAGAATGCCGGAAGCTGGGATTCTGGGCTGGAAAAGGAGCAAATATTAGAGACCTATTCTGCACAGCTCCAAAAGTCCTGAAACTTCACGGAAGACGTTTTCAGAATATATAAAAAATACTGAGCACAAGAAATTCACCAGGGGGCCACACACTGCCCACGAGGGTGGGGGGCGCGCCCTACCCCCTGGGCGCGCCCCCTACCTCATGGCCTCCCTGGTGTCCCTCCGATGGCCATCTTCTGCTATATGGAGTCTTTCGATGAGAAAAAAATCATAAGCCATCTTTCCGGACGAGACTCCGCCGCCACGAGGCGGAACCTTGGCGGAACCAATCTAGGGCTCTGGCGGAGCTGTTCTGCCGGGGAAACTTCCCTCCGGGAGGGGGAAATCATCGCCATCGTCATCACCAACGCTCCTCTCATCGGGAGAGGGCAATCTCCATCGAAAACTTCACCAGCACCATCTCCTCCCAAAACCCTAGTCCACCTCTTGTATCCAATTCTTGTCTCCAAGTTTGGGATTGGTACCTGTGGGTTGCTAGTAGTGTTAATTACTCCTTGTATTTGATGCTAGTTGATTTATTTGGTGGAAGATCATATGTTCAGATCCTATATGCATATTAATACCCCTCTGATTATGAACATGAATATGCTTTGTGAGTAGTTACATTTGTTCCTGAGGACATGGGAGAAGTCTTGCTATTAGTAGTCATGTGAATTTGGTATTCGTTTGATATTTTGATGAGATGTATGTTGTCTCTCCTCTAGTGGTGTTTTGTGAACGTCGACTACATGACACATCACCATTATTTGGGCCTAGAGGAAGGCATTGGGAAGTAATAAGTAGATGATGGGTTGCTAGAGTGATAGAAGCTTAAACCCTAGTTATGCGTCGCTTCGTAAGGGGCTGATTTGGATCCATATGTTTCATGCTATGGTTAGGTTTACCTTAATACTTTTGTTGTAGTTGCGGATGCTTGCAATAGAGGTTAATCGTAAGTGGGATGCTTGTCCAAGTAAGGGCAGTACCCAAGCACCGGTCCACCCACATACCAAATTATCAAAGTACCGAACGCGGATCATATGAACGTGATGAAAACTAGCTTGACGATATTCCCATGTGTCCTCGGGAGCGCTTTACATCATATAAGAGTTTGTCCTAGCTTGTCCTTTGCTACAAAAAGGATTGGGCCCTTTATTTACTTTTGTTACTTGTTACTCGTTACAAATTATCCTATCACAAAACTATTTGTTACCTATTATTTTAGTGCTTGCAGATAATACCTTGCTGAAAACCGCTTATCATTTCCTTCTGCTCCTCGTTGGGTTCGACACTCTTACTTACCGAAAGGACTACGATAGATCCCCTATACTTGTGGGTCATCACCAAGCTGGTCTCCGTCAACCAAAGAGCCTTCATCACCAGGAGAGGTGTGCATGACAACTTCCTGCTGGTTCAACAGACGACACGACAACTGCACAATCTCAAACTAGCTCGGCTACTCCTTAAGCTGTATATTGCGAAGGCGTTCCACACTGTCTCATGGCCCTTCCTCCTCGAGGTCCTCCGGCATCTTGGGTTTGGGAGAAGGTGGTGTGAATGGATCTGCATTCTCATCTCCACTACCTCCTCGCGCATTCTCATCAATGGGAACCCAGGCCCTCTGGTTGACCACGCGCACAGCCTTCGGCAAGGCGACCCAGCCTCCCCGATCCTCTTCGCGATCGTCATCGACACCCTGAACTCTCTATTGCAGCACGCCGTGCGCTCCTGCCTGCTCCAGCGGCTCACGTCCCGCCATGCGGCATCCAACATCTCGATGTTTGCCGACGATGTGGTCATTTTCTACCATCCAACGACCCAGGAATTGACAGCCATCCGCGAGCTGCTCCGCGTGTTTGGAGATGCTTTGGGCCTTCGCACCAACTTTCTCAAGTGCTCCGCCACTCCCATTCGGTGTGATGATACCATGGCCAAGGCCGTGGGCTCTACCCTGGCTTGCGGGGTGACCACCTTCCCCATCGTCTACCTTGGGCTCCCTCTCTCGCTCCGCAAGACACCCACCTCAACCCTCCTCCCCTTGTTGGACAAGCTCACCAAGAAGCTGGCTACCTAGAAAGCCACGCTCCTCTCGTTCGCTGAGCGGCTCGCCTTCATGCGCATGTCCTCTTGTCTATGCCTGTTCACATCCTTCTCGCCATGGCCATCAACCCGACGATCCTCAAAAGAGTCCACGGGATCATTTGCGACTTCCTATGGCATGGTCGGAAGGATGCCAACTCCGGCTGCTATCTCATCAACTGGAGGCGTGTTTGCCGTCCTCTGGAGTATGGTGGGCTGGGTGTGCATGATCTACACCTCACCGACATCTCCCTTCGCGCTAGATGGCTTTGGCTTCATGCAACGGATCCCAACCACCCTGGCACCACCTGGAGGTTGCTACCTCTTGAGCACTGCGTTGGTTTTCCTCGAAGAGGAAGGGGTGATGCAGCAAAGTAGCGTAAGTATTTCCCTCAGTTTTTGAGAACCAAGGTATCAATCCAGTAGGAGGCTATGTGCGAGTCCCTCGCACCTTCACAAAACAAATAAATCCTCGCAACCAACGCAAATAGGGTTGTCAATCCCTATAGGGCCACTTACGAGAGTGAGATCTGATAGATAT
Organism: Triticum dicoccoides; assembly: GCF_002162155.2. Taxonomy (NCBI): domain Eukaryota; kingdom Viridiplantae; phylum Streptophyta; class Magnoliopsida; order Poales; family Poaceae; genus Triticum; species Triticum dicoccoides. Next base: position 682,077,715 of record NC_041382.1, read on the forward strand.
GATAAGATAATATTTTTGGTATTTTTATGATAAAAGATGCAAAGTAAAATAAAAGCAAAGTAAATAGCAAAGGAAATAACTAAGTAGTAGGAGATCAATATGATAAAGATAGACCCAGGGGCCACAGGTTTCACTAGTGGCTTCTCTCGAGAGCATAAGTATTCTACGGTGGGTGAACAAATTATTGTTGAGCAATTGACAGAATTGAGCATAGTTATGAGAATATCTAGGTATGATCATGTATATAGGCATCACGTCCGAGATAAGTAGACGACTCCTGCCTGCATCTACTACTATTACTCACTCATCGAGCGCTATACAGCATCCATCTAGAGTATTAAGTTAAAAATAGAGTAACGCCTTAAGCAAGATGACATGATGTAGAGGGATAGACTCATGCAATATGAAGAAAACCCCATCTTGTTATCCTCGATGGAAACAATACAATACGTGCCTTGCTACCCTTACTGTCACCGGGAAAGGACACTGCAAGATTGAACCCAAAGCAAAGCACTTCTCCCATTGCAAGAAAGATCAATCTAGTAGGCCAAACCAAACTAATAATTCGAAGAGACTTGCAAAGATAACCAGTCATACATAAAAGAATTCAGAGAAGATTCAAATATTATTCATAGATAGAATTGATCGTAAACCCACAATTCATCGGTCTCAACAAACACACCGCAAAAAGAAGATTACATCGAATAGATCTCCACAAGAGAGGGGGAGAACATTGTATTGAGATCCAAAAAGAGATAAGAAGCCATCTAGCTACTAACTATGGACCCGTAGGTCTGAGGTAGACTACTCACACATCATCAGAGGGGCTATGGTGTTGATGTAGAAGCCCTCCGTGATCGATACCCCCTCCGGCGGAGCTCCGGAAAAGGCCCTGCTACGTCTTGAGCTTGCGTTGGTTTTCCCCAAAGAGGAAGGGATGATGCAGCAGAGTAGCGTAAATATTTCCCTCAGTTTTTGAGAACCAAGGTATCAATGCAGTAGGAGCCCACGCTCAAGTCCCTCATACCTGCACAAAGCGATAGCTACTCGCAACCAACACGATTAGGGGTTGTCAAGCCCTTCACGATCACTTACGAGAGTGAGATCTGATAGATATAATATTTTTGGCATTTTTGGTATAAAGATGCAAAGTAAAAAAGTAAAGGCAAAGTAAAAAAGCAAAGCAAGATTAAAGTAATGGAGATTGATATGATGAGAATAGACCCGGGGGCCATAGGTTTCACTAGTGGCTTCTCTCAAGAGCATAAGTATTCTACGGTGGGTGAACAAATTACTGTTGAGCAATTGACAGAATTGAGCATAGTTATGAGAATATCTAGGCATGATCATATATATAGGCATCACGTCCGTGACAAGTAGATCGAAATGATTCTGCATCTACTACGATTACTCCACTCATCGACCGCTATCCAGCATGCATCTAGAGTATTAAGTTAAAAGCAGAGTAACGCCTTAAGCAAGATGACATGATGTAGAGAGATAAATTCATGCAATATGAAATAAACCCCATCTTGTTATCCTCGATGGAAACAATACAATACGTGCCTTGCTGCCCCTTCTGTCACCGTGTAAGGACACCGCAAGATCGAACCCAAAGCTAAGCACTTCTCCCATGGCAAGAACTACCAATCTAGTTGGCCAAACCAAACAGATAATTCGAAGAGACTTGCAAAGATAACCAATCATACATAAAAGAATTCAGAGAAGATTCAAATATTATTCGTAGATAGACTTGATCATAAACCCACAATTCATCGGTCTCAACAAACACACCGGAAAAATAAGATTACATCGAATAGATCTCCACAAGAGAGGGGGAGAACTTTGTATTGAGATTCAAAAAGAGAGAAGAAGCCATCTAGCTACTAACTATGGACCCGAAGGTCTAAGGTAAACTACTCACACTTCATCGGAGAGGCTATGATGATGTAGAAGCCCTCCGTGATGACGGCCCTCTTTCAGCGGAGCTCCGGAACAGGCCCCAAGATGGGATCTTGTGGATACAGAAAGTTGCGGCGGTGGAATTAGGTTTTTGGCTCCTATTCTGATCGTTTAGGGGTACGTGGGTATATATGGGAGGAAGAAGTACGCCGGAGGAGCAATGAGGGGCCCACGAGGCAGGGGGCGCGCCCTAGGGGGGGCACCCCCCACCCTTGTGACCGCCTCTTTTGTTCCTTGGAGCAGGGTCCAAGTCTCCTGGATCGCGTTCGGTGAGAAAATCACGTTCCCGAAGATTTTATTCCGTTTGGACTCCGTTTGATATTCCGTTTATCTAAAACACTGAAATAGGTAAAAAACAGCAATTCTGGGCTGGGCCTCCGGTTAATAGGTTAGTCCCAAAAATAATATAAAAGTGGAAAATAAAGCCCAATATAGTCCAAAACAATAGATAATATAGCATGGAGCAATCAAAATTATAGATACGTTGGAGACGTATCAGGCATCCCCAAGCTTAATTCCTGCTCGTCCTGGAGTAGGTAAATGATAAAAAGAGAATTTTTGATGCGGAGTGCTACTTGGCATAATTTCAATGTAAATCTTCTTAATTGTGGTATGAATATTCAGATTAGAAAGATTCAAGAAAAAAGTTTATATTGACATAAAAAGTAATAATACTTCAAGCGTACTAACAAAGCAATTATGTCTTCTCATAAATAACATGGCCAAAGAAAGTTATCTCTACAAAATCATATAGTCTGGCTATGCTCCATCTTCACCACACAAAGTATTTAAATCATGCACAACCCCGATGACAAGCCAAACAATTGTTTCATACTCTAACTTTTTCAAAACTTTTTCAATCTTCACGCAATACATGAGAGTGAGCCATGGATATAGCACTATAGGTGGAATAGAATGGTGGTTGTGGAGAAGACAAAAGGAGAAGATGGTCTCACATCAACTAGGAGTATCAACGGGCTATGGAGATGCCCATCAATAGATATCAGTGTGAGTGAGTAGGGTTTGCCATGCAACGGATGCACTAGAGCTATAAGTATATGAAAGCTCAAAAAGAAACTAAGTGGGTGTGCATCCAACTTGCTTGCTCATGAAGACCTAGGGAAATTTTTGAGGAAGCCCATCATTGGAACATACAAGCCAAGTTCTATAATGAAAAATTCCCACTAGTATATGAAAGTGATAACATGAGAGACTCTCTACAATGAACATCATGGTGCTACTTTGAAGCACAAGTGTGGTAAAAGGATAGTAACATTGTCCCTTCTCTCTTTTTCTCTCATTTTTTTGTTTGGGCCTTTTCTCTTTTTTATGGCCTCTTTTTATTTGGGCTTCTTTGGCCTCTTTTTTATTTATTTTTCGCCCGGAGTCTCATCCCGACTTATGGGGGAATCATAGTCTCCATCATTCTTTCCTCACTAGGACAATGCTCTAATAATAATGATCATCATACTTTTATTTTTCTTATAACTCAACAATTACAACTCGATACTTAGAACAAAATATGACTCTATGTGAATGCATCCGGCGGTGTACCGGGATATGCAATATGACAATGATAAATGTGTCATGAACGGAACGGTGGAAAGTTGCATGGCAATATATCTTCGACTGGCTATGGAAATGCCATAATAGGTAGGTATGGTGGCTGTTTTGAGGAAGGTATATGGTAGGTGTATGATACCAGCGAAAGGTGCGCGGTATTAGAGAGGCTAGCAAAGGTGGAAGGGTGAGAGTGCGTATAATCCATGGACTCAACATTAGTCATAAAGAACTCATATACTCACTGCAAAAATCTAGAAGTTATCAAAGCAAAGTATTACGCACATGCTCCTAGCGGGATAGATTGGTAGGAAAAGACCATCGCTCTTCCCCGACCGCCACTCATAAGGAAGACAATCAATAAATAAATCATGCTCCGACTTCATCACATAACGGTTCACCATACGTGCATGCTACGGGAATCACAAACATTAACACAAGTATTCTTTAAATTCACAACTACTCAACTAGCATGACTTTAATATTATCACCTCCATATCTCAAAACAATTATCATGCTTCGATCTTTTCTTAGTATTCAACAGACTCAAAAGAAAGTTTCACAAATATTGAATACCAAGCATATCATTATTAAGCAAATCACCATGCTATTAAGAGACTCTCAAAATAATTTAAGTGAAGCATGAGAGATCAATAGTTTCTTTAAAACAAATCCACCACCGTGCTCTAAAAGATCTAAGTGAAGCACATAGAGCAAAATTATAACGCTCAAAAGATATAAGTGAAGCACATAGAGCAAAACTACTACGCTCAAAAGATATAAGTGAAGCACATAGAGTATTCTATCAAATTTTAATTCATGTATGGATCTCTCAAAAGGTGTGTACAGCAAGGATGATTGTGGCATACTAAGACACAAAGACACAAATAGTACAAGGCGCTCCAAGCAAAACACATATCATGTTGGTGAATAAAAATATAGTTCCAAGTAAATTACCGATGGAAGTGGACGAAAGAGGGGATGCCTTCCGGGGCATCCCCAAGCTTTGACTTCTTTGTGTCCTTGGATTATATTGGGGGTTCCATGGGAATCCCCAAGCTTAGGCTCTTGCCACTCCTTGTTCCATGATCCATCAAAAGAATTCACCCAAAACTTGAAAACTTCACAACACAAAACTCAAAATAGAAAACTCGTGAGCTCCGTTAGCGAAAGAAAACAAAAGACCACTTCAAGGTACTGTAATGAACTCATTATTTATTTATATTGGTGTTAAACCTACTGTATTCCAACTTCTATTTGGATTATAAACTATTTTACTAGCCATAGATTCATCAAAATAAGAAAACAACACACGAAAAACAGAATCTGTCAAAAACAGAACAGTCTGTAGTAATCCGTATCTAGCGCAAGATCTGGGACACCAAAAATTCTAAAATAAATTGCTGGACGTGAGGAATTTATCTATTAATCATCTTCAAAAAGAATTAACTAAATAGCACTATCCAAATAAAAATCACAGCAGTTCTCGTGGGCGCTAAAGTTTCTGTTTTTTACAGCAAGTTCAACAAGACTTTCCCCAAGTCTTCCCAACGGTTCTACTTGGCACAAACACTAATTAAACACAAAAACACAACCAAAACAGAGGCTAAATAATTTATTTATTACTAAACAGGAGAAAAAGGCAAGGAATAAAAATAAAATTGGGTTGCCTCCCAACAAGCGCTATCGTTTAACGCCCCTAGCTAGGCATAAAAGCGAGGATAGATCTAGGTATTGCCATCTTTGGTAGGCAATCCATAAGTGCCTCTCATGATAGTTTCATATGGTAATTTTATTTTCTTTCTTGGAAAGTGTTCCATGCCCTTTTTAATGGAAATTGAAATCTAATATTCCCTTCCTTCATATCAATAATCGCACCAACCGTTCTAAGGAAAGGTCTACCAAGAATGATTGGGCAAGAAGGATTGCAATCTATATCAAGAACAATGAAATCTACGGGAACATAATTCCTATTTGCAACAATAAGAACATCATTAATCCTTCCCATAGGTTTCTTAATAGTGGAATCCGCAAGATGCAAGTTTAGAGAGCAATCATCAAAGTTACGGAAATCTAGTAGATCACACAAAGTCTTGGGAATAGTCACCCAAATCACACAAAGCATAAAACTCATGATCTTTAATTTTAATTTTAATAGTTGGTTCCCACTCATCATAGAGTTTTCTAGGGATAGAAACTTTCAACTCAAGTTTTTCTTCATAAGATAGCATCAAGGCATCAACAATATGTTCGGTGAAGGCTTTATTCTGACTATAAGCATGTGAAGAATTTAGCATGGATTGCAACAAGGAAATACAATCAATTAAAGAGCAAATTTCATAATTAAATTCCTTGAAATCCAATATAGTGGGTTTAGCAACATCTAGATTTTTATTTCTTTCAATCCCACTTTCATCAATTTCATCATTAAGATCTAAACACTCCAAATTTTTAGAACGCCTTCTAGGTAAAGGAAGATCATATTCAGTTTCATCAAGATTCATATTGCAAAATAAAGATTTAATAGGAGACACATCAATAACTTTCAGATCTTCATCTTGATTTTCATAGGTATTGGAAGAACACGCTTTAATAAAGGCATCTTTGGAAGCACGCATCCTAGCGGTTCTTTCCTTACACTCATCAATTGAAATTCTCATGGATTTTAGAGACTCATTGATATCATGCTTAGATGGAATAGATCTAAGTTTCAAAGAATCAACATCAAGAGCAATTCTATCAACATTCCTAGCCAAATCATCAATCTTAAACCATTTTTCTTCAATCATAGCATTAAAATTCTTTTGCGAAGAAATAAATTCTTTAATATTAGATTCAAAATCAGAGGGTATCTTATTATAATTTCCATAAGAGTTATTGTAGGAATTCCCATAATTATTAGAAGGATTACTAGGATATGGCCTAGGATTAAAATTCCTTCTATAAGCGTTGTTACCAAAATTATTCCTACCAACAAAATTCACATCCATAGATTCATTGTTATTCTCAATCAAAGTAGGCAAAGGCATATCATTAGGATCAGAAGAAACACTTTTAGTAGCAAATAATTTCATAAGTTCATCCATCTTTCCACTCAACACATTAATTTCTTCTATCGCATGCACTTTTTTATTAGAAGATCTTTCAGTATGCCATTGAGAATAATTAACCATAATATTATCTAGGAGTTTAGTAGCATCTCCTAAAGTGATTTCCATAAAAGTGCCTCCCGCGGCCGAATCTAAAAGATTTCTAGAAGCAAAATTCAATCCGGCATAAAAAATTTATATAATCATCCACAAATTCAAACCATGAGTAGGGCAATCACGTATCATTAATTTCATTCTCTCCCAAGCTTGTGCAACATGTTCATGATCACGTTGTTTAAAGTTCATAATATCGTTTCTAAGAGAGATGATCTTAGCGGGAAGAAAATATTTAGAGATAAAAGCATCTTTGCACTTGTTCCATGAATCAATACTATTCTTAGGCAAAGACGAAAACCAAGCTTTAGCATGATCTCTAAGAAAAAAAGGAAATAGCTTCAATTTAATGACATCATTATTGACATCTTTTTTCCTTTGCATATCACATAAATCAACGAAGCTATTCAGATGAGTAGCAGCATCTTCACTAGGAAGGCCAACAAATTGATCTTTCATAACAAGATTCAACAAAGCAGTATTAATTTCACAAGATTCAGCATCGGTAAGAGGAGCAATCGGACTGCTAAGGAAATCATCATTATTGGTATTGGTGAAGTCACACAATTTAGTAGTATCTTGAGCCATCGCGACAAACAAGCAATCTAACTCACGAGCAAACAAAAAGCAAACGGGCAAAAAGAGGCGAATAGAGAGGGAGGATAGGGAGAGAGAGAGGGCGAATAAAACGGCAAGGGTGAATTGGGGGGACAGGAAAACGAGAGGCAAATGGCAAATAATGTAATGCGAGAGATAGGGATTGTGATGGGTACTTGGTATGTTGACTTTTTGTGTAGACTCCACGGCAACGGCGCCAGAAATCCTTCTTGCTACGTCTTGAGCTTGCGTTGGTTTTCCCCAAAGAGGAAGGGATGATGCAGCAGAGTAGCGTAAATATTTCCCTCAGTTTTTGAGAACCAAGGTATCAATGCAGTAGGAGCCCACGCTCAAGTCCCTCATACCTGCACAAAGCGATAGCTACTCGCAACCAACACGATTAGGGGTTGTCAAGCCCTTCACGATCACTTACGAGAGTGAGATCTGATAGATATAATATTTTTGGCATTTTTGGTATAAAGATGCAAAGTAAAAAAGTAAAGGCAAAGTAAAAAAGCAAAGCAAGATTAAAGTAATGGAGATTGATATGATGAGAATAGACCCGGGGGCCATAGGTTTCACTAGTGGCTTCTCTCAAGAGCATAAGTATTCTATGGTGGGTGAACAAATTACTGTTGACCAATTGACAGAATTGAGCATAGTTATGAGAATATCTAGGCATGATCATATATATAGGCATCACGTCCGTGACAAGTAGATCGAAATGATTCTGCATCTACTACGATTACTCCACTCATCGACCGCTATCCAGCATGCATCTAGAGTATTAAGTTAAAAGCAGAGTAACGCCTTAAGCAAGATGACATGATGTAGAGAGATAAATTCATGCAATATGAAATAAACCCCATCTTGTTATCCTCGATGGAAACGATACAATACGTGCCTTGCTGCCCCTTCTGTCACCGTGTAAGGACACCGCAAGATCGAACCCAAAGCTAAGCACTTCTCCCATGGAAAGAACTACCAATCTAGTTGGCCAAACCAAACGGATAATTCGAAGAGACTTGCAAAGATAACCAATCATACATAAAAGAATTTAGAGAAGATTCAAATATTATTCATAGATAGACTTGATCATAAACCCACAATTCATCGGTCTCAACAAACACACCGCAAAAAGAAGATTACATCGAATAGATCTCCACAAGAGAGGGGGAGAACTTTGTATTGAGATTCAAAGAGAGAGAAGAAGCCATCTAGGTACTAACTATGGACCCGAAGGTCTAAGGTAAAGTACTCACAATTCATTGGAGAGGCTATGATGATGTAGAAGCCCTCTGTGATGATGGCCCTCTTCCGCCGGAGCTCTGGAACAGGCTCCAAGATGGAATCTCGTGGATACATAAAGTTGCGGCGGTGGAATTAGGTTTTTGGCTCCTATTCTGATCGTTTGGGGGTACGTGTGTATATATAGGAGGAAGAAGTACGCCGAAGGAGCAATGAGGGGCCCACGAGGCAGGGGGCGCGCCCTAGGGGGGTGCCCCCCACCCTCGTGACCGCCTCTTTTGTTCCTTGGAGCAGGGTCCAAGTCTCCTGGATCACGTTCGTTGAGAAAATCACGTTCCCGAAGATTTTATTCTGTTTGGACTCCGTTTGATATTCCGTTTATCTGAAACACTGAAATAGGCAAAAAAACAGCAATTCTGGGCTGGGCCTCCGGTTAATAGGTTAGTCCCAAAAATAATATAAAAATGGAAAATAAAGCCCAATATAGTCCAAAACAGTAGATAATATAGCATGGAGCAATCAAAAATTATAGATACGTTGGAGACGTATCAGGCCCCAAGATGGGATCTCGTGGATACAAAAAGTTACAGCGGTGGAATTAGGGTTTTGGCTCCTGTTCTGATCGTTTGGGGGTACGTGGATATATATATATAGGAGGAAGGAGTACGTCGGTGGAGCAACAGGGGGCCCACGAGGGTGGAGGGCGCGCCTGGGGGGTAGGCGCTCCCCCTACCTCGTGGCCTCCTCTTTTCTTTCTTGACGTAGGGTCCAAGTCTTCCGGGTCTTGTTCGTTGAGAAAATCACGTTCCCGAAGGTTTCATTCCGTTTGGACTCCGTCTGATATTCCTTTTCTTTAAAACCCTAAAACAGGCAAAAAACAGCAATTCTAGGCTGAGCCTCCGGTTAATAGGTTAGTCCCAATAATAATATAAAAGTGGATAATAAATCCCAATAATGTCCAAAACAATAGATAATATAGCATGGAGCAATCAAAAATTATAGATACGTTGGAGACGTATCAGAGGTGCCGTGCGACGCGGAGACCAGACAATTCTTCCATGCATCGACCTCCTAGACCCTTGAAGACGGAAAAACCTGCCGATTCTGGTGTGACCATTAGCTTGATGGGCAGGCCATCTCCGAGTTCTCCCTCGAGCTGCTTGCTCTGGTGCCGCGGCGTAGGCGCCGGCACACGCTGGTCTCTAACGGCCTTCACCAGCAGGCTTGGATTCATGACATCCATGGGAGCCTGGGGCCTGTCGAGGTGGTCTAGTACGTCGATCTCTGGTGCCGCTTACATGGAATCCAGCTTTGTAGCACCCCGGACACCATCAAATGGAAATGGTCTGCGAATGGCATCTACTCTGCCAAATCCTGCTACAAGGCGCTCTTCCTTGGCTCCACGTCCCCGCCCGCTTGGCGTCTGATGTGGAAGGGGTGGCCCCCCTTTCCTACAAGTTCTTCTGAAAGTGCAACTGTCCCTAGGTGGTTTTGGTAATTCCTAACAACATATAGCTCATTGAGCTAACATTATTCCAAGATTAATATTTCAGGAAAAGCTCAATGAATGGCATGGCATGGATGAGGAAAGTGGATCCCTCAAAATTCTCAGGACAAAAAGTTTGGCTCAAGCTTGAAGCTCAAGACTCTACATTTTATATTTTAGTGATCCAAGATCACATTGAGTCTATAGGAAAAGCCAATACTATCAAGGAGGGATGAGGTGTTGCTTAATGGCTTGCTTGCTCAAAATGCTTAGTGATATGCTTCAAAATCCTCTACTACCTTCCCACATCCACATATGACCTAAACCAAAAGTCAAACTCGGCCCCACCGATTCTTTCTATCCGGCGCCACCGAGTTTCAAATGTCATAGCCACTGCCACAAACCCTAGGCAAATCGGTCTCGTCGATAGGGATCTCGGTCTCACCGAGATGGGATTGTAATCTCTCTGTTTCCCTTTGTAACGTTTCGGTCTTACCGAGATGAGCGATCGGTCCCACCGAGATTGCAATGTAAACTCTCTGTTTCCCTTTTGTAACACTTCGGTCTCACCGAGATGAGCGAATCGGTCCCACCGAGTTTACCTGACCAACTCTCTGGTTAACTTATTACCAAAATCGGTCCTATCGAGTTTGTGTAATCGGTCACACCGAGATTACGTTATGCCCTAACCCTAACCATATCGGTCCTACCGAGTTGCATCTCAGTCCCACCGAAAATCCTAACGGTCGCTAGGTTTGCTGAATCGGTCCGACCGAGTTTAACCATTCGGTCCCACCGAGTTTGGCAAATTGTGTGTAATGGTTAGATTTTGTGTGGAGGCTATATATACCCCTCCACCCACTCTTCATTCATGGAGAGAGCCATCAGAACATACCTACACTTCCAATACACATTTTCTGAGAGAGAACCACCTACACTTGTGTTGAGGTCAAGATATTCCATTCCAACCATATGAATCTTGATCTCTAGCCTTCCCCAAGTTGCTTTCCACTCAAATCTTCTTTACACCAAATCCAAATCCTGTGAGAGAGAGTTGAGTGTTGGGGAGACTATCATTTGAAGCACAAGAGCAAGGAGTTCATCATCAACACACCATTTGTTACCTCTTGGAGAGTGGTGTCTCCTAGATTGGCTAGGTGTCACTTGGGAGCCTCTGACAAGATTGTGGAGTTGAACCAAGGAGTTTGTAAGGACAAGGAGATCGCCTACTTCGTGAAGATCTACCGCTAGTGAGGCAAGTCCTTCATGGGCGACGGCCGTGATGGAATAGACAAGGTTGCTTCTTCATGGACCCTTCGTCGGTGGAGCCCTCCGTGGACTCACGCAACCGTTACCCTCCGTGGGTTGAAGTCTCCATCAACGTGGATGTACGATAGCACCACCTATCGGAACCACAAACATCTGTGTCTCCAATTGCGTTTGAATCCTCCAAACCCTCCTCTTTACATTCTTGCAAGTTGCATGCTTTACTTTCCGCTGCTCATATACTCTTTTGCATGCTTGCTTGAATTGTGTGGAGATTGCTTGACTTGTGCTAAGATAGCTAAAATCTGCCAAGAACTAAAATTGGGAAAAGGCTAGATTTTTATTTGGTCAAGTAGTCTAATCACCCCCCTCTAGACATACTTTCGATCCTACAAGTGGTATCAGAGCTCCGGTATCCATTTGCTTTGATTTCCATAGCTTTTGGCGGTCATAGCCTTGGTTTGACAACCTAGGAGAGTATGGCATCTAGCAAGGGAAATTATCACCGTAGAGGTCCTTACTTTGATGGCACTAATTTTGCTAGTTGCAAGCATAAGATGAAAATGCATATTCTTGGACATAGCCCCGCCATTTGGGCTATTGTGTGTATTGGCTTGCAAGGTGAATTCTTTGACGGGAAAGAACCGAACCGTGAAGCCACCGCGGAAGAGTTGAAAATGTTGCAATACAACGCTCAAGCTTGTGATATCCTCTTCAACGGATTGTGCCCCGAAGAATTCAACAAAATCAGCCGTCTTGAGAATGCAAAGAAAATTTGGGATACTTTGATAGATATGCACAAAGGTACCGACTCCTTCAAGGAATCCAAATTGGATGTGCTTCAAAGTCAACTTGACAAGTCAAAATGAAGGATAGTGAAGGTGTTGCTGAAATGTACTCTAGGCTTGCTCTTATCACAAATGAGATTGCCGGCTTAGGGAGTGAAGAGATGACCGATAGATTCATCATCAAGAAGATCCTAAGAGCCTTGGATGGAAAATATGATACCGTGTGCACATTGATCCAAATAATGCCAAATTACAAAGATCTCAAGCCAACGGAAGTCATCGGAAGAATTCTTGCTCATGAGATGTCACTCAAGGATAAAGAGGAACTTCACAACAAATCAAGTTGTGTTTACAAAGCCTCATGTGAAGCCCCCACATCATCGAGTGAGAAACAAACCTTCAATGAAGAATTGAGCTTAATGGTGAAGAACTTCAACAAGTTCTACAAGAGTAGAAGCAAAGAGAGAAGCTCCAAGTCAAGGTCCTACAATGACAACAGATCTTCAAGTCGAGAGCGAAACTGCTACAATTGTGGAAGGCCCGGACACTATTCCAATGAGTGTACGGCCCCCTACAAGAGAAGAGAAGATTCTCCCAAGAGAAGAAGTAGAAGAGAAGAATCACCATCTAGAGAAAGAAGGAGTAGAGATGATCGTTATGAACGAAGACCCTCACGGAGAAGCAAGGATTCGGAAAGAAAGGACAAGTCATCAAGGAGCTACACAAAACAAAGACATCAAGCTCATGTTGGTGAATGGGTATCCGGCTCCGACTCCAACAACCACTCCGAGAGAAGCTATCACTCCGACTCCGAATATACTCAAGATGAAGGTGTTGCCGGTCTAGCACTTGTGACAACCAACTCCTAAGACATATTTGACTCACCAAATGAAGGAGTTGGAACATGCTTCATGGCTAAAGGCCCAAAGGTATCACACCCCGAGTATGTTGATTTCAATAGTGATGAAGATGACTTGTTAGGTGATGATGATTTACTTGTTGACAACTCTAGTGATGAATACTGTGATGAAACGTCAATTAATCATGCTAATCAAGATAAAACGAATGACAATGATAAGGAGAAGATTGAGTCTCTAACTAAAGAACTAAACACTCTTAAGTTAGCTCATGAAACTATTTTAGGAGATCATCGAGAACGTTTAAGGACTCATGAGAAATTACGCTTTGAAAAGCTCAACCTTGAGCAAGAGCATGAGTTCTTAAAAGCAATCAATGATGATCTTCGTAAGAAAAGTTCTTCTTACATTGCCAAGCATTTACTCTTATCCACTTACATGCCTCAAGTCAAGTCTAGTAACAAGAACAAGAAAGATTCTTCCTCTAGTAGTAACAACAATCATGCTAAATCCAATATTGTTGCTTCTAGTAGTTCTCTTGATTCCACTAATGATTCTCTTAGCCAAGTTACACTTGAGCAAGAAAATAGCTTATTGAAGGGAATTATAGAGAAAGGTGTTTACAAGAGCCTTGCCGGAAGTAAGCAATTCGAGGAAATTGTACGCAAGCAAGGAAGGCACCGGAAGAATCAAGGTGTTGGTTTTGAACGAAAGTTCAATGCCAATGGAGTTGAGTGGGAAGAAGATCAATACCCCAAGACGAAGTTTGTTCCTCAACAAGAGAAGTATGATCCTACTTCTTTCAAAGAGACACAAGCTCAAGATGATCTTCCACCACAAGACCACAAGGAAAAAGGCAAGGACAAGCTTCAAGAGGAAATTGATGCATTTGAAGAAGCTCCTAAGGCCTTGGTCAAGTGGGTTTCCAAGACTACTTCAAGTTCCACTTCATCAAGTACAACTACAACACCGAGGATTCCCATCAAGATGGTGTGGATCCCGAAGAAGAAGAACTAGAGAGTTCTTGAGGGTGACTCTGCCAACATACTTCACTCTTATCATCTTGGCAAGAACAAGTGCAATCAACTTCCACATCTTGCACTAGTTCAAGGAGTCACAAACCCTCTTGTTGGTAAGACAAGGGACAAGGTAACCTAAAAGCTTTCATGTACATCATCTTGTGTGTGCATCACTTTATGTCTACGGATATCCTTGTTTGTTCCTTGTGGGACTAACCCGTGTAGGTATTGAAAGTGCAACTCACTCCAATGGATAGCTTCAAATGATCTACATCAACATTGAGCATCCACATCTTCAACATCTACATGAAGTCATCATCGACAAAACCCAAGGTTAGTTCATCCCTCTTAGGGGGGCTCTCACATCTAGGGAGAGCTTTACTCTAAGAATTGAGCTAAAGCAACTCTAATGGTGTGAACACAACAATGCTTTATGTAAAAGTGGTAACCCCACTTGTGCTTAATCGATGAGTATGACCTATGATCAAATGTTCTCATTTGACTCCTAAGTCAATATACTCATATATAGATGACCTAGTCATCGCAAATTGTTTGATAGATGCTAGAATTGGTTATGCATGCTTTGCCACATATTTCAATTGCCATTTTATTGTGTGAGCATGTTGATTGCATATTTTACTCATTCGAGGACATCCACTTGTTGTTTTGATTGATTGGTTTTCTTTTCTTTTGCTAAGTGGATGGACAAGAATGCCTAAGAACCCTCTCTAGCTATCTATGCTTTTCTCGTCTCAAACTCTATTCATGCTACATCACAAAATTTGATCAAGTCAGATTCGAACCACTCTGTGTGAGGAGCACTCGGAGTCCCCAATTCGTCATAGACTTAAACTTCCAAAACTTCTTTGTGCATTTCGGTCTGACCGATTCATCCATTTCGATCATACCGAGATCACTAAGTCGATCTAGGGTTTCAATCTCGGTGCAATCGATTTGAACCTTTCGGTCACACAGAGTTTCAGTAACTGTTTGCAGTTATGAATCTCGGTGCCACCGAGTTGTTCCACTCGGTCACACCGACAGGGTCGGGCTATATATACCCACGGGTGAAATTTTGGAAAACTTTCCGAACCTCCTCGACCCACGCTTAGCCCGCTCTGTCTCCAGGGTCTCCGGATCGTCTTCCTCGTCGCCAGCCGCCTCCTGCCACTGGTCTCCGCCGCCGTCAACGGGAATCATCCCCGCTGTTGCCGCCGTAGCGAGTTCATCGCCGAACTAGGGTATGAACTCGATCACTGTGCTATCCCTATCTGATTCCTAGCACATTGTGTTCGCCATGTATCTTGCCACGATTGAAATCATTCTAATCCAGTCAAAACACTCCGTAGTTTAGTCGTGAATTGAAAATTTAGGGTTAGGTTTCCACCGAAACCATCTCGGACCCACCGAGTTGTGGAACTCGGTACCACCGATTCGGCTCAGGCCATTGCACATGTAATTTTCGGTCTGACCAAGAATTGCAAATCGGTGTGACCAAGTTCAGGACTTTGTGAAACCCTAGTAGTCTCGGTGCCACCGAACTGTAACTCGGTCTGACCGAATTCACTAGTTTAGGTTCCAACAGCTGCTTTGGTATTACCGAGTTTACAAATCGGTTGATCCGGAATGCTTTCTGTGGAAAACTAAAACTAAGTTTTTGACTCATTCTTTTGCAAAAACCTTTGCATTTTGTGATGCTCATCCACACTATCTTATCTATATCTATTCACAGGGTCTGCTGTCAGTGTTTGCAATATGTCTGATCAGAGTGACAGCCAGAACAGGTCAGAGGAGCAGGTTCACCTGAGTGAGGGAACTAGTCCCTCTAGCAGTTCAGATGATGGTAGTAGGAGCACCCCAAGAAACTTACTCAAAGCTGCCACCAGGGCCAGAAAGAAGAAGACCTCTGAATCTGAGGATGAAGACTATGTGGCAGTTGAGGATGAGGCCACTTCCAAGAAGAAAGTGGTTAAGAAGGAATATAGCACTGCTGCTGCCACCAAGCCAGGCATGAAGCAAAAGGTTCCTGCAAAGAGAATTCCAATGTCTAAGGCCAGAGCATCTACTCAAGTCCCTTTGGGATCTGGACCCAAAGAGGCTGCTGCAGAAGGGAAGAAGAGGAAGGAGAGGATCAAAAAGACCACTGCTAGAGTGCTTGGGAGATCCTCAATCATGAGAGATTCTGAAGAGGAAGAGGAAGAAGAGGTTGCAGCACCAGCACCCAAGGCACAAAAGCTGATGGGTGACGCTATAAAGTCAGGGGCTGCAACATCAAAGCCCAAAGAAGCACCCAAAGCAGCCTCCAAGCCCAAGAGTGCACCTAAGAGGAATACCAGGAGTATACCAGCTGCTGAGAAAAACAAGGCCCCAGTGCCTGAAGTTGCTGCTGATGAAGATGATAAAGGACAAATCCTGAGGAAGCTCAAACCCAAGATTCCAGACCACAATGATGCTCATCCTGTGGCTGAGAACATGAAGATCAGGAGAGACTCAGGGTTGAGGCTATGGAGAGAGTCAGATCCATATGCCACCAGGAGAAGGACTGATGCTGATTATAGGTTCCACACAAAGGAACAGCAGGATTTCTATGAGACAATTTTGTTGGACAAGAAGCCTATAGTGTGTGATATGAGGTGGGTCGACTGGACCTACATGAAGGAGAATGAAGAACACTATCCTGGAGTGTATGACAGCTTCAGTGTGTGTGGAGTTGCAGACTTTGTTGGGCAGAAGCTCACAAACTGGAATGATGAGCTCGTTATGCAATTCTACTCCACAGCACATTTCTATCCAGATGGCAGAATAGTTTGGATGTCTGAAGGAACAAGATACCAATCAACTATTGAGGAATGGGCCAATCTGATCAATGCCCCAAAGGAAAGTGAAGATGACTTGGATGTTTATGCCAAGAAAAAGATGGATCACAATTCTATGTCACAGATGTACAAGGAAATCCCAGACAAAGCTCTTGAGACTTTCAAGTTTGGGTCAGTCCATTTTCTTCTGTCAGGACTGCCAACGATCAACTGGATCCTAAGGCACACTCTTTTGCCCAAGTTAGGTGACCACGACATGATCAGAGGGCATGCAATTAATTTGCTACACATATTTGATGTGCCACAGAAATTCAAGGTCATGAGCCTCATGATTGAGACTATCAAGAGGACAGCAGCAGACCAAAATAGAAGTTGTGGATATGCCCCACAAATTCAGGAGTTGATTAACTCAAAGATGGGCACAGGAAAATATCTATTGGGTAAGGAACACTTTGTCATCTATCCAGATTTTGAGGACAACCAAGTGATTATGGATGAAGATGAACCATCCTCAGTACAAGCACAAGCCAAGAGAGAGAAGGCAAAAACAGAAAAAAGCTGCAAAGATGCCAACCCAGGAGGAGGCATCTCAGTATCTTCTAAAAAGCAAGCAAGATCAGCTTGGCTACTTGATTGCATCCACTCTAAGGATAGAGAAAGGACTGGCCACCCTGACTCGAAACCAGGAGAGCTTGGAAAGAATCATGGAGCAGAAGTTCTATGACATGGATGTGAAGGTAACTGAGATCCAGTCTATTGTGGAGCAGCTACAGGATGACATGCAGGAGAGGAAGGGCAGAACAACCACTGATGCATTTGCCAGAGTGCCTCGAGCTCAGAGATCAACTGCAGTACCAGTACCAGACACTAGAGCCACTTCATCTGCACCAGCTACAGCTTCAGTGCCACCAGCTCCAGCACCTACCCCAGCAGCTCCATCTACTTTGACTGAAGCCTTCGTTCTTGGAGTTCTCCGGACACCACCACCTAAAGACCAAGCTTGAGAGACGTTTTAGTGCTATGCATTTTCTATGAACTTTTTGGTAACTTGTTGCCAAAGGGGCAGAAACATGTATAGATCATAGGCTTCGAGAGAGAGTGTTGCTTTTTATTCTCTCTTGCTTTGATGGTTGAACTTTGTTTGTCTTTTGATTGCTTGAGATGCTATGCTATTATCTATGAGACATTGATGATCATGTGGTTGATCATAAGCTACACTTATGCTTGTTAGATGATATTATCTTACTTATCCTTATATGATCATTCACTTTGCTTGGTGATGAGTGCATGTATTCAATCCTTATTATTTTGAGCGCTCCACCAAGATGTATATGACATGGAAGAGTAACCCATGATCCTAACTCATTGTGCATTTGCAGTCCAAAGCAAATCTTAAGATATGCACAAATTTAGGGGGAGCTCTTGCTTTTCACATACTTCTCAAAGCGACAATATCTTTCACTCTAAATCATTTGTCGAAGCTTTGATCTATATGTTGTCATCAATTACCAAAAAGGGGGAGATTGAAAGTGCAACTATCCCTGGGTGGTTTTGGTATTTCCTAACAACATATAGCTCATTGAGCTAACATTATTCCAAGATTAATATTTCAGGAAAATCTCAATGAATGGCATGGCATGGATGAGGAAAGTGGATCCCTCAAAATTCTAAGGACAAAAAGTTTGGCTCAAGCTTGAAGCTCAAGACTCTACATTTTATATTTTAGTGATCCAAGATCACAATGAGTCTATAGGAAAAGCCAATACTATCAAGGAGGGATGAGGTGTTGCTTAATGGCTTGCTTGCTCAAAATGCTTAGTGATATGCTCCAAAATCCTCAACTACCTTCCCACATCCACATATGACCTAAACCAAAAGTCAAACTCGGCCCCACCGATTCTTTCTATCCGGCGCCACCGAGTTTCAAATGTCATAGCCACTGCCACAAACCCTAGGCAAATCGGTCTCACCGATAGGGATCTCGGTCTCACCGAGATGGGATTGTAATCTATCTGTTTCCCTTTGTAATGTTTCGGTCTTACCGATATGAGCGATCGGTCCCACCGAGATTGCAATGTAAACTCTCTGTTTCCCTTTTGTAACACTTCTGTCTCACCGAGATGAGCGAATCGGTCCCACCGAGTTTACCTGACCAACTCTCTGGTTAGCTTATTACCAAAATCGGTCCTACCGAGTTTGTGTAATCGGTCACACCGAGATTACATTATGCCCTAACCCTAACCATATTGGTCCTACCGAGTTGCATCTCAGTCCCACCGAAAATCCTAACGGTCACTAAGTTTGCTGAATCGGTCCGACCGAGTTTAACCATTCGGTCCCACCAAGTTTGGCAAATTGTGTGTAACGGTTAGATTTTGTGTGGAGGCTATATATACCCCTCCACCCACTCTTCATTCGTGGAAAGAGCCATCGGAACATACCTACACTTCCAATACACATTTTCTGAGAGAGAACCACCTACACTTGTGTTGAGGTCAAGATATTCCATTCCAACCATATGAATCTTGATCTCTAGCCTTCCCCAAGTTGCTTTCCACTCAAATCTTCTTTCCATCAAATCCAAATCCTGTGAGAGAGAGTTGAGTGTTGGGGAGACTATCATTTGAAGCACAAGAGCAAGGAGTTCATCATCAACACACCATTTGTTACTTCTTGGAGAGTGGTGTCTCCTAGATTGGCTAGGTGTCACTTGGGAGCCTCCGACAATATTGTGGAGTTGAACCAAGGAGTTTGTAAGGACAAGGAGATCGCCTACTTTGTGAAGATCTACCGCTAGTGAGGCAAGTCCTTCGTGGGCGACGGTTGTGATGGAACAGACAAGGTTGCTTCTTCGTGGACCCTTCGTGGGTGGAGCCCTCCGTGGACTTGCGCAACCGTTACCCTTCGTGGGTTGAAGTCTCCATCAACGTGGATGTACGATAGCACCACCTATCGGAACCACGACAAAAACATCCGTGTCTCCAATTGCGTTTGAATCCTCCAAACCCTCCTCTTTACATTCTTGCAAGTTGCATGCTTTACTTTCCGCTGCTCATATATTCTTTTGCATGCTTGCTTGAGTTGTGTGGAGATTGCTTGACTTGTGCTAAGATAGCTAAAATCTGCCAAGAACTAAAATTCGGAAAAGGCTAGATTTTTATTTGGTCAAGTAGTCTAATCACCCCCCCTCTAGACATACTTTCGATCCTACATCTTCCTTTGGCTCGCATCTCTTGATCGGTGCTGGATTGTGGAGCGTCGTGTGAGACACGGCCTTACACACGATCCGGAGTGCATCTTCTATTCCCAGGAGCTCGAGACTATCGACCATCTCCTAGCGGGGTGCGTCTTCTCGCGGATCACCTGGCACGAGATTCTCTCTTGGTGTCGACTTGTTGCACCTCCCATGCTCGGCTCGACCTTCTTCTTCGACTGGTGGTTGCAGGCCACGGCAGCTTCCCCAGGCGGCCTCAGGCACATACTAAACCCCATCATCGCCCTCACGGCTTGGGAGATCTGGAAACACAGGAATGCGGCCATCTTTGATGGTGCCCGTCCTTCCACAGACGAGCTTGTGCAACTGATCAAAGATGAGGCACGCCGCTGGGCTAAGGCCGGCAACAGAGGTCTAGATAGGATCATCCCTGTAACTTGATCTTTGTACCGAAGCTGAGCATCCTCCTCTGCTGCTCGCTATGCACTCTCTCGGGTGCCTAGTTGTGTACGCCCGAGTGAGCTGCACTCTGTATTCTTCTTCCACCTATTAATGAAATGATACACTGCTTAGCGTATTCAGAAAAAAAAATCCACCAACGATGCGTTGTGAGCAAAACTCACTAGACCACTGAGAGCCTCCGGTTCAGCGGAACCAACTTATTTAAATCCAGGAATCCCTCGTTTTTTAAATAAAACCCAGGAGCTTGTTTAAACTTAGGGATCATCTTTTTTCCTGAGTGAAGGGAAGAGTGGGAACTAAAAGGGCAACAAGTATCATCATCGTCCTACGTGGATTGATCTGTTCTTTGTACTCTTTCTGCCGCCGACCTTTCCCATTTCTTTCTTTCGGATATATGATGGGTGTGGCTGATCCACCGCACCGCTGTCTGGGCCTCAGTTATACAACGGCCTCCTCCTCCAAGTGGTGATCGGTGAGCCCCAATTTTTCAATGGAATGTGGGTGTTATAATGTGTTCCATTTGTTCTAGGCCACAAAACACTGCAGGTTTTGTAAGTAGCTAATGTTTGTGTGATTTTGATTATGGTAAGGCTGGTATCGTGCAAAGGTGATTCCTTGCCATGTGCATTATACTAGCTTCTTTGCCTCTTTGGTCAAGCAGATGCTTAATTGTGACCCTCTTCTTGACCAAATTAGTTTAAGCCAAATATGTGCCTAACTTGGTGTTCGCGCTAACCCCAATTAGTAGCACTAGTTAATTAGCAGCAGTAAAATTCCTTGGCTTCCACCAAAAAACAAATTAGTGGGCAATGTTAGATTCTGTCTGCGCAGAAGCTTGGGGAAAGGATTAAGTTCTGGTATGAGCCTTGGCTGAATGGGGTATCCTTGAGTTGTGCAGCGCCAGACCTATTTGCTTGCTGCACTCGCAAAAACCTCACGGTGTCTCAAGTCCTACAAGATGGCCGTTGGATCAGACACCTGCGTCGCCCTCTTACGCCAGCAGCTATTATCCAATTCACAAAGATCTGGGAGGCGGTTGCTGATGTGCACTTGCTGCTGGGAACTCCCGACTCAGTGATCTGGAGATGGATGCCGAATGGCGCCTACTCTTCAGCCACTGCATATGCCGTGCAGTTCGAGGGGTGTAATCGCCTCGCCGGTTAGTGGCACATATGGGCGGCTGATGCTCCGCTAAAATGCAGAATTTTCGCTTGGCTTGCGATCCTAGGAAAATGTCTTACAGCGGATAACCTGCAGAAAAGAGGATGGCCGCACGACCCAAATTGTTCTCTCTGCCGGGCGGCGGACGAGTGTGCTGATCACCTCCTAGCATGCTGCTCCTACACCCAAGCTCTATGGAGTCTGATGCTCAACCGCTGCAACCTCCCCACCACTCTTGCGTCGACGGTGGCGACAACCAGCCTTGCTGATTGGTGGGAGTCCAACGTGGTGAACGCTAACCTGACCAACTCAAAGGGCTGGGGCGGTCTGGCAGTGGCAATCTGGTGGTTCACGTGGTGCGAGAGGAATGCCCAGATTTTCCAAAGCAAGGCGTCCACCGTCATCGCGGTCTTCAACTTGATGATTGATGAATTTAGGATATGGAACCAGGCTGGGCATCATAGGATTCGGCTATTTTTGGACAGACCTCGAGAGCCGGACTGAATTATGTGCTGATGTATGTTGCTGGGTTGCCGGCTATTGGCACAGTTGATGTATAGCGGCCTGCTCCGACCAAATACTTGTAACACCTTTCCTCTTATAAATGAAAAAGAGAAGCTGCTCCGACAGCGTTTCGTCAAAAAAAGAAGAAGCTCACATGTTTGTTCAGCAATTCCAACAACTGAGAAGGAGAGCATTAAGCTGAATGAAAATTATGATGATTGAAATTGTGAATGATATAAGTACAAGACCTCGGTAGAACAGCTCCAAGCCGCCCCCATGGTACCATCAATTCCTGCTCTGGAGAACTTAGGGCATCTCCAGCCGCGACCCC
>NC_041382.1:682100546-682128106 GCF_002162155.2 Triticum dicoccoides
GGCGGTCACAGGCCAAACCCGGCGCGCTAGGGAGCAGTTGGGGGCTCCGGTGCTAGGGAAAAGCACACCTGGCCCACACCGAGAGGGAAAAGTCAAGGTTTTCTTCCCCTGACTCGCCTCGCACCCCCCGCGCCCTCGGCCACCACTAGCTATATCCCGGCGATGGCCGCCGCCCTACTCCGCAAGATAGCCATTCCCCGCCGGAAAATAGCAGTGCTTCACCGCGGCAACCCCTCCCACAGCAGTTGGGCGTCTCCGGCCGCCATTTCCGGCCGCAGAGGCACGGTTTAGCGGCGGGTACACGCCCACCGAGCGCAAGGTGTTCGGCGTTTTGCCTGACTCGGCGATGGACTCGGATGACGAGGAAGAGCTCGCCGCGCTACTGGAGGAGGAAGCCGCGGCCGACGTCCAGGAAGAAGAGCATCTCATGGTGCTCGCCGCCCTCGCCTAGCTGCTGGCGAGCAATGAAAAGCCACGGCGAGGTGGCTCGGCGCCGGGGCGGGTGAAAGAAAAGAATCGGCATCGTCTCGAAGGCTACTGCATGCTCTACTCCGACTACTTCGCCGATGCTCCACTTCATGGCGAGAAAACATTTCGGCGCCGTTATCGGATGAGCCGAAAACTCTTCCTCAGGATTGTGAATTCCATCCGGGAGTTCGACAACTACTTCAAGTGCAAGATGGATTGCACTGGCGCTCTTGGATTCACCTCCATCCAGAAGTGCATGACAGCGATGAGGATGCTTGCATATGGAGCTCCCAGTGATTCACTCGACGACTATGGGCGCATGGCCGAGTCCACCAGCATAGAGTGTTTCTACAAGTTCTGTCGGGCAGTGGTGGCAGTGTTTGGGCCACAATACTTGAGAACACCCAATGCGGAAGACATTGCTCGGATCCTAGCCCAGAATACAGCAAGAGGATTTCCTGGGATGCTTGGAAGCATCGACTGCATGCATTGGAAATGGAAGAATTGCCCATTTGGTTGGCAGGGGATGTACAAAGGCGCCAAAGGCGGTTGCAGTGTGGTGCTTGAGGCGGTAGCCACACAGGACCTCTGGATTTGGCACTCCTTCTTTGGTATGCCAGGAACTCACAATGACATCAACATGCTGCAGTGCTCTCCTGTTTTTGCCAAGCTCGTTGAGGGCCATTCTCCTCCGGTGAACTTCGAGATCAATGGGCACCAATACAACAAGGGATACTACCTAACAGATGGCATCTATCCGAGATGGTCGACATTTGTGAAGACGATCTCAAACCCTGCGGCAGGAGGCAAGAACGCCTGGTTTGCGAAAGTTCAGGAGGCTTGCAGGAAGGATGTCGAGCGGGCATTTGGTGTGCTCCAATCTCGATTCGTTGTTGTTCAGTACCTCGCTCAGACCTGGTCCAAAGATCAAATGTGGGAGATTATGACTTGCTGTGTCATCTTGCACAACATGATCATCGAGAGCGAGCAAGAAGACCCAGTGTTTGACACTGAACCATACTACAGGCAGGGGCCTCTAGCCCAAGTTGATCACAATCTACCGGCAACTTGGACTGCCTATCTCAGTATGCGTCAGGAGATCCGAGACCCACAGGTGCATCATCAACTGCAAAAAGATCTGATTGAGCACCTATGGAGGCTCAAGGGGGACGCCGTGTGATGAAATACGAGTTTTTATTTGTTGAACTATATAATTTGTATTGAACTATTTGTTGTTGTACTATTTTGTTGAAGTATTTGATTTTTCTGTGATGAAATATGTGATAAGAAATAATTGTGTTGATAATTGAATGCCGAGACACGGCGAAACCACCCCGAATCTGGGCCTATTCTCGCCCATATGGGCCCTTTATTCGCCGAAATTGGGCTGTAAAGTGGGCCAATTTCGGCGTCTGGGGGCGACGACTGGGCGCAAAACCGCCCCCAGCGCCGATTGTATCGCTGGCTCGTCCCCAGGGGCGATTTTTATGCGTCCTGGGGGGGCCAACGGCTGGAGATGCCCTTATAAGACCATCCATTTCAACCTTTAGCATAGTTTGATCATTTGCACTGGTACAGTTTGAGTATCAAAAGCACGCTCCATATTGACAGGTCAAAAATCAGGAAATCCATCTTGTTGTAATAAAAAGCTAAGAACAAGATGTGGCAGAGCTTGCGAACATCACATGACAAGCAACATCCGTACAGACCGACCTGCTATCTTTTATACAACATGCGACTAGCACATATTTGCATCAACATAGAAGTGCACCAGCGAGTACAATGCCGAGAACGGCATGGGATCTACACAAGAAAAGATCAACACCACGCAGCAGATACGGAGCTTCACAGTTTATACGAGGAATTTACATGAAGCATATAACTTAAAAATAACATATGTTTATGCAGCTCTACCAAATATATAATACATATGCAAATATGGCATATTTAGATACGAGGTTGAATAACAAATGTAGTACAGTAGTTGTTTCTGATGTACCACATACACAGTGTATCCGTACTGCTGGCTGTTATCTGATCCATAAGTTTTTTCTCAAGAGAGCACCTGATTGATTGATCCATTACAACAAGGAAAAATACACGGAACCCTTAATTTTCTGACTGCACGGGCAAAGGTGGATTGTTGATTTGGAGTTTTAGCGGCTCGGTGATAACTGCATGAACCGTGCTCACCATTTCGTTTGGCGAGCTAAATCCATCAGTCTGAGAGTAGAACAAGTGAACTATCTTGCACATCTTCCAGAACAGCTCCTTGCACGGCCTAGGAACAACTGTGTTTTCCCTAAGAACCAACTTTAGCAAGCCTTTTCTACATGAGGCTATGGCCTTCTGTATCATCTCTTTAGCCGTTTCAATTGACATAGAACCACCACTGTGGAGAACAAGTAGTGAGACATAATCCAGGTTTCCCTCCCTGCTCTCCCTCTGTAATAAATAGATTAAAAGATTGTCAGGGTACCAAAGTACAACATGCAGGTCGAAAATACATGAGACAACAGTGATGAGTAATTACTACTATTCTCTTCATTATTATTATTATTATTATTATATAATAACAGGATACACAACTACTAGATGTATTATACGGAGTAGCTTCTAAGAGTAAACATCAGTCCGTCTTCTACCATCGTCTGGAACTCCTAAGAATACCATACAAGCACATAGATGTGTGTTTTACAAGAATAAATTCTTGACAAGATCATGAATGACTACAATTTTTGTTTTTTGTTAGAACTTGTATGCCTGAGGATTACTATAGTGCCTCTATCTTACCACATACCTGTTTACAGTTTGTTCGGCAACCATCAGGATATTTTTACATATTAAGATGAAAGGAATTTCCCTGTTGTGGTGTCTGAAGCATATATAACTTGAAAATAGCATGTGTTTATGCAGCTATACTAGATTTAGAATACATATGTGAATGTGACGTGCGTAGATATGAAGTTGAGGATAAAGGGAACCCAAATACCTCAAGGCCTTGGATATCATTGAGGAGACGACCAATAGTGCTCGTTAGCCTAAATAACTCGTTGTATTCTTGATCTTGGACAACACATCCCGAGAGCTTTGGCCCAATAAAGTACAATGATGTGAGCACAATGGGCCCCAGTGTGAAGGAAACAACTGCATTTGACATGTATTGCTCAACTGTTGGCACATATTTTCTCATCCGCCATTCTGCCTCAGACATCATAGACCTCAACAGCTGTAGCCACTGCAGATGGACTCAACATGTCAGTGCTGAACAATTTTTTGTTTTGAGAAATAGGCAAACACAATGGAAACTCACTAATTCTATCAAGTGCTTTCGAACATCACGGTTTTGTATTGCAGAATCTACTGCTCCAAGCTGATTGACTATAGTATAGATAGCATAAAACAATATTTTCACTTGCTTAGAGCGGAACTCATCTTTGGGGTGATCATCCCACCTAAGATAAACATTAGCAAATCAGGACCACAACGTGTTAGCAATGCGCGACACACCAACTCCACTTACAAAATGAAGGACCAAAGGGGTTACTTCTCAACTAATGTTATGAGGTTTTCATGTTCTTCTTTTGATCCACCAACATCGAAGAAATCATCAACAACAGTTGTGAGCACACCATTTTTGGCCCACGACATGCGAGCATCAGACAGTTCAGGAGGAAATATAGTAGCAGCAGCAGCAAGATAACAATATGTCAGCTTCTGCCGTGCAAATTGTAATTGGTCCAGCCGGTTCCCTTTCACCCAACTATTGCCACAAGTATTTCCAAATTAACTAAGAAAGAAAGTTAATATGGCAAGAGAGCATAGATGTTACATTACCTTTCAAGATGCAGGAGCTCATCCTGGTAAATAGATTGAGAAACATTGAAATCTTCGATAGCCAAAGCCAGGAAATCTTGGTTGACACCACATGGCCTAATTCAGCAAAATGTCTGGAATTGGTGCCGAACATCTTTATTTATATGATTTTACAAACATCAAAGTGTTCAATGTTCCTCTTGTGGCCTATACGTTCCACTCTGGCATAAAAGGGAAATTTAAGAGCATACTCAACCTGAAATTACAAAAAACATAGAAACAGTAAATACCCAATAAAAGCTAGAACTAGTCCACTTTCTGAGATTTAAATTTCATGCAAGGACCTCTTGAAAGATTGGTGTTGTTTGCACCCGATCAGAGAACGACTTTTCTGTCAATAACCTGTCTGACCAGTAGCCTATGTTATCTAGGATAAATTCCTTTTCTGATACACTGACTTTTGAAGCTTTGTACAATTCCAATATAGATTTTGTATCATTTAAATATCCCTGAAGTGAATTATGGAAAGTGGATTCACCAACATGATACAAATCATCTGCGTTAATTGAAATTAGTGAGTTAAATTAAATATACAAAAAACAGAAAGATAACATTTGTAAGACATGAAATTCCCTTCCAAAGGAAGTACCCGAGGAAACATCATATCCATTCATTCGCAAAAGACGAAATGCCATTGCGCATGCTGCTACATCTAGCATGATTTCCTTGTCTCTCTGTAACCAGAAACTGCAAAGTGGATACAATGAATTTTACAAGATATGGAAGATACATATCAGAACTTTATTCACGACCATTACCTGTATGCCACGTCTAGGATTCTCTTTATCTCACTAGAAAAATGTTGAGATATCCCGATGTTTTCTAGAGAATCTACCAATGAAAGCTGACAATGTATATTTGTTGGATAAACTGTTTGCACCGCAAAAGTCTAGTGTCGTTAGGTATCTAGTCACATTCTAAGACCTTACAAATTCCTGACAAAGAAAGCTAGATAGACTAACCTGAACCGCCAAATTTACTGACAAGCAAATTTAGGTACTGTAGGGCTTTGTCATCAAAATTGTGGATTAGTGCAGCAGCAGTTGTGGAAGGAGAGTTGAACAATGACCCATTCTTCCTCTGGAACTTCATAACTTGATTCCAGTCCAGTAGGTTTCCTAGCCCTTCAGCAACATAAGCCATATATGCTTTTCTCCCATCAGATTTATCCCCAACAAATCTGAATCAAGTCCATATCTATAAGATCCAGATTTTTGAAATAATAGTCACATGTAATACATATGCAGGAAAAGACAAATGTGAATGACATGTGGCCCTTTTCCCCTTCAAGTCATGGTTCCTAGAAAATAATTCAAAAATAGAACTTCGTACTAAAAAATGTTCATCTTCTACAAGAAAAAAAGACAAGCAGCCAGTCCCAAAAACCTAGCTTTCAAAACCAGCTATCCCTGAAGTTGTAAACACGATCAGAAGTGAAATACACCACGATTTTCATGCCAGAACTGTCACAGACAAACCTTTTCAGTTCCACCTCCCGGAGATGAAGAATCCTATCAAGCTCATTTTGTCCAACCGGAAATTCCAAACCCATCTCCATCCCAAGGCTAAGCATACCCGAAAACGTGATATTGAAGCCTATAGGAGCAACACTCTGCTCATTTGTAACAATGGAGAAATTTCTTCCGATGAAACGTAGTCCTGTTAGTACCATTTTCATCGCATCAAGGCCACATTGATTTGGTAAATCTTGAAAATACAAGATAATAAAACAAGAATAAAGGGTATGAAAATTCATCTTTGTTCATAGCTCTTTTGATATGCTCACCACCAACATTCCATCTCTTAAGTGCCAGCACACAAGCCAATGTGGATGAGAGGACATCCTTGTTGACGGAGGAGTCCATTTGGACTAGACCCCAAGATCCATTGCTCTGCTGATTTTGTAGGACACATTCAACACACTGAGGGAAGCATGGAACTTGAGGAGAGCCCCGCAAGGGCACCATAGCCACCCACGCGGTGTCGTAGGAAGATGGCAACAACTCAGGTTCCAGGAGCTGCTTCCTTATTCTAGCCTTCCGCTCCTAATTTAGTTGAAACCAGAATCATGTGACAAGAACCTCAAACAGCACGCAACAATGATTGCTAGTGATGTACATACTACATATCATGGTTTGCAGACATGCATTTTCTTCGGCAGATGCCTCCACCAGATTTGCTGATTCAAGATAGGAGATGTATTTCAAAAATCAATTGGCACATCTCATAAAAAAAGAATGTTTGAGGAAATTGAGACATCACTCATGTTCTTTTTTTCAGGCTAGGGACATTGATGCTACTCTCAGGCATACAAACATTTGAAGTGTATATTCATCCTTGTGCAGCGAATGGAGAATATAATTTCTTTAGCAAATCTAACTTGAGATGAGAAAAGTATATTTTCCGTCCCTCAACTTTTTCGATAGTCTACAAATGGCTCCTCAACTCTAAAACCAGCAAAATCTAATTCCTCAATTGTTGAAACCAAAAAATTTTCATTCCTTGGATTGCTCGGAGTGGTTTTGTGCTGACATGACATGGTTTTGACTGTTGAACTCACCACCTCATCTTCGTCTTCTTCCCCGCTCTCTCTCTCTGCCCACAGGATCACCTTGCCCTGTGCGTCTGCTCCGGCCGCCATGGCCTCGCCTCCATGCTCCTCCTCTTCCTTTGCTCATGACAACCTTCCACGAAGGTAGCTAGAGCCGATTGATACAGCGAGGCACGCACGTTTAGAGAAGCAAGCAACTTGATCGACCCTCCTATGGGAAGCTAGCCAAGCTAATTGATTTACCACCGGCCAGAAACACACAACTCTCACGCACGTGCATAGCAGCTAACCGGCTGGAAACACAAGACGCACACGAAGGCTGACTATGATTGCCAAAGGCTAGTCTAGAGCTTTGGTTGTCGGTACGGCGACGGTGGTAGACGGTAGACGGTTCGGCTAGCCATGCAGTCGTGCTCAGCCTGATGCTGTTGCGCACGCTGGAGCCCGAGGTGGCATGTGCGACGCCAACCTTCGGGATGTGGGCGCCGTGGATGCGTCGACTCTGGCGTCCGAAGGCGTGGCAACTGTGCCCTACTTCCACAAGAGACAGAAAGGGACGATGATGACGAAGGAAGCTGTGGGCCTGTGACACCCCACCTTCTTCTTTCTCCTCGTCTTCACCTTTATCTAGGCAGGCATTTCGTCAAATAGTTGCCATGCGGCAACGTTGAGCACCACCCCGCGCCATGCTGCGCTCCCGGTGGATGACGCAAACGCACTTGCCGGAGGTGGAGGAGCTCTGGGCGATGCAGGCACCAACGAGCTGTCACGGCCGAAGACCTACAAATTTATGCGTGACCGGACGTTGGCCTTGCATGGACTCCGCTGTGGCGGGATTGGTCGTCGAACTCATGATGTGGGTCCTCGGTGACGACGTCCACAAGGCCGCCGCACCGGTCGTCGTACTCGTGCTGTGGGTCCTCGGTGACAACGTCCGCCGTAGCCACCGTCGTTCTTCATGTCGGAGTCGCTCCATGCGAGTAGCCTCCTGTCCCAGTCCATAACTTTGTTCTTGAGTTGGCTTTGTGAAGGTTGATGTTTGTTTTACTTATAGGATTGGCTTGGAATTGCAGGACATGTCACTGATAGGTTTAATGGAAAGGCAGAGCTCCTATCGTTTGCTCGAAAAAAGAAGGCGATCTTCAGCTTAGTCAGTATAGTGGCACGGTAATTGGTTGATGAAATAAAAATAATGAATTTTACCATGGATTGATGTTTTCATAGGCTGAAATTGTTTGCTTTCTGGGTCAAATGATAACATACTACTAAAGCTTTCAGGCAGTCACTTTCTAGTGGATTGCACTCCACAAAGAACCCCAATGCCACGGGTTTTGCTTCTAAACACTAGTAGAAAACATGGTTTTGTTTTTTCCAGATCATAAAAACAGTCCCGGTCGTGTTACGAATCGGGATTAATGGAAGCATCAGTTCCGGTTCGAGTGGTCAGGACGCCGGTCGGGCCTCAGCAAGCACCAGTCCCGGTTCGGCTGGGACCTTTAGTCTCAGTTTCAACCATCAACCGGGACTAAAGGGCCTCACTCCTGACGCAACCCCTTAAGTTTCGGTTGGTGTCTGAAACCGGGACTAAAGGTCAGTCTTTAGTCCCGCTTCCAGACACCAACCGGAACTAAAAAATGCCTATATATATGTTCGCCCCTGCCCTCTCACTCCTCTGTGTTTTGGCAGGCCGGCCTGTGGGAAGTGTGTGCTGCTCTATTCTCATCTACTATGCACATGAGATGTTCGATGAAATTCCTGAGCCACACTTCAGCTTTCTCCTCTCCAAGCTCAACCTCCAAACTACATTTTCCTCAAGATTTGTCTAGATTTGGCGGTGCACCAACTACACAATGTTGTAAAAGGTTAGCAACTTCATCCTTTCATCACTCACTGCTAGTTTAGCTCATTTCAAATGCTCTAGAAGTAGAGTGGTTTGTGGGTTTTAGTGAAGGAGTGTATGTGGAAGTTCATTTGATTTAGATGCACAATGTGAGCTTAAATTAACTTCTTAGAGTTTGGACATGTGTAGGGTGCCGTCCCCGTCCCCGTCCTCACCGCCGTCGATCGCTCGCGCCGATCTCATCACTGGCACCATCGTGGTATCTGATCTTGAGCTTTAGGGTGAAAATCTTAGTATAGCTCTAGTTGGTTATACTTGACAAATGCGACATTTTGTGTCGTTACCTTATTGAAGGCAGTGCTCGGACACGATCTACATGCTGAGAACCCATTATCTGGTCGTCAATGGTCGGATTTAGCGATGTCTATGTGCATATCATTCCTTTTCTGGAGGTGTTGCTTTTGGAGAACTGTTTTCTCGTAGTTCTTGTGTTGCCAAGAGATAGTTGGTGTTGATGGTCGTTGATGTATATCTTCGGTCATGATTTTAATTGCTTCGCTTCTTTTCTGGCTTCGGCTAGGCATAATTTCAATCTTTTACGACTTCACTATTTGCTTACTTTACTATTTGTGTGTGCCTTGGAAGTTGGAATTGATTGTGTGCATTCTAATTATGCAATGTGGAATGTGGACCTATTCATGCTCGTTGGCTACCGCATAGTTTTGGGAGGCCCAAATCAGTACTAGGGAAATTGACCGAGATGCCCAACAAAATAGCTATATCTACGTCGGATCTCTAGGCGCTAGCTTACCTCTTTTTCCTTCTATGAATCCCAATTGTTGCTTCCTATTTGCGTTGCCCTAGGCCCTAGCTGCCAATAGAGCATAGTCCCAGACGCAAGCACGCACGAGATCCATGGTCGCCTTCATACGAGGACGGACCAGCGACCCTGCCGAACAATGGCAAGAACGTATTGTCTACCGGCTACCGGCAAGAAGATTTGTTAAAGTCGGATTTGTCTAATCTCCTATTCCTCTGTTCTTCATTAAGTTTATGTACTCCCCGGTGTATAATATTTTCTAAACTTAGGCTTTTAAGCAATGTTTTAAATAGCGGGCTATGGAAAATAGCGGCGAGCCTCCAAATCAGCTATAGCGGAGCTATAGCGGGCTAAAGCGGGCTATAGCGGCCTATTTGTGAAGGCAACCATTTAGCAGCACCCTGCTAAAAAGGCTATAGCGGGCTATAGCGGAGCTATAGCCGGCTATTTAAAACTAGGGTCCGAATAACTGCCACACGTGTGGCGTCGATAGGAACCCGCCCGCACGCCTCGTGCGGCATAGACGGGGATCGGCCCGCACGACCACGTCCGAGCGCACAAAAGCACGGCCCGCACGTCCGGTGTATGGCAACCCCGCCCGCACTGCCCCGTCCGGGCCAGAAGACCGGCTGCCCGCACGACCCAGCGGATCCACGCCTCCGATCCATCCCCTCTCTCGTACGTCGCCATCGTCCCCCACCTCTCGAACCCCGACATCCGTCGCCGGCCATCCCTGGTTGCCATGGCAACCAGGGCAGATCCGTAGGGCGCTCCGACCCCAAACCACACCCTAACCCTTCCCATCCCCAGCCGCCCACTCCAATCCAGCCCTCCAGACACGATCAACTAAAACCAGGTGAAAATTCTCGATCTCGTCCTTCCCTCTCATCCTTAAGGCTGAAAATCTCCCGATCTTGTATTGGGTCCATACTATAGGGGTAGAACACTGCATGGTTCGGTGTATATTCGCAATTGCCAGGCAGAATACACCAGATCTGCCATGTACTATGTTTGAGGTTAACTTAGGTGCCTAGTTTAGGCACTTAAGTAGTTGGGTATGAAATGGATGAGTAGGAATCCCTAAAAAAGGGCAGGAAGGACGATTTTTTGAATGAAGAGGGTGGGAAAAAATAATTGCCACTTGTGTGTAACGACAGTTGCCGCTTGTGTATGATGACAATTGCCACCTATTTTGACCTGTTGCTTGCCATCCCTATCTTCCATGTGCAAGCAGCAGAAGAATACAATTCTTGTGGATTATTGATGCCTTTTTGATCATCCAGTGATTGAGAACATGTCGGAAAAGAATCGAGACGCGGAAAGGATGAATCGCGAAGGTGGCGCTGATGCTTGGGGTTCTCAAAGGCCAGAAACACCGCCTTGGGATGCAGCAGAGTATAGTCAACTCATCTCTGCACGGCCGTTGCTGCCACTACTAGAACAGTATGCAGGCGTAGGTATGATGCGTGGTAACAAAAAGAAGAGAGCAGTTGCCAACTTCGCAACGATGAAGATGACATTCTACTTATGTCCTACACTCCCATTTTTTGCAGGTTCTTATGACCAAAACACTCTCAGGGGGGCCCCATGGCAAGTTCAGTCACAAGACGCTAACACTGACATATGTACGGGCAACCAACCTCAACTAGCTAGTATGGCTAATCAAGGTAATGCAAAACCAAAAAAAACACATACTGTTGTGGACGTGAAAAATGGACATGCAAAAAAACTGGCAAGAGGACTCACGAGTTATCACGGGTGAAAATGCAGGGCCTTCATGCAGCACGTGGCATCATCCAGCACCCATGTACCTGCCATCGACGTCATACACAGGTCAGTCCATAAAAAAAGTGAAGTTGCGGATGTTCAATTAGCAGAAGGGGCATAGTTGGCAGCTCCAAATTGCCATGACTGGACTTCTACAATTGCCATGAATTTAAAACTACATTTGCCATCCCTGGACAACTGTTGTTGCCATCAGTGGACACTTGTAGTTGCCATGGAGAAACAACTGCAGTTGCCATGCCAGAGCAACTACAGTTGCCATGTCATCACAACTGCAGTTGCCATGGAGGAACAACTGCGGTTGCCATGCCGATGCAACTATAGTTGCCATGCCAGTAAAACTGCAGTTGCCACATCAGGGGCGACTGCAGTTGCCGTGCTAGCACAAACTGCAAATTGCCATGAATTGACCAACCACTACTATGCTTACAGCGTATTACACTGGTGGTGACACGGCAAACGTCCCGTGGCAAGCTTCACAAATTGCAGGTGGAGCACGACATTTTGGTGTCACAGACCACACAAGATGGCCAAATGCAGCACAACAAGGTAAGGAAAAAAATTGAACCACAAAAAACATCACTACATTTGTTGTTTATAGTTTTTTGTAGGCAAAATAATAGTTGCCATGTTTGTTGAACAGTACCTGCCATGACTGGACAGCTACAGCTGCCACACATGTCCACACGCAGTCTCACGGCTTGCTGTTTGAAAATATGTCGTGCCAAATCAATCGAAGATGGTGTGATCCGTTGTGATACACATCTTATTCAACCAAAAAATCTTACTCTCGTGCTTGTTTTTTCTATTACAGAACCTACAACTACAGTGAACAGCGGTGCGGGGACATCTACTGCGGGGAGCTCTGAGCGCACGGAAGACGCGTTCCACCAGCCAGCAGACTGTCATGCCGCAAACAATTTCGAGTCAGAGTCGGGAATGGCAATCATTCCAGCAATGCCGACGAGCACCCCTTTGAACACAAGCACTAGCAACACTCGAGTAGATGGAACTGCCTCCGATACTGAAGCGAATGATGAAACTGACGACGACGCACAAGAGGATGAAGATGGTGGGCAATCCAAGATCGTGGTACATCAGCCACCATACATTGGGCAGAGATTTGGATCGTTCGCAGAAGCAAAGGAATACTACCAGGCATACTTCCATGGATTTGCGGTCAACACCGAGTGCCATAGGAAAATTAAGAAAACTAATGAGTACAGCAGAGGTGAGATGAGGTGCCACAAGGCACGAAGGAACAAGAAGGGGAAAGGTGTTGCGCCTGTCGTTCCAGAACGAAAGAGAGGCATCATTCTCAAGACGGGGTGCCCTGTCCGGTGTAAGCTAAATGTAGATGGAGCAACATGGGTGGTCAATGAGTATTTTGACGAGCACAACCACGAACTCATAAAGAAGTTCGACCTGGTGAAATTTCTGACCGCCCACAGAGGGTTCACCCCCGTCGAAAGGAAATTTGTAAAGCTGCTACATGATTGTAACGTCGGTCCATCAAGAATGGTACAGATACTATCTCTCATCCACAGC
This sequence comes from Triticum dicoccoides, assembly GCF_002162155.2. Taxonomy (NCBI): domain Eukaryota; kingdom Viridiplantae; phylum Streptophyta; class Magnoliopsida; order Poales; family Poaceae; genus Triticum; species Triticum dicoccoides. Next base: position 682,113,435 of record NC_041382.1, read on the forward strand.
AAAAAGGGAACTCTGAGTAGCATGCCGTACATACCAGCTGACGTCACAAACCTACAGGCCAAGTACCGTAGAGAGAGCAAGTTGGCAGACATAGAGGCCACAATAGCCTACTTTGATGCGAAAGCAAAGGAAGATCCAGATTTCTTCTACAGGATAAGGTTGGACGATGAGGACCGTGTCAGGAACATGTATTGGGTGGATGGTGCTGCAAGGAGAGCCTACAAACATTTCCGAGATTGCATCTCATTCGACGCGACGTACCTCACCAATATGTACAAGATGCCATGCGCTCCGTTCATAGGAATAAATAACCACAATCAGTCGTTGCAGTTCGGATGCAGCCTCGTCCGGAACGAAGACACAGATGGGTACGTTTGGCTGTTCAAGACCTTCTTGGAGTGCATGGATGGACTTTCTCCGATGAACATAATAACGGACCAAGATTTCAGCATGCGTGCAGGCATAGAGGAGGTCTTTCCGTTGGCAGTGCACAGGCACTGCAGGTGGCACATTATAAAGAAGGCTGAGGAGACGCTAGGACCGTTCTTTGCCGACCGTCCAGAGCTGCACAAGGCATTCGAGCTGTGCGTGGACCACAGCTTGACGGTGGAGGAGTTTGAAAGGAGCTGGATGGCCATGACTGAAACACATCAAGTCCAGGACAACGAGACTCTTGTTAGCCTGTGGGAGAAGCGAATGTACTGGGTGCCGGCCTACTTCATGCAGTGCTTCTTCCCCTTTCTGCAGACTACGCAGCGCAGCGAGGGGTTCAATGCTGTTTTAAAGCGGTACGTCAGCCCTGGCAACTCATTGCTACAGTTTGCCAAGCAGTACACAACTTTGCAACAAAAAATTTTGGGATCTGAGCTACAGCAAGAAGCGACCACAGCCCTAAAGCAGCCAAAATTGCTAACGTATTTACCGATGGAGAGGCAAATGAGCAAGATATACACCAACAAGATCTTTAACAAGTAAGTCAGTTGCATTACAGTCTTATTTGCATAAAAAGCACCAAGTCAGTAGGGGCCTTATAGAGTGCAATGCAGTTGCCATGACATGCAGCTGCCATGTTTAATGAAAATACTGTTTGCCATGCTTACTCAGATGCAGTTGCCATGTTAAAATGAAAATTTTGTTTTGGCATACTTGCTCGGGTGCATTTCCCTTGTTGAATGAAGTGCAGTTGCCTTTTATGCGCTGTGCTTCCATTGGAGCATGTTGGCATGCAAATGCCAATGTCAAAAAATGCTAAAAAAATGTTATATTGGCGACACATATGCTGAAATGCAGTTGCCATGTTTAATGAAATGCATCTGCCCTTTTTTTTGAAATGCAATTGACATGTTTACTCAGCTGTAGATGCCATGTTTAATAAAAATTCAGTTGCCATGTTTTATGCAATGTGCTTCCATTGGGGAATGTTGGTGTGGAAATGACGATATCCAGTTGAAAATGTACTGCAATTGCCATGTCTGTTGTACTGCAATTGCCATGTATGTTGTAATGCATTTGCCATGTGTAGTGTACTACATTTGCCATGTTCAACGTAATATATTTGCCATGTTCAATGAACTATGTTTGCCATGTTCAAACAAAATGTATTTCTATTTCCATGACAACATAAGGGTGTACAAGAAAAAGATCGCACGAAAGTTTAACAGAAAACACACAAAACTTGCAGATTCCAGGAAGAAATAAAGCGTGCCAGCATGTTCACGGCTTTCCGGGTGGACGAACATACGTTCAAGGTGTGTTCTATTTTGGGCATGTCAGATTCAGAACCTGAAGACGCGGACAAAGGAAGGAACTACTTCGTCAGAGCCTCGATAGGCGAAGGCGAGTACTACTGCCAATGCTGCAAATTCGGACGGGACGGCATTGTGTGCTGTCACATACTAAAAGTCATGGACATGAACGCTGTTACACGCATGCCCCGCCATTTCATAAGGAGGCGATGGACTTGGGACGCTGACGACGCGTTGGCGTCGCAGACAACACATGCAGTTCTGGCTGTGCATGACGAGAGACCTGAGTCAACCATGGAAGCCGTGAGGCACGTTGTGCTGACAAAGAACTATGCTGAGCTAATTGATGAAGCGTGCAAGAGTGATGACACAGCGAGAGTCGCAGAAAAACACAGGAAGGCACTGAAAAGAGAGCTTGATGAGATCAAAAAAAGGAAAGTCGAGGAAGCCTTACACCGGTTCCCCCGCACATCAAGTGTGCCTTCATCCACGGGGCCATCGTCTGAAAACTCGGAGATATGATCTAGAACAGCAAGCACACAAACCCAGGTCAGGAATCCACCCCATTCCATCACAAAGGGTCGTCCGAGAGAGATAAGGTACAAGTCGGGACTGGAGATTCAAGCAAAACACAAGAAAACGAAGAAAGGGGCGGGCAATCCATGAGCAAAAATTGGGGCGTTGTGACATGGTCCATGTGGACATTTTGTTTTGTACCCCTATACGATGGGATTTTTTTAATCGGGAGAATGACTCTTGAGGGGGGACAGAAGTAGAAGGAAAATTCATTGAATGGATAAAATGCATTTGCCATGTTATGGGTACTTAATCTGCCATGTTATGTGTAGTTAATCTGCCATGCTATTTTATACCAAATATGCCATGCTATTTTATACTAGATAAGCCATGCTATTTTATACTAAATATGCCATGCTACTTTATACTAAATATGCCATGTTAGTTGTACTGGATCTGCCATGTTAGTTGTACTGGATTTGCCATGTAAGTTGTACTGGATCTGCCATGTTATTTATGATGTATCTGCCATGTTAGCTGTACTGAAAATTTCCGGATGCTTTTTGTAATGACTCTGCATGGCATATATCCCCATGACAAATACGATGCGGTTTAGAAGCACGTAGTGTGTTGTGTGCAATGTATGGGAAAACAAGTTGGAAAAAAAGCGTAAACGTGCATAAACCGCAGCAAAGGTTATGGCTACATGATAAACCTACCCAATGCTAGCCGGTGCAATTAGCGATGAAAAAGAACAAGCAAAACAGCAAAAAATGAAAAAATGACGATGACTTTCACTAACCATGTCTGTTGAACTACATTTGCCATCTTTTTTTTTGAAAACATCGCAGACGCATTCGAAAATAGCAAAAAACGATGCTAGAAACGACGAAACCACTGTCGTAATGATAAACATAAAAACAGATCTGATGTAACGCCTAAAATAGATTCACGTCCACACATGTATTACAGAAAACACTAAAAATGTCGCTAACACGTCACCATTACATAGTAGGCTACACGAGGTTGCAGTCATAACGTAGGACACAAAACATAGTTTTCGACAAAAGAACAGAGAGATAGTACCTTACATTCCTCAACAACAGAATGTAAGGTGTGCGTCTGGTGTGTAACGCCACGTGATCACTTGTACTTCTTGATGACTTGCTTGATAGCTTCCTCCACGAACTCGCGTGCTCCGGACCGCTTGTTGAAATCTTCATTCGTCAGCCAGTTCCATGTGCAGATTTTTCGGAGCTCAACGACCGTTGCATCTGTGATAGCGGGGACAATTCTGCCTTCCCACTTTGCAAAGTATTCCAGCGCGTGAAAGCCACAGTCCGTCCTGCACGAGGAAAAAGAGTTCAGGTGAACACGCAAAATGGACAGCTACAGCAAAGATGGACTTCAGTTCAGATGTGTCAACAAAAAGAGGGGGTGGATTGATGTAAAAATGGCACATGAAGGAGCGGGTTAAAAGAAATTACGTGTTCCCTTGCTTCACAGTCGCCACATACTCAGTCGGGAAATGCCTAATCTGGACCTTTGAATGTTCGTAGTGACGGTTCCAAGTCTCTTTGAGGTTCTTGATGAAGAATTCGGCATGCGTAGTAAGGTCTGAATCAGCTTCCGAACGGATTGAATCAAGCACCTCGATACGTTGGTTCTTCAGGTCAAGACAGACCGCATAGTGTTGACCACACTTGTCGTGTCGGTCGTGTGGTGCAAGCTCCTGGAACATGGGGAACATGACCTGCATTTAAAAAAGTGAAGAAATGAGATACAAAGTTCACATGAAATAACAACAGAGGGACAAAAAAATTAGAATCACGTAGAATGTTTGATTATGGGTGGGAGTAGTTGAAAGAAAGTTGCCGTCCATTGTATGAACAAAATGAGCCATGTATTTTACTATCAAGTTGCCACATAGTTTGCATGGGGATACAAAAAATCAAGAAGTCAGTGTGCACGGCAACTGTTGCCACATGAAAACTTCTGCCACACAAACACAAGTACAGGTTCTGGCAAAAAACCACGCCATGTGAAAAAACGGTGCAGACAGGAAATGAGTACTCACATATTTCTTCAGTGTGAGCTTGAAGTCACCGTGTTGTGCAAAATTGTTCCTCAGGATTTTGTGGTGGAAGTCACCATCCCATATTTTGCAGGTCACACTGTAATGCATGATTATCTTGTCGGCGCATACATCGGTGTGATTGTTGATGTAGTCGATCCCGCATGCAACTACATTCGTCAACATTTTTCCGTTTGGCCTCACGGACTCGGCAAGATCACCCAGGTCGACGTACGTCGCTCCGCACTGAATGACTTTCGTTCTGTCCAAACATGAGCTGTATGAAAACGATATAGCATGGAAGAATCATGCCTACTAAGTAAAAAAAAAATGAAAGAACTAAAACGTAAGCGGACCATTTATAAAAAGTACGAAGTAGATAAATGGTAAAAAAGAGCAAGCAAGATGAGAGATTATGGGGTATGGTAATTTACGCTTTCAGCTCCTTCATGTGCTTGCTGTTGGTCCTTGCATTTCCAAAACGCTTGACGATATCGTACAGCTGGGTCTGTTCCTTAGTGGCCCTGAATTCGGGCTCGTAGTCTTCCGCGGGGGGTGGGTGAACTACCCTCTGCTGCCTCACAGGACCAGGGGTGACACTCCTAATGGTATCCTCAGATACCGTATCTGCAGGCACATTGGAACTTGATTGCCCTTGCCCTCGTGAGGAACTCCTCTGCAATGATGTCTCCTCGATCATGCGGTAAACTTCATCAAGTGACGGTGAAATCTCCTCAGGGGTGGCTGCAATGAATATTAAAAAAAGTGGGTTAGGATACATATAAAATCCAAAAACAGATGGATTGTGAGGAGGTAAAGGTCCATGATGTGATATGTAGGTACAAAAAGTGGGGCAGTTGCCATGGGTGGTCCAACTACATTCGCTATGACATAGCAAATACAATTGCCATGTAGTTGCACTGTAGTTGCCACCTAGTTGTACTGTAGGTACCATGTCACAGCAACTGCAGTTGCCATGTTGTGTTGGCTCCACTTGCCATGTGAATGCCGTATGAAAAAATGCAGCATGGTAGAAAAAATGCAGGTGGCATGATGTGGCAAATCCAGTTGCCATGTGTACTGAACTGTATTTGCCATGTGACAGCAACTACAGTTGCCATGTTGAAATAACTTCAGTTGCCACGTGCTTGCCCAAATGTCAAACGCAGCATGGCAGCAAGAAAAAAACGTAGGTGACATGGTGCATCAAATCCAGTTGCCATGTCGTCACATGGCAGTTGCCGTCACAAGTGAGGACCCCCAAAGAATGTGATTGGGACAAAAGTCAAACTACAAACATGTATACAAGAAAATCGTAAGTGCGTGATGAGTGTACCTTGCACAATTGGCTCTGCGAACTTGACAGCCTTCCTGCGCTCGACCATTGGCTGCGCCATCATTGCGGGCATGCCTCCTGGGAAAGCAAAGGCAACTGGTATAGGATCGTGCACCACTGGTTGATCTTGACTGACGCCGAGGCTGAAGCTCGGTGGGGTAAAGGCCATTGGGTGCCTCTCATTCCTACTGGCCGGACCACGAACGACTCTCGGGGCAGAATCCAAGGGTGAAAGATCGACAAACATATCTGAATCGGCCGCTACAAAATGATCGGCCTTATTTGCAGGGCGGGGCGTGTTGTCAGCGGTCTCAGCCGCAGCTTTCATGACAATCTTCTTGTTTGGACTGTAGGGGACACCGACATTGACTGGGAGCCTGGAAGTGCGCAGATTTATGCTGGGGATTTCCGCTGCGGGTGAAGGCGCAGTCTGCTCCGGGCGTTCCTCTGCGTCACTCGTGCCCGGCTTGACACCTGCATCAGTTGTGCTCCGGTCTTGCGGTTTCTCCATCACATTGATTTTTGCAGGTGGCGGGAACAGTGTGGACGCAGGAACATAACCAGATTCGTCTCTCCTGCTCCTAGCTACAGCCAGAGCGTTGGGTATGTCTGTTGATTGCTTGCGGGGGCTACGACGCCTAGGTGGAAGACCAGCACGCGGAACGGTCGCCTTAGCAGTATCTCCACCGACAGGAGCTGGAGCTGTTGTGCCAGGATTCTCATCTGCAGATGGCATATCCTTGTGAAGTGCCGCCTCAGTCGCTTCTGTCATGGACACAGGTGAGACACCAGGCACGCGCTTGGAATCAGTGTCAGATGAGCGGGAATCTTCCTTGCCTAGGTTGGTCTCGGGAGCATCCACTTCGACGCTTGCTGATGGGGTGGCATGGCTCACAGCAGCATCCTTCATTGCCAGAAGAGTTGGCAATATTTCAGCTGTCCTGGCGGACACCGACTCGTCACTCCCCGATGTACGGATGCCTGTTGTTCTAGCCTGCACATCTGCAGCCAGCGGAGATGGTCGGCCACTTGCATCAGAGTTAGTGGGAGCAGTTGACGGTGCAGCAGCAGTATTGTCGCCTGGCGCCTCATGTACATCTGAGTTGCCACCTGTTGACAACTTTGAATGCAGGCGTTCGAGTGGGTCTCTACTGATATGCTTGGCCCCGCGCGTAGTAGTCTTCTTCACCCTGCAAAGGAAAAAAAGCACGTGAAAAATGGTATGAAAAAAATGGACAAAAAAATATGTTTGCAATGATAGAAGCATTAAAAAACTAAAAACAAGTGGAAAAAGCTGGTAGTTGCCATGTAAGGGGGTCATGAGTTGCCATGTGCCATAGTTAGCAGTTGCCATACAGCAGCAGTTATCAAAGTTAGGCAAATTGAAAGGAATGATAGAAATGCCTGATCTGTGAGGAATGCAATTTCAAAATTAGGTGGGGGATGAACTATCAGAAGAAAATGGTAAAAAAAAAGATGACAGTTGCCATTAGGTACAGAAATAGTTGCCATTTGGCCTAGATGCCAGTTGCCATGTAAAGATAATAGGAGTTGCCATACATTTAAAAAATGAAGGAAGAAATCATTTGGAAAAACAGCAGTTGCCTCGTGGGGGATGATAACAGAAGAACATGTGACAAAGCAGACCAGTTGCATTGAAAAATCAAGAAAAAAACCGCTATCTCAAATGAAAAGCACATGGAGAAACCTACTTCTTGACTGCCTTCCTCAGGTCAGGCAACACGACAGGATCCCCGGTGTTGGTCGTCGTCGTACGAGGCAACACGACAGGATCCCCGGTGTTGGTCGTTGTCGTACGAGCAGAAGACCTGGTGGAAGGGATGTCACCGGCAATGGGGGCACCTTTGTTCAAGCGAGCAGAAACACGGGTTGGCGTTGGCGCCTGTTTCTTCGTAGCTGCTCGTCCACCAGCGGTCGGCTCACTGCACGCAACAGATGGAAGGAAAAAAAGAAGGTGGCAATTGTCAGACAACAAACTAATTGCCGCGCTTGACAAAAAACAAGTGCAAAAGAAATGGATGAGATTGTTCCAAAGAAAAGATACACAGCAGAAAACTAAAATTGAGAGTCGAACCTCTTCCTGGCAGCTACAGGATCGATCCTAGACCTCTTGCCAGCGGAACCCTGCCCAACATCCTCTGGAGCCCTCCCCCTCCTTGATGGCAAAACCCCCTCGCCTCTCGCAGCCGTATGTTCTTTCACTTTCTCCGGTGGGTGGGCACCTGTTGCATCCTTGCCCTTGTTGCCGCATGTGCGAACTTCAGCGTGTTCATCGTCATCGGTGTCATCGTCGTCGTCCTTGCTGAGGCCAGCGTCTCCATCCACATCATCCTGTGTGTCACCGGGCTCTTGGGAGCTATTGTAGTCATACCGGCCACGGCAACCGGTTGGCCGATGTGTACGTTCTGGGACAAATGAAGTGAACTGCCTCGCAACCGCGTCGCTGTCAGAGGCACTGAGGGACGTCCACCCCTCAACCAACTTCCCGAGCAGGCTGGTCATTCCGGATGCAAACTACCCAATTAGATGCTCCACTGGTGCCCTCGCCTGTGCACGAAAACAAGAAGCATCAACAAAACAACACCCGTACTGCATTCGCTTCCGCGACATCAACATGTAATCCACGGCAAACCGTAGATGTGGACATTTTGATTACCTCAGAAGGGCAAGACGGAGCTGAGTGCACGTCCATCCACTTTTCAAATTTTTGAGGCCCCCCAAACACGCTGTAGTCTATAGCATGCTTGGCCATCAGCTATGAAAAGCAAAAAAAGAAATTGTAAGCATGCCTTATAAACCACGGACGGTTGCGTCATGTCAAATTTGTAAGCATGCCGTGTGAAAAAGACATAAACAAAAACTAACCTGTAGTTTTCCATATGTGCCATCAGTTGCCCTGTCTGCGGCAAGCACAGCCTTGACAGCGCTGATGGTCCACGCAGAAACAGCAAACTTGTGAGTAGGCGGCGGGCCTCCTATCCCGGTGAAATCCATGGTGGACAGATCAAGAGAGTCGACATACATGAGCTGATTTAAAACAATTTTGCAAAGAAAAGAAAATATCAGTTGCCATCGTGGTTAATTTGTAGTTCAGAAAAAAAAGAGCAGGATAATGTATGATCCAACGATAATATGTATGTGTTAGTTGCCATCAAAGTGTGATGGCAGTTGTCATCCTACTGTGATAGCAGTTGCCATGCTAATATGAAGGTAGTTGCCACATTGTCAGTATGACAGTTGCCACGTTGTCATTATGGCAGTTGCCACATTGTCACTATGGCAGTTGCCATCTTGTTATGACCAGATTGTCATGCATGAAATAAAAGTACGTTATAAACAAAGAGTTCACACAGAGATCTGGTGAAAATAAATACCATTAAGTGCAGACGATAACCCTTCTGGTACATCTTGTTTTTGAAAGCATCGTGGAGAAAGTCGGCAATAAACTTACACCAGTTCATACTCTTCATGTTTTTCAGATTCGCCTGCACCACACAAAATTTCAGGGCAAAAAAGTTTGCCGCGTCAGAAATCAAAACGGAAGAAACGCAACGAAAACACTGGCAGTAGCAAGCATGGATCATTCACCAGGATGGGGAAACATTTGTTGCTTGGGCGAAGAGAAGTGGTCGGCGCGAAAACAGCTGAGATGAGGTACATGAGTAGCTTCATCTTGAAAACTTCTCCGTGCGTCGTCATGTCCTGCAGAGAATCTGCCAGTACAGACGTGTTCGGCATTGCCTCCAACCCAGGAAACAAACGGGCGAACAGCTCTTCCTCGATCTCATTATTAACCTCGTACGGGACTTTGATATGTCCCCGAGGCACACCCAAAGTGCAGAACACGGATTCCTCATTCAATGGAAGTCTTCCCCGTCCCGGGATCACGAATTCCCTGGAGGCGGGATCGTATATCTCACCAAGCCAGTCGCATACAGGGTTGACAAGGTTCGTACACCGGACATCCATCAGAACCTACATACCCATCTCAGCAGCAGCTCCCTTTTGATCGTCAGTGAATTTGTCAATCAACACGGTCAGACGTTCCTGGGAGGCTCTGTTGCGAATATGTTTCTTCTTCTGCAAAAAACAAACACAAAAGTGTTGAGCTATTGCCATGTTTTTGCAATGTTATGAAAATTTAGTTCATGATGGACGACTATAAAAAAGATCTAGCTGCCAACAAATAACATAAATCAGGAGGAGGGGGGCGGGTGTGGGGACAGTTACCTCATCGCCCTCTTTTCTCCGTCCAGTTGCCTGGTTACGTTGAGGTGGATCCATGAAATCGTCATCATCACTTTGATGATCGCCACGAGCCATTCTGCTGATGTAGGAACAGACCAAATTGTTAATGGCGAATATGTAAAATGCAATGGGTAAGCAGTTGCCACCTAACAGAAAAATATTAACTATTTGAATGCAAATGTGGTTGCCATACTATGCAGCCAGTTTGCCACACTGTCATATCTGTATTGTGGCAACAGACATTGTGTTCACATACTGTATTGCAACATGATTATACAAAATCCAAAGTGGCAAACACGCCAACTCGATGTGCACATTAGTTCCGTCCAGTGCTACCGATTGTGGCAACTATCAAAGTTTGGAAACTGTCGCAAATAATTCAGAAAAAAAAACAAGTCTCACAAATGAAAAAGAATGTTTGAGGTTACTATTATGTAAATTCAGTAAAAAATCAGTTTGCCTCGTTCAAGAGCGTGTATGTGGCAACTATCTCATTCATTCAGTAAATTTTAGTTGCCCCCCTTGTGTGTGAGCTTGAACACATTTGTGGCAACTATGACAGTCAGTTTCAGAAAATATGTTGCCGCAGAAGAGAACACAAATGTGGCAACTGTCACATTTGTTCATGTAGTTTAGTTGCCACACACCTATTCACGTTCGGTCATACTGCCATAGTTGCCACATTCAGAAAGCATATTTTTTCTGGTTACTTATCGTACAAGTTCAGCAGAATTAAAATTTGCCACATGGGAAGAGCATGCGTGTGGCAACTGCCACATGAGTTCAATGAAATTAGTTGCCACCTCGTTTTGGGGTGGCAACTATGACAGTCATTTTCGGAAATCTGTTGCCACATGGGAGAACACGTTTGTGGCAACTACCACGTTTCTTCAGATAGTTTAGTTGCCACACATTTGTTCACGTTCAATCATACTGCCAATTTCGCCACAATCTGCAGTTTCAACCCCAAAACTAGACTAGATCTAGGTTTCAATGGCAACTGCTTCAACCTCAAAATCACCCTTACAATTCTCGCGCGAAATGGCTGCAACCCCAAATTTCGAACCAATCCGCACCAAAACAACCCAGCGGACAACTCTCAAAATCCAAATGCAAGACTAATGTGTTGCCTACGAGCAGGCATAGCCTCACCGACGATGCCGCCGCAGCGGCGGCGACGAAACTGCCCACTCCCACGAAGCAACGGCAGGCACACAACTATGGCGCACCGCCGCAGCGGCGGGAACGCCGGCGCACCGCCGAATCGCCGGAATTTCTAGGAATGGATCTAGAAATCGAACAGGGAGGAAAGAGGGGAACAAAATCAGGGAGGGTATGTGATAGATGAAGCGAGCATTACATTCGACCCGCACGCGTTCCGGCGACGCCGCTCCGCTCCGACGAGCACCACCAACGCCCGCGAACACCGTCGACTGTCCCGCCTCCGCCGTCGCCTTCTCCCCTCGCCTTCTCCTCCAGTGGACTGTAATGCGAGTGGGTTGTGCCAGTAAATGCGACGCGGTGGAGAGTGAATGGAACCGTGAGGGAGATGGTGGAGGGGTGTGCGACGTGTTTGACGTCAACTGCGGTCGGACCTGGCGTGCGGGCGCATGGCAGTTCCACCGCACGCCTCTCAGTGGCAACTGCTGACCGCGGGATGGCAACTACCGTGCGGGCGAACCCACTCGCACACCGCACACTAGAATCGTCCAACGTGGCGCCGAAAACCAGCCCTTTTGCTCCAAGATTCGTGCAAAACGAAACCAACGGCGATGCTTGCGTGTGGACGGAGTGGTGAACGCCCACACGTGTGGGCGTTAACATTTCCGTAAAACTATGCTTTTAAGTTATATCGAACGTTTCAATATGTGTTGAGTAGTACAACAGTCACATAGTTGGTAGTTAGTAAATTGCAGCATTAGCCATTGTATTTCATATAGATTCATAAAATTAATAAATTGCTTTATGCTTGGTGGATGGAGGTTTAGAGTTCGGATAGATTGATAGAACAATTTTCTAGAGATGGTTGCTTAGACATCAAAACATTTTAAGATAGTTGCTGATATTCAAATTTCAAGGTTAGTTTTTTCTTTTTTTTCTTTTTCCTATCTCGCTAAGCTTAGAGCTCATGTATTGTTAGAAGACAAGTTATGCTTTTTGGTAGAACATGGGCCATTTTTACCTTTGATATCAATTTACTCGGTTAACACCATATTTAATTTATTTATAAATATGATACCAAATAAAAATATTTGAAGTTATATAGTTATAGTACAAGAGTACGGTTTAGCTATATGATTTTTTCAGAATTTGGGGCTGTATTTTTAATTTCGTTCCGGGGCCCCAAACTCGTGAAGACGGCCCTAGACTTATTTTGTTGTGTATTTCGGTGATGCTTCATTATGAGTAAATAAAAGCACCCTTTATTATTAAAAAAAGTAAAATCACAAATCTGCTCTGAAAACACAAGTGGGCAAGCAAGCTAGGGCTCCTTACCGAAACAGGAAGAAACTGTCCGAGTCCGGAGGCAGCGCGCTTTACTAGAGCTGGAATTGTCGAGGAGCCTGGAGACGTGGTCGGTGGCGCGGGCGAGGCTGAGGCGGCGAAGAGGGTTATGTCGATGGCCATGGTGGTGCGAGCAAGGTCAGGGCCGGTCCTGAGATTTCGGGGGCCCGGGGCGAAACTAGATCCCAATCCCAAGGGCCTTAACATAAACGTAGAAAAAATTCGAGAAAATATGTTGAATTGTGAGCCAAGCAAAATATAGTTTTTTTCTCTTATAAATCTCTTTCTTTACTATATATCGAATTGAGATTAACCTAATTTTTGGATCACAATCTAGAAGCGGGTCCATTGGCAAGACTAGCAGATGATTTAAATGCCCATGATCACTGCTTTGATATGTAAAACCTCTAGTGTTATTCCTCCATTTCAAGTATCAGCATGTCACCGAACTAAAAAAATTGATAACCCTAATCATAACTATGTATAAACACTATCTAATTCCCAGCGGCTAGTTGCCACAGTGAATAGGCAACGTTGATAATCATTTATAAATTTTGATCATTCATCATGGTAAAATCTTATAGGGATAGACTACATGTATAAGTAGAGATCAGAGACATACCTTCTGTTCTTTGTAGCTTGTATACATTTTTTGCGGGTCTTTGTAAATTGTCTCCGGAGAGTTAGCATGATCGCACGGGAAGCAGCAGCGTGGTTATCTCCGGCAGCCATGCACGCACAGGGATGAATATCTATCGCAAGTTCAGAAAAAGGAAGTTGAATATCAATCACCACGCAGGGGGCAATCTGTTCCCTCGCTGTATAGGCCAGTAGTCTCGAGGAAGGAAAGGGCTTAGGAGATTTTTATTCATAATTACTCCTAATTAATCCCATACAATAACTGCTATACGTGTTTCCTAATCGCACCTTCGCTGGTAAGGAAGGAAATTAAGAGTAAACATCACCCCTGTTAATTGGATCGTAGATTAAAGAATGAAATAGCGGATTATGGAATGAAATCGTAGCAAAAAAGGGAAAAGGAAATCAAGGACAATATGTAAACTTCAGCATTTGGGGGCCCCTCTGGCAATGGGGCCCGGGGCGGCCGCCCCGTTCGCCCCCCCTCAGGGCCGGGCCTGAGCAAGGTGACCTTGCCCCCAACGCAGAAGCCGGCCTGAGCCCGCCATGTGCCGGGAGCACGGGAGAGGCCCTGCCTACTTTGGTGGTCGACATGAAAACGCCCGGTCGGGATGTGCCGATCGATCACCCGAACAAGTAGTGTAGATGTTTGTGTATCATCGGCGTGATTGTTCGATAGAACGAGAGAGAGGGAGCGGTGGCCAGTGGACGAAGGAGCGGCTGATGCTTCTATTTATTCGCATTCGTGCTATAGGTAATGCAGCAGACAAGCAGTAAAGCCTTTTGTGTTGTGTTTTGAAGTGCATGTCGCCATGCGAGTAGGTGGCCAGGTTAGTGTTCTCAAATAGAGCAAAATCATCGATTGTGCCATGCATATCGGCCTGATAATATCCTGACAGACAGGATTGCGTCCGTATTTCTCTTTCCATATATGACACCCGTGCTTCCATCTTCTGTTGCACTTTGCAGCCGTTTTTCTTTTTTTTTTCTTTTTATACTTACAGCCAGCTGAACCAGTCCGCGACCATGACACAGAGAAGAAGTTTGGGGTGGAACGTACGTAGTAGTATATTCGATGTCCTACGGAGGAGATCCTTAAAACTGAAATTTGTCCCGACTCCCGTGTGGCCGGCATGAACCGTAGATTGTCCATTTGTGTGCAAGTCTAATTTTCTGGTACTCCATTTACCCTACGTGTACGTACGAGACTTAGCGGGAGTATACAAAGACGTGCAAGCTGGTTTGGACAGATGTAACAGTGAGGTTGCCGCTCGCACGTGCACCTACTGACCACGGCGTCTCTACTCTTAAGTCTTAATAACAGTGGAAGGATCCATGGCGTGCGTCCATACGCCCCCCTGAAACGTCGGGAATGTTGTACTTTAACCGATTCCTTTTCCGATGTTAGTGGAGGTAAAGTCGATTTTACTCCTTTATGCTGCACCTAACCGATCCCTAAAACAAACGTATAGGGGAGGAAAATTTATCCTCCGGCCCGCACCGAAGGAGCAAATATACTCGAACGAAACAGTCCGGAGGACGAATTTCAGCGCCTGTCCACCCTCGTCTCCAAGTCGCCCTGCCTCCC
>NC_041382.1:682128782-682131503 GCF_002162155.2 Triticum dicoccoides
AGAGCCTCGCGCTGTAGTGGTGACACCCGTTCAAGTACAAGCTAGTCCAGGCGCTCGTCGACGAGCGCGAAGGCTCCATCTATGGCAGCGTCCTTGAGTGGGACCGCCAAGCCGCGCTCTCGGACTAGCTACAACCCGTTTCGAGCAAGGCCGACAATCCTTGACGCTGCCAGGCATTGGGCCGTGGCGTGACGAGGTCCTTGACGCTGTTGGTGCCCTCCCATCAAACACCCCGACCCACAGGACAACAGCGATGAGAAAACAGGCGACGTACGACGTGTCCGGCGTGCTCACTAGCCGTGCCGGCTTGGTCAGCATCGTCACGGGGGCGCATAGCAGGTGTTTGACAAAATATATGAACCAAAGTAAGTTTTACTCCATTATATTTAGAGGATTGGCTAGGTCCGGCCAAAACTTAGTGAAGTAATAATACTTCACTAAGGGTTTACTTCATCGGATCCTTTTTATTTTTAGGGGATCGGTTAGAGTTGCTCTAAGAGAAATAAAATCCACAAAATCATCATTTTCGCTTCATAGCTCTCAAAAATCATCACTTTACAAAACATGATATTTTGCACCGAATCGAAGAATTGACAGTGACAAAAAACACTGATGAAAATGCTAAGCGCTTCACCAACGTCACTAATCGGCTGAGGCCATATGTCAGGCTGAGTTAAAAAAAAGGTGCCACATAGGCTGCGACACCATCTTCTTCCTCCTCCCCTCTCGCTAAGGCATTTTATCGAACACGCCATGTATACATATGTGCATAGGGAAAGCCACAGGAGATGCAACTCACCCCTCGCGCCGCTGCCGGCGACCGGCCGGCGAGCCGCCGCCGCTTCCCCGGGAAGGAACACAATCACCTATGGCGCGCGACGGAGCGAGTGTTGATGGCGAGTTCGTCCCTCCTCTGGCCTTCGACTCCATGGCCACCGAGAACCCCCGCCGGTCATCATCGATTGTCCGCGTGACCGTCGTCTAAACATTGATAGGCCATGTCCAGGAGGTTCCCCGCGTCTCCCTCAACCTCTTCGCTGAAGCACGCGACAGCGGGCGCCCTGAGCCGTCGCCATCGAGCTCATCCCTGTCGCCTCTGCCCGAAGCTCGTAGGCATCGATTCACTCCGTCCAAGTCGTCCCCGAGCTCGCTGAACCCCTCTTGCGAACCGCTGTGAGCTCTGCTCCATTTCCTGTCTGCCCCCCTGTTTGTGCCGTCCTCTATTTGTCGTTCCCTGCGAGCACCTGAAGCTGGCGCTGCCATGGCCTATGGGCTCGAGCTCGGCTCGAGCATCCCGTGCTCCCCTGCGAGAACCTGTGCATCTCGGTCTCGAGCATCCCGTGCTCCCCTGCCAGAACCTGTCGGAACATAGGCCATGGCAGCTACGGAGCTTCGAGCTCGGCCCATGGCTGCAGCGGTGTGCGGCGGAGTTGGGTGCGCGAGATGCGGATAGGAGGAAGGAGAAGGACGGCAGGGAGCTGCTGCTGGTTGCCGGCAGGGCTCAGCTACGACCAGAGGAAGGAGGAGGTCGTAAGAGCATCTCCAGCCGTTGACACCCGAAGAACATCACCGAACCAAAAAAGTTGGTGTCTTAGGGTCATCCGGCGAAATCTGGCGAAATAAAGAGGACATCTTCCCAGTCACACTCCATCCCAAGCAAAAATTTGTGAGAAGAATGATTAAGTCACTACCAGAAATTATCTAGTTGCCGACGGCCTCATCTATGCCGACGGCGCCCGTCGGCATAAATGGACATATGCCGACGGCCAAGGGCAGGCCGTAGGCGTAGAATAGCCGTCGGCATATGTGTATCTATGCCGACGGGGGCCGTCGGCATATTACGACCGTCGGGACAGCTCGCGGTACGCCTACGGGGACCGTCGGCATAGAAGAGGCCATCGGCATAGAAAGGGCCCACCTACCCGATTAGCGGCGACCGTTTGACGGCGTCAAAACTACGCCGACGGGGGATAACGGTGGCCGTCGGCATAACTATGCCGACGGCTAGGCCGTCGGCATAGAATTGCTAACATCACCGATCCGCGCCGTCGACACGTCATCGATCCGAGGGAGTGAGGGCCTGTTAGTCCTAGCCCATGCTATCTGCCACGCCATCAATCCGCGTGCAATGCCATGTCATCGATCCGTGGGGTCGTAGCTCCGTGTGCGCAGCTATGCCGACGGCCTTGCCGTCGGCATACCTTTATTTTTTTATTTTTAGTTTATATATTTATTATTTTGTATTTTTTCACAACATAAATGTGCCTTATCTAAACAAAAAACATGCCCCGATGGTATATCGATTGCCCCCCTCACGGACGTCACTGCCGCCATGTCACGGAGGGGGGAAACGATCAACATGGAGGGAATCTGGTTAGAGGGGGGATTCAGGGTGGCCTTCGGGGTGTAGCTATGCTACCGAAACATCGCATGGGTCCCGATGCATGTGTGAAAGTGTTCTGGCATGCGTAGACGCCCGTCTTAGGGCTCCATGGTGTGGCCCCCTCCACGGAAGGCAGAGCCGCCGTCACTTGGAGGGGGGAAGGTGCCGGTGCGGTGGAACCGGAGGGAATCTAGTGTTGGGTTGGGTCCAAACCGTGTTCGGGAATGTTGCTATGGGCTGACCTATCGCAACCAGGCGGAAGAGTCCACCGGTCAAAGCCCGCCCGGTGAAAGTCAAAGGGCTAGATCTACTCGTCAACTAGGATTCGGGGTGGCCTT
>NC_041382.1:682132252-682133936 GCF_002162155.2 Triticum dicoccoides
AAGTCAAAGGGGTAGATCTATTGGACAACCTGGATTTGGGGTGGCCTTCGGGGTGTAGCTATGCCACCCAAACATTGCACGGGTCCCGATGCATGTGTGAAAGTGTTCTGGCATGCGTAGACGCCCGTCTTGGGGCTCCGTGGTGTGGCCCCCCTCTACGGAAGGCAGTGCTTGCATAATTTAGAGGGGGGATGGTGCAGGTGCGGTGGAACCGAAGGGAATCTAGTGTTGGGTTGTGTCTAGACCGTGTTCAGGGATGTTGCTATGGGATGACCTATCGCAACCAGGTGGATGATTCCACCGGGCAAAGCGCGTCTGACGAAAGTCAACGGGCTAGATCTACTTGTCAACTGGGATTCGGGGCGGCCTTCGGGGTGTAGCTATGCCTCCTAAACATCGCATGAGTCCCAATCACTAGTAGAAAACGGAGCTTTAAAACTGGTTCGTAAGAGCCTTTAATGCCGGTTATGGAACCGGCACTAAAGTGTGGGCACTAAAGGCCCCCCCTTTAGTACCGGTTAGGGGTGTAGCTATGCCACCTAAACATCGCACGGGTCCCGATGCATGTGTGGAAGTGTTATGGCATGCATAGACGCCCGTCTTGGGGCTCCGTGGTGTGCCCCCCTCACCGGAAGGCAGTGCCGCCATCACATAGAGGGGGGGGGGATGGTGCTGGTGCGGTGGAACCGGAGGGAATCTAGTGTTGGGTTGGGTCCACACCATGTTCGAGGATGTTGCTATTGGCTGACCTATCGCAACCAGGTGGAAGAGTCCACCGACCAAAGCCCGTCTAGCGAAGTCAAAGAGCTAGATCTACTAGTCAACTGGGATTCATGGTGGCCTTCGTGCTATGACTATGCCACCAAAACATCGCACGGGTCTCGATGCATGAGGGAAAGTGTTCTGGCATGCGTAGATGCCCGTCTTGGGGCTCCGTGGTGTGCCCCCCCTCCACGGAAGGAAGTGACGCCATCACTTAGAGGGGGGAAGGATGGTGCGGGTGTGGTGCAACCGAAGGGAATCTAGTGTTGGGTTGGGTCCAAACCGTGTTCGGGGATGTTGCTATGGGCTGACCTATCGCAACCAGGTGGAAGAGTCCACCAGTCAAAGCTCGTCCGGCGAAAGTCAAAGGGCTAGATCTATTGGACAACCTGATGCTGGTGGAAGGCACTGCTTGCATAATTTAGAGGGGGGATGGTGCAGGTGCGGTGGAATCGGAGGGAATCTAGTGTTTGGTTGGGTCCATACCGTGTCCGGGGATGTTTCTATGGGCTTACCTGTCGCAACCAGGTGGAAGATTCCACCGGGAAAAGCCCGTCCGACGAAAGTCAACGGGCTAGATCTACTTGTCAACTGGGATTCGGGGTGGCCTTCGGGGTGTAGCTATGCCACCTAAACATCACACGGGTCTCGATGCATGTGTGGAAGTGTTATGGCATGAGTAGACGCCCGTCTTGGGGCTCCTTGGTGTGCCCCCCTCTACGGAAGGCATTGCCGCCATCACATAGAGGGGGGGATGGTGCTGGTGCGGTGGAACCGGAGGGAATCTAGTGTTGGGTTGGGTCCAAACCAAGTTCAGGGATGTTGCTATGGGCTAACCAATCGCAACCAGGTGGAAGAGTCCACCGACCAAACCCCGTCTAGCGAAGTTAAAGGGCTAGATCTACTGGTCAACTGGGATTTA
>NC_041382.1:682134280-682138494 GCF_002162155.2 Triticum dicoccoides
AGGTGGAAGAGTCCACCGGTCAAAGCCCGTCCGGCGAAAGTCAAAGGGCTAGATCTACTGGTCAACTGGGATTCGGGGTGGCCTTCGGGGTGTAGCTATGCCACCGAAACATCGCATGGGTCGCGATGCATGTGTGAAAGTATTCTGGCATGCGTAGACACCCGTCTTGGGGCTCCGTGGTGTGGCCCCCCTCCACGGAAGGTAGAGCAGCCGTCAATTAGAGGGGGGATGGTGCGGGTGCGGTGGAACCGGAGGGAATCTAGTGTTGGGTTGGGTCCAGACTGTGTTCGGGGATGTTCCTATGGGCTGACCTATCGCAACCAGGTGGAAGAGTCCACCGGTCAAAAGCTCGTCCGACGAAAGTCAAAGGGCTAGAAATGTGCTGCTATGTGCTGCTATTTCATCATATATGGTCTATCTCATCATATATATCTGCTGATATGTGCTGCTATTTGAATTGAATTGATCTGAAAACAAACAGAAAAAAGAAAAAAAAAGCAAAAGCAAGCTATGCCGACGGCTAGGCCGTCGGCATAGGGCTAGCGTGAGCTCCCAGTAGCTGACACGTGGCACCTATGCCGACGGCTTAGTTTAAAAACTGTGCCGACGGCAGGGCCGTCGGCATAGGCGCCCACGTGTCAGCTACTGGGAGCTCTGTATGAAGGACTATGCCGACGGCCTGGCCGTCGGCATAGCCCTGGTCCACGAGCAGCGGCTGGTCGCCCCATGGCACCCCTATGCCGACGGCCTAGCCGTCGGCATAGGTTTTGACTAAGCCGACGGCTAGGCCGTCGGCATAGGGGTGCCACATGGCGATCAGTCACTGGGCAGACTTGACGGCGGCCGCCGTTAGGCGTGATAGTTGCCGACGGCCGGGGCCGTCGGCATAGATGTACGGCCCCTGTCGGCGTATCATATATGCTGACGGCTTTTCTAAGCCGACGGCCTCCCTGGCTGTGCCGACGCATATGTTGCCGACGGCCCTATGCCGACGGGGGCCGTCGGCATAGGTCTACCCCGACGGGACTCAGGCCTATGCCGACGGCCCTGGCCGTCGGCATAGGGGGCGATTCCGGTAGTGAGTGGGCCAAGAAAAAGGATATGTGGTGAGACACGATTCGCTGAAACTTCCGCCGGCGCCCCAAGAGACCCCAGCGCGCCAGGTTTCGCCTGAGTTTGCCGACGCTATTTTAACATCCTGAGGCGTTGGGGGCGTGGCTGGGTCGTTTTTGGGCGAAAAGTGCCGTCCGAGCCTAAAACCGAGCCTAAAAAGATGTTCTGGAGAGGTTAGTGGAGATGCTCTAAGGCGGCGGTGCAGTCAGCCTCGGTAGAGGGGCTCGTGTGCGAGCAGGGGATCTAGCCCCTGGCTCTGCTCGGGAGGAAGAAGACAGGGCAAACGTGCCTACATGTCAATTTTTTTCCAACTCAACCTTTCTGGTGGATCCAGCCGATTAGTGACGTCAGCCAAATGCTTAGCACTTTTCATCAGTGTTTTTTGTCATTGTCAAATTTTTTTAGTTGGATGCAAAGTGTCACCTTTTGTAAAGTGATGGTTTTCTGAGAGTTATGACGCGAAAATGACGGTTTTATGCATTTTATTTCCCTAAGAGGATAGGAAGAGTAGCATCATGAATTTGTTTGATGCCTGGGATCGAGAAGTTTCAAGTTCAGATACCTTATGTCGTAATTTGCATCAACGCTACACAGTTTACATTATAAGAAAGATGAACAGTGTGCTGCTCCTGCGGTCCTACCTTTGCTAGATATGGACCGGATTGGATCGGACGTCCTTACTGAAAAAAAAGTATTAGTGAATCAAGGAGCGTGCAAGATCCATGCAGATGGATCCTACTATTTTCTAGACCATGGAACCAGCATATATTTGCATCATGATGGGAAAATGCACCACCAACAAGTACAACGCCGAGAAAGACACCAACTTTACACGTGAAATAGTAAAAAAAAAACTGTAGTGCCAGAGACCGATCTTCCTTCAAGATTAAGCTTCACATCAAAGCTGTTAAACACCAACTGGTATTGTTTCTACTGCAACAGCTACTGCATCCGAGTTCTATTATTTAAGAGAGCACCTTACCAGTTGAACAATATGAACATGGTGAAATGCTCACAATCTTTATCTTTCTGAATGCACAGGCAAAGATGTATTGCTAATCTGGAGATTGAGGGGCTCGCTGATTACTGCATTCACTGCGCCGACCATCTCGCTTGGGGAGGTAAATGCGTCGGTGTGAGAGAAGAACATGTGGCATGTCTTGCACATCTTCCAGAACAGCTCCCTGCATGGCCTGGGAACAACACTCTCTTCCTTAAGGACCAACCTTAGCAAGTCTTTTCTACATGAGGCTATGGATCTTATTATCGACTCTTTAGCCGCTTCTATGGATATAGAACCATCACCATGTAGAACAAGCAGTGAAACACTATCTAGTTTTCCCTCACTGCTCTCCCTCTGCAACAATATATCAAATATCTGTCAGAACAACACGATTACAATTTAGAAGGATAAACTACGCAAAAACGATGAGTAAACTTGTAAATTCTCAGAGGGAACTTGAGATTACATTGTTCTAAACTATTAGCCCTTTTTTATTCCAGATTCTTAAAGGAGTTTTGGAGGATTCTGATTCTAAGGATTTTTTTCCCTACGTGTGTTGTTCGATTCGTAGGATTACAAACTGTATCAAATTTTCCCTCATGATTTATTTGAATTAGATTTCGTCAAAAATGTTTTCATCCACCCCAACCTCTTGGAAATCAAACACCCTTTCAATCCTATACTGCAAGCGTTTTTTCTGTTCATATGTTTTTGCGATCACACTAATCAAAGTTGTCCTTATAATAGTATTATGAATGACTAAACATTTAATTTTTGTCAAGATTTGTATATACTAAGAGTATTATGGTGCCTCTAATCTAAAAAAATATTTTTATATGCTAAGATTGATGAATTTGCATGTAGGGATATGTGTAGCCACATCAATGAAAAATCAAATAGTAATATGCTTACACAGCTATGCTAAATCTTATTAGACACACACTTTTAGCCATAAAAGGGACCGAATACCTCAAAGCCTTGGATGTCGTTGAGGAGACGACCACATTTGCTCATTAGCCTGAATAATGTGGTGTACTCTTCATCTTTGACAACACTCCCAAAGAGTTTTTGCCCAACGAAATACATTGTTATGAGCACAATGGGCCCCAGTGCGAATGACACAACTGCATTTTCCACATATTCTTCAATAGTTGGCACATATTGTGTCATCCGCCATTCTGCCTCGGTCATCATAGACCTTAGTAGTTGTACCCACTGCAGATGAAAACCAAATGTCAACGCCGAACACAAATGGACTTCAAAAGCAGGTGATGCGCATGAAACTCACTAATTCTATCATGTGCTTTTTAACGTCACGATTTTGGACTGCAGAAGCCAATGCTCCAAGTTGGTTCACTGTAGTATAGATAGCACAAAATAATATTTTCACTTGCTCAGAGTAGAACTCATCTTTGGCGTGCTCATCCCACCTAAGACAAAAATTAGGAAATCAGAAAAAACCTGACATGTCAGATATGCATGATGCATTAGCACTACTTAAGAAACGAAGGGCCAACCGGGGAGATGCGCGCGCACACACACACCCCTAGCGATCTAGCTACTCGAGCATCTCTCAGTTCTCTATGAAAGGTTTGAGGAATGACTTCCCTCCATGCTAGACCTATATAAGATGGAGAATGTAGACACACACCCACAATCCGCGGTGCCAACAAAGAAAGAACAGAGACAAAGATGTGAAGTCAAAAGAATCATACTTCTCAACTAGTCCTACAAGATTTTCCAACTCTTCCTTCGACCCCACAACATCGAAGAAGTCATCAGCAGTAGTTGCGAGTACGGAATTTTTGGCCCATGAAATGCGAGCATCAGACAGTTCAGGAAGGCATAAGGTAGCAGCTGCTGCGAGGTAACAATACGTCAGTTTCTGTCGTACAAACTGTAGCTTGTCCAGCTTGTTCTCCTTCGCCCACCTGTTGCAACAAAATTTTGCAATTTTTTTAACAAAGGAAGTTAATAAGAAAAGTAAGCATAACTTTCCGAATACCTTCTAAGACGACAGAGTTCATCCTGGTAAATAGATTGAGATAGAGTGAAATCTTCAACCGCCAAAGTAAGTACATCTTGGTTGACCCGACAT
>NC_041382.1:682138638-682141249 GCF_002162155.2 Triticum dicoccoides
AAAAGTTTTAACTCCTATTATGATATATCACTAGACATGCTAGTATTATTTTTGAGAAATGAGATACTTACATGTATTCTGTCTTTAACATCCGAGAACCTCTAATATCAAAGTGCTCAATGCTCCTCTTGTGGTCTAAACGTTCCATTGTGGCATAAAAGGGGAATTTGAGAGCATATCCCACCTAAAATTATGAAAGGGCATTAATGGGCATAAGTTGTACCCCCAACAAAGTAATGGATCAATTTATTTTCCGAACTTTTAATTTCATGCAAGCACCTCTCCATAGATTGGCCTTGTTTGCACCCCATCAGAGAGCATCTTTTCTGTCAATAAGCTGCCTGACCAGTGGCTTGTGTTATCTAGTGCCAAATCATTTTCTGATACAGTCACTTTTGAGGCCTTGTATAGTTCCATTATAGATTTTGTATCACTTAAATATCCTTGAAGTGAATTATGGAATGTGGACGCTTCATAAACATGAGATAACTCATCTGCGTCAAATAGTAATTATTGGGTCAAATATAACAATATAATAGAAAAGGCACGAGCTGGATGTGATACTTTTGATCTATGCTGTTCGGGTATTTAATCTAATCCAAAATTCTGCATCCAATGTCTTTGGACAAATAGTAATCCCTCTTTTGTTCCGTCAATAGCCTCATAATTGTACTTCTTGCCTCTAATAGAACAATACTAATTTCGTTTTGTCTACACTACCTTCTCTTGATCAAATAATTTTGTTAAAAGCTACTTTTAACAAAATAGGGTCATGTCTTCATTCTTGGAGATATGCATGCTACGGGAAATTTTAAATAAATATTTATTTGCTTATTCAATTTATGTTACCCAAGACGTGTCTTGCCCACGTGTAATTGGTAGAAAAATATAAAGAGCAAGATAATACTAATAAGATAGGGAATTTCTGTCCAAGGAAGTACCAGAGGAAACACCATATCCTTCATCCGTAAAAGACGAAACGATAGTGCGCATGTTTCTACATCCAACATGATTTCCTCATCTCTCTGTAACCACAAACTGAAAAGGGGATATGTTAAGTTTACAATCTATGAAGTATAAATATCCTTTGTCATCAATTACCTGTATGTTACATCAAGGATGCCCTTTATCTCATTAAGAAAATGCTGAGATATCCCGACCTTTTCAAGAGAATCCACCATTGAAAGCCGACAATATATATTTATTGGATATACAGTTGGTACTGCAAGAGTCTAATGTCATTAGATTTGAGAACATGGTGCATCCTTGCAAATTCTTGGCAAGAAACAGTAGGAAGACCCACCTGCACTACCAAATTTAGTCACAAGAGAATTTAGGTACTTGAGGGCATTGTCATCATAATTGTGGATTAAAGCGGCAGCAGTTGCTGAAGGAGAGTTGAACAACGACCCGTTCTTCCTATGGAACTTCATAACTTTATACCAGTCCAACATGTTTCCTAGCCCTTCACAAATATAAGCCATATACACTTATTTTCCATAAGATTTATCCTCAGCAACTCTGAATTATGTCAATATATATATGGCATACTCAAATTCTGATTGATGATTCATCACTATGGACAAGACGAATATGAATCACATCTAACGATGTTATCCCTTTCAAAGAGTGGTTCTTAGCAGAACTTTGAAAAAAAATATAAACTTCTTAATGAGTTTCATCTTTCAAAAGGGAAAGTAAGAAAAACCAGATAATAAAAGTCCGTTAACATAAGTAGTCAACGGAAACAAAATTCAAGAACCAGGTGTTGTTAAAGTACAAACACATCCAAAAAGTGAAAGATAACACAATTTTCATGCCAAAATTGTCAATCCCAAACCTTTTTAGTTCCTTCTCCCGAAGGTGAAGAATCCCATGAACATGAGTTTGTGGAACTGGAAATTCCAAACCAATCCCAATGGCAAGGCTAAGCATACCAGCAAAAATGACATTGAAGCCTATAGGAGCAGTAGTATGCTCATCCATTACAATGGAGAAATACTTTCCAATAAAACACAAACCTGTTAGAAACATTTTCATCACATCAATTCAAAACCTGAAATGACAACAACTAAATCGTCTTTGTTCATACCTCTCTGGATATGCTTACTACCAACATTCCATCTCTTAAGTGCAAGTACACAAGCCAATGTTGATGAGAGGATGTCCTTGTCAACTGAGGAGTCTATTTGACTCTGACCCCAAGATCCATTTCTTTGCTGGTTTTGTAGTATCCATTCAACACACTGAGGGAAGCATGGAATATGCGGGGAACATGACAAGGGCACCATAGCCACCTAGGCGGTGTCGTATGATGATGGGTACAATTCAGGTCTTAGGAGCTGCTTCCTTATTCTAGCTAACCGTTCCTAGTTTATATATAAGCAACATAATATTTAGTGGAGATAAGAATGAACTGAGAGATGGCTCAAACATGTACTTAAAACAAGGATCAACAATGATGTCCATACCGCGTTTTGGAGGCTTGTATTTTCCCCTAGAAACATAGTCTCTGTAGTAGCTGTTTGAAGAAAACACATGTGTGTCATGAATCAACTTGTGCATCAGTCATGTATATACATTTACATCACATATGATGCCACCATTGCTG
>NC_041382.1:682141553-682152597 GCF_002162155.2 Triticum dicoccoides
AGAGAGGGAAATGTGTTGGATTATAGATGGACTTAGGCCCATATAAGACAATAATCCATGGTTAATCTCTAAGGCCCATTTAGGTGCATGGCAAGTGGTGGAAAATTTAGTACTCCCTCCGTTCGAAACAGCTTGTC
This sequence comes from Triticum dicoccoides, assembly GCF_002162155.2. Taxonomy (NCBI): domain Eukaryota; kingdom Viridiplantae; phylum Streptophyta; class Magnoliopsida; order Poales; family Poaceae; genus Triticum; species Triticum dicoccoides. The sequence continues at coordinate 682,141,691 of NC_041382.1, forward strand.
CCTCAAATAGATGTATCTAGCACTAGTTGGTGAATATTTGAGGTGTTTTGTACTTCTAGTGAATCTTTATAATGGATCTGATCTTTTCGCAAAAAAAGATCAATGAGTGCCCACCGCCCCAGATTGTTTCTTCGCAACTCCTTCACTTACTTTATACAATCTTGTTCATCTTATCACTCTCCTCATGCATCATCCCATGGCACATTTTTGGCAAGGATGAGCGAGATTTGTTTATCAATTGATCGTCCAATAATTCGTAAAGAACTCCAAATGCGTGAGAGGGTGTCTAACCACCAAACTACCTTGTTGGCTTTATTGCACTCTCTTGACATTTTGGTAACTTCAACTCCAAATTGTGTTGGGTTTCGTAGTAATTTCAAAAAATTTCCTACGCACACGCAAGATCATGTGATGCATAGCAACGAGGGGAGAGTATTGTCTACGTACCCAACGCAGACCGACTGCGGAAGCGATGACACGACGTAGAGGAAGTAGTCGTACGTCTTCTCGATCCAACCGATCAAGCACCGAAACTACGGCACCTCCGAGTTCGAGCACACGTTCAGCTCGATGACGATCCCCGGACTCCGATCCAGCAAAGTGTCGGGGAAGAGTTTCGTCAGCACGACGGCGTGGTGACGATCTTGATGAACTACAGCAGCAGGGCTTTGCCTAAACTCCGCTACAGTATTATCGAGGAATATGGTGGCAGGGGGCACCGCACACGGCTAAGGAATAGATCACGTGGATCAACTTGTGTCAACTTGTGTGTCTTTGGGGTGCCTCTACCTCAGTATATAAAGGAGCCAAGGGGGGAGGGGGCGCCGGCCAAGAGAGAGAGGCGCAGGAGGAGTCCTACTCCTACCGGGAGTAGGACTTCCCCCCAATCCTATTCCAACTAGGATTCCCAAGGGGGAAAGAGGGAGAGGGGTGGCCGGCCACCTCTCCTAGTCCTAATAGGACTAGGGGAAGGGGGGAGGCGCGCAGCCCCCTTGGGCTGCCCCTTTCTCCTTTCCACTAAGGCCCATGATGGCCCATATGGCTCCCGGGGGGGTTCCGGTAACCTCTCGGTAACCCGGTAAAATCCCGATTTCACCCGGAGCACTTCCGATGTCCAAACATAGGCTTCCAATATATCAATCTTTATGTCTCGACCATTTCGAGACTCCTCGTCATGTCCGTGATCACATCCGGGACTCCGAACAACCTTCGGTACATCAAAATGCATAAACTCATAATATAACTGTCATCGTAACCTTAAGCGTGCGGACCCTACGGGTTTGAGAACAATGTAGACATGACCGAGACACGTCTCCGGTCAATAACCAATAGCGGGACCTGGATGCCCATATTGGCTCCTACATATTCTACGAAGATCTTTATCGGTCAGACCGCATAACAACATACGTTGTTCCCTTTGTCATCGGTATGTTACTTGCCCGAGATTCGATCGTCGGTATCCAATACCTAGTTCAATCTCGTTACTGGCAAGTCTCTTTACTCGTTCCGTAATACATCATCTCACAACTAACATATTAGCTGTAATGCTTGCAAGGCTTATGTGATGTGTATTACCGAGAGGGCCCAGAGATACCTCTCCGACAATCGGAGTGACAAATCCTAATCTCGAAATACGCCAACCCAACATCGACCATTGGAGACACCTGTAGTACTCCTTTATAATCACCCAGTTACGTTGTGACGTTTGGTAGTACCCAAAGTGTTCCTCCGGTAAACGGGAGTTGCATAATCTCATAGTCATAGGAACATGTATAAGTCATGAAGAAAGCAATAGCAACATACTAAACGATCGGGTGCTAAGCTAATGGAATGGGTCATGTCAATCAGATCATTCTGCTAATGATGTGACCTCGTTAATCAAATAACAACTCATTGTTCATGGTTAGGAAACATAACCATCTTTGATTAACGAGCTAGTCAAGTAGAGGCATACCAGTGACACTTTGTTTGTCTATGTATTCACACATGTATTATGTTTCCGGTAAATACACTTCTAGCATGAATAATAAACATTTATCATGATTATAAGGAAATAAATAATAACTTTATTATTGCCTCTAGGGCATATTTCCTTCAGTCTCCCACTTGCACTAGAGTCAATAATCTAGATTACACTGTAATGATTCTAACACCCATGGAGCCTTGGTGCTGATCATGTTTTGCTCGTGGAAGAGGCTTAGTCAATGGGTCTGCAACATTCAGATCCGTATGTATCTTGCAAATCTCTATGTCTCCCACCTGGACTAGATCCCGGATGGAGTTGAAGCGTCTCTTGATGTGTTTGGTCCTTTTGTGAAATCTGGATTCCTTTGCCAAGGCAATTGCACCAGTATTGTCACAAAAGATTTTCATTGGACCCGATGCACTAGGTATGACACCTAGATCGGATATGAACTCCTTCATCCAGACTCCTTCATTTGCTGCTTCCGAAGCAGCTATGTATTCCGTTTCACATGTAGATTCCGCTACGACGCTTTGTTTAGAACTGCACCAACTGACAGCTCCACCGTTTAATGTAAACACGTATCCGGTTTGCGATTTAGAATCGTCCGGATCAGTGTCAAAGCTTGCATCAACGTAACCTTTTACGGTGAGCTCTTTGTCACCTCCATATATGAGAAACATATCCTTAGTCCTTTTCAGGTATTTCAGGATGTTCTTGACCGCTGTCCAGTGATCCACTCCTGGATTACTTTGGTACCTCCCTGCTAAACTTATAGCAAGGCACACATCAGGTCTGGTACACAGCATTGCATACATGATAGAGCCTATGGCTGATGCATAGGGAACATCTTTCATATTCTCTCTATCTTCTGCAGTGGTCGGGCATTGAGTCTTACTCAATTTCACACCTTGTAATACAGGCAAGAATCCTTTCTTTGCTTGATCCATTTTGAATTTCTTCAAAATCTTGTCAAGGTATGTGCTTTGTGAAAGTCCAATTAAGTGTCTTGATCTATCTCTATAGATCTTAATGCCTAATATGTAAGCAGCTTCACCGAGGTCTTTCATTGAAAAACTTTTATTCAAGTATCCCTTTATGCTATCCAGAAATTCTATATCATTTCCAATGAGTAATATGTCATCCACATATAATATCAGAAATGCTACAGAGCTCCCACTCACTTTCTTGTAAATACAGGCTTCTCCGAAAGTCTGTATAAAACCAAATGCTTTGATCACACTATCAAAACGTTTATTCCAACTCCGAGAGGCTTGCACCAGTCCATAAATGGATCGCTGGAGCTTGCACACTTTGTTAGCTTCCTTTGGATCGACAAAACCTTCTGGTTGCATCATATACAACTCTTCTTCCAGAAATCCATTCAGGAATGCAGTTTTGACATCCATCTGCCAAATTTCATAATCATAAAATGCGGCAATTGCTAACTGTTGGGTTTCGTAGTAATTTCAAAAAATTTCCTACGCGCACACAGGATCATGTGATGCATAGCAACGAGAGGAGAGTGTTGTCTACGTACCCAACGCAGACCGACTGCGGAAGCAATGACACGACGTAGAGGAAGTAGTCGTACGTCTTCACGATCCAACCGATCAAGCACCGAAACTACGGCACCTCCGAGTTCGAGCACACGTTCAGCTCGATGACGATCCCCGGACTCCGATCCAGCAAAGTGTCGGGGAAGAGTTTCGTCAGCACGACGGCGTGGTGACGATCTTGATGAACTACAGCAGCAGGGCTTCGCCTAAACTCCGCTACAGTATTATCGAGGAATATGGTGGCAGGGGGCACCGCACACGGCTAAGGAATCGATCACGTGGATCAACTTGTGTCAACTTGTGTGTTTAGAGGTGCCCCTGCCTCCGTATATAAAGGAGCCAAGGGGGAAGGGGGCGCCGGCCAAGAGAGAGAGGCGCAGGAGGAGTCCTACTCCTACCGGGAGTAGGACTCCCCCCCCAATCCTATTCCAACTAGGATTCCCAAGGGGGAAAGAGGGAGAGGGGTGGCCGGCCACCTCTCCTAGTCCTAATAGGACTAGGGGAAGGGGGGAGGCGTGCAGCCCCCTTGGGCTGCCCCTTTCTCCTTTCCACTAAGGCCCATGATGGCCCATATGGCTTCCGGGGGGTTCCGGTAACCTCCCGGTAACCCGGTAAAATCCCGATTTCACCCGGAACACTTCCGATGTCCAAACATAGGCTTCCAATATATCAATCTTTATGTCTCGACCATTTCGAGACTCCTCGTCATGTCCGTGATCACATCCGGGACTCCGAACAACCTTCGGTACATCAAAATGCATAAACTCATAATATAACTGTCATCGTAACCTGAAGCGTGCGGACCCTACGGGTTCGAGAACAATGTAGACATGACCGAGACACGTCTCCGGTCAATAACCAATAGCGGGACCTGGATGCCCATATTGGCTCCTACATATTCTACGAAGATCTTTATCGGTCAGACCGCATAACAACATACGTTGTTCCCTTTGTCATCGGTATGTTACTTGCCCGAGATTCGATCGTCGGTATCCAATACCTAGTTCAATCTCGTTACCGGCAAGTCTCTTTACTCGTTCCGTAATACATCATCTCACAACTAACATATTAGTTGTAATGCTTGCAAGGCTTATGTGATGTGTATTACCGAGAGGGCCCAGAGATACCTCTCCGACAATCGGAGTGACAAATCCTAATCTCGAAATACGCCAACCCAACATCGACCATTGGAGACACCTGTAGTACTCCTTTATAATCACCCAGTTACGTTGTGACGTTTGGTAGTACCCAAAGTGTTCCTCCGGTAAACGGGAGTTGCATAATCTCATAGTCATAGGAACATGTATAAGTCATGAAGAAAGCAATAGCAACATACTAAACGATCGGGTGCTAAGCTAATGGAATGGGTCATGTCATTCAGATCATTCTACTAATGATGTGACCTCGTTAATCAAATAACAACTCATTGTTCATGGTTAGGAAACATAACCATCTTTGATTAACGAGCTAGTCAAGTAGAGGCATACTAGTGACACTTTGTTTGTCTATGTATTCACACATGTATTATGTTTCCGGTAAATACAATTCTAGCATGAATAATAAACATTTATCATGATTATAAGGAAATAAATAATAACTTTATTATTGCCTCTAGGGCATATTTCCTTCAGTCTCCCACTTGCACTAGAGTCAATAATCTAGATTACACTGTAATGATTCTAACACCCATGGAGCCTTGGTGCTGATCATGTTTTGCTCGTGGAAGAGGCTTAGTCAACGGGTCTGCAACATTCAGATCCGTATGTATCTTGCAAATCTCTATGTCTCCCACCTGGACTAGATCCCGGATGAAGTTGAAGCGTCTCTTGATGTGTTTGGTCCTTTTGTGAAATCTGGATTCCTTTGCCAAGGCAATTGCACCAGTATTGTCACAAAAGATTTTCATTGGACCCGATGCACTAGGTATGACACCTAGATCGGATATGAACTCCTTCATCCAGACTCCTTCATTTGCTGCTTCCGAAGCAGCTATGTATTCCGCTTCACATGTAGATCCCGCTACGACGTTTTGTTTAGAACTGCACCAACTGACAGCTCCACCGTTTAATGTAAACACGTATCCGGTTTGCGATTTAGAATCGTCCGGATCAGTGTCAAAGCTTGCATCAACGTAACCTTTTACGATGAGCTCTTTGTCACCTCCATATATGAGAAACATATCCTTAGTCCTTTTCAGGTATTTCAGGATGTTCTTGACCGCTATCCAGTGATCCACTCCTGGATTACTTTGGTACCTCCCTGCTAAACTTATAGCAAGGCATACATCAGGTCTGGTACACAGCATTGCATACATGATAGATCCTATGGCTGATGCATAGGGAACATCTTTCATATTCTCTCTATCTTCTGCAGTGGTCGGGCATTGAGTCTTACTCAATTTCACACCTTGTAACACAGGCAAGAACCCTTTCTTTGCTTGATCCATTTTGAACTTCTTCAAAATTTTGTCAAGGTATGTGCTTTGTGAAAGTCCAATTAAGCGTTTTGATCTATCTCTATAGATCTTAATGCCTAATATGTAAGCAGCTTCACCGAGGTCTTTCATTGAAAAACTTTTATTCAAGTATCCCTTTATGCTATCCAGAAATTCTATATCATTTCCAATCAGTAATATGTCATCCACATATAATATCAGAAATGCTACAGAGCTCCCACTCACTTTCTTGTAAATACAGGCTTCTCCGAAAGTCTGTATAAAACCAAATGCTTTGATCACACTATCAAAACGTTTATTCCAACTCCGAGAGGCTTGCACCAGTCCATAAATGGATCGCTGGAGCTTGCACACTTTGTTAGCTCCCTTTGGATCGACAAAACCTTCCGGTTGCATCATATACAACTCTTCTTCCAGAAATCCATTCAGGAATGCAGTTTTGACATCCATCTGCCAAATTTCATAATCATAAAATGCGGCAATTGCTAACATGATTCGGACGGACTTAAGCATTGCTACGGGTGAGAAGGTCTCATCGTAGTCAATCCCTTGAACTTGCCAAAAACCTTTTGCGACAAGTCGAGCTTTGTAGACAGTAACATTACCATCAGCGTCAGTCTTCTTCTTAAAGATCCATTTATTCTCAATTGCTTGCCGATCATCGGGCAAGTCAACCAAAGTCCATACTTTGTTCTCATACATGGATCCCATCTCAGATTTCATGGCTTCAAGCCACTTTGCGGAATCTGGGCTCACCATCGCTTCTTCATAGTTCGTAGGTTCATCATGATCTAGTAGCATGACTTTCAGAACAGGATTTCCGTACCACTCTGGCGCGGATCTTACTCTGGTTGATCTACGAGGTTCAGTAGTATCTTGATCTGAAGTTTCATGATCATTATCATTGGTTTCCTCACTAACTGGTGTAGGTGTCACTGAAACAGTTTTCTGTGATGAACTACTTTCCAGTAAGGGAGCAGGTACAGTTACCTCGTCAAGTTCTACTTTCCTCCCACTCACTTCTTTCGAGAGAAACTCCTTCTCTAGAAATGATCCATTCTTAGCAACGAATGTCTTGCCTTCGGATCTGTGATAGAAGGTGTACCCAACAGTTTCCTTTGGGTATCCTATGAAGACACATTTCTCCGATTTGGGTTCGAGCTTATCAGGTTGAAGCTTTTTCACATAAGCATCGCAGCCCCAAACTTTAAGAAACAACAACTTTGGTTTCTTACCAAACCACAGTTCATAAGGCGTCGTCTCAACGGATTTTGATGGTGCCCTATTTAACGTGAATGCGGCCGTCTCTAAAGCACAACCCCAAAATGATAGCGGTAAATCTGTAAGAGACATCATAGATCGCACCATATCTAGTAAAGTACGATTACGACGTTCGGACACACCATTGCGCTGTGGTGTTCCGGGTGGCGTGAGTTGTGAAACTATTCCACAGTTTTTCAAATGTACACCAAACTCGTAACTCAAATATTCTCCTCCACGATCAGATCGTAGGAACTTTATTTTCTTGTTACGATGATTTTCAACTTCACTCTGAAATTCTTTGAACTTTTCAAATGTTTCAGACTTATGCTTCATTAAGTAGATATATCCATATCTGCTCAAATCATCTGTGAAGGTGAGAAAATAACGATATCCGCCTCGAGCCTCAATATTCATTGGACCACATACATCGGTATGTATGATTTCCAACAAATCTGTTGCTCTCTCCATAGTACCGGAGAACGGTGTTTTAGTCATCTTGCCCATGAGGCACAGTTCGCAAGTACCAAGTGATTCATAATCAAGTGGTTCCAAAAGTCCATCAGCATGGAGTTTCTTCATGCGCTTTATACCGATATGACCTAAATGACAGTGCCACAAATAAGTTGCACTTTCATTATCAACTCTGCATCTTTTGGCTTCAACATTATGAATATGTGTATTACTACTATCGAGATTCAATAAGAGTAGACCACTCTTCAAGGGTGCATGACCATAAAAGATATTACTCATATAAATAGAACAACCATTATTCTCTGATTTAAATGAATAACCGTCTCGCATTAAACAAGATCCAGATATAATGTTCATGCTCAAGCTGGCACCAAATAACAATTATTTAGGTCTAATATTAATCCCGAAGGTAGATGTAGAGGTAGCGTGCCGACTGCGATCACATCGACTTTGGAACCGTTTCCCACGCGCATCGTCACCTCGTCCTTAGCCAATCTTCGCTTAATCCGTAGCCCCTGTTTCGAGTTGCAAATATTAGCAACAGAACCAGTATCAAATACCCAGGTGCTACTGCGAACATTGGTAAGGTACACATCAATAACATGTATATCACATATACCTTTGTTCACCTTGCCATCCTTCTTATCCGCCAAATACTTGGGGCAGTTCCGCTTCCAGTGACCAGTCTGCTTGCAGTAGAAGCACTCAGTTTCAGGCTTAGGTCCAGACTTGGGTTTCTTCTCTTGAGCAGCAACTTGCTTGCTGTTCTTCTTGAAGTTACCTTTCTTCTTTCCTTTGCCCTTTTTCTTGAAACTAGTGGTTTTGTTAACCATCAACACTTGATGCTCCTTTTTGATTTCTACCTCCGCAGCTTTCAGCATTGCGAAGAGCTCGGGAATAGTCTTGTTCATCCCTTGCATATTATAGTTCATCACGAAGCTCTTGTAGCTTGGTGGCAGTGATTGGAGAATTCTGTCAATGACGCAATCATCCGGAAGATTAACTCCCAATTGAATCAAGTGATTATTATACCCAGACATTTTGAGTATATACTCACTGACAGAACTGTTCTCCTCCATCTTGCAGCTATAGAACTTATTGGAGACTTCATATCTCTCAATTCAGGCATTTGCTTGAAATATTAACTTCAACTCCTGGAACATCTCATATGCTCCATGACGTTTAAAACGTCGTTGAAGTCCCGATTCTAAGCCGTAAAGCATGGCACACTGAACTATCGAGTAGTCATCAGCTTTGCTCTGCCAGACATTCATAACATCTGGTGTTGCTCCAGCAGCAGGCCTGGCACCCAGCGGTGCTTCCAGGACGTAATTCTTCTGTGCAGCAATGAGGATAATCCTCAAGTTACGGACCCAGTCCGTGTAATTGCTACCATCATCTTTCAACTTTGCTTTCTCAAGGAACGCATTAAAATTCAACGGAACAACAGCACGAGCCATCTATCTACAATCAACATAAACAAGCAAGATACTTTTAGGGACTAAGTTCATGATAAATTTTAAGTTCAATTAATCATATTACTAAAGAACTCCCACTTAGATAGACATCCCTCTAATCCTCTAAGTGATCACGTGATCCAAATCAACTAAACCATGTCCGATCATCACGTGAGATGGAGTAGTTTCATCGGTGAACATCATTATGTTGATCATATCTACTATATGATTCACGCTCGACCTTTCGGTCTCCGTGTTCCGAGGCCATATCTGTATATGCTAGGCTCGTCAAGTTTAACCTGAGTATTCTGCGTGCGCAACTGTTTTGCACCCGTTGTATTTGAACGTAGAGCCTATCACACCCGATCATCACGTGGTGTCTCAGCACGAAGAACTTTCGCAACGGTGCATACTCAGGGAGAACACTTCTTGATAATTTAGTGAGAGATCATCTTATAATGCTACCGTCAATCAAAGCAAGATAAGATGCATAAAAAGATAAACATCACATGCAATCAATATAAGTGATATGATATGGCCATCATCATCTTGTGCTTGTGATCTCCATCTCCGAAGCACCGTCATGATCACCATCATCACCGGCGCGACACCTTGATCTCCATCGTAGCATCGTTGTCGTCTCGCCAATCTTATGCTTTCACGACTATCACTACCGTTTAGTAATAAAGTAAAGCATTACATCGCGATTGCATTGCATACAATAAAGCGACAACCATATGGCTCCTGCCAGTTGCCGATAACTTGGTTACAAAACATGATCATCTCATACAATAAAATTCAGCATCATGCCTTGACCATATCACATCACAACATGCCCTGCAAAAACAAGTTAGACGTCCTCTACTTTGTTGTTGCATGTTTTACGTGGCTGCTACGGGCTTAAGTAAGAACCAATCTCACCTACGCATCAAAACCACAATGATAGTTTGTCAAATAGACTCCGTTTTAACCTTCGCAAGGACCGGGCGTAGCCATACTTGGTTCAACTAAAATTGGAGAGACAGTCGCCCGCAAGCCATCTCTGTGCAAAGCACGTCGAGGGAACCGGTCTCGCATAAGCGTACGCGTAAGGTTGGTCCGGGTCGTCTCGTCCAACAATACCGCCGAACCAAAGTATGACATGCTGGTAGGCAGTATGACTTGTATCGTCCACAACTCACTTGTGTTCTACTCGTGCATATAACATCAACATAAATAACCTAGGCTCGGATGCCACTGTTGGGTTTCGTAGTAATTTCAAAAAATTTCCTACGCACACGCAAGATCATGTGATGCATAGCAACGAGGGGAGAGTATTGTCTACGTACCCAACGCAGACCGACTGCGGAAGCGATGACACGACGTAGAGGAAGTAGGCGTACGTCTTCTCGATCCAACCGATCAAGCACCGAAACTACGGCACCTCCGAGTTCGAGCACACGTTCAGCTCGATGACGATCCCCGGACTCCGATCCAGCAAAGTGTCGGGGAAGAGTTTCGTCAGCACGACGGCGTGGTGACGATCTTGATGAACTACAGCAGCAGGGCTTTGCCTAAACTCCGCTACAGTATTGTCGAGGAATATGGTGGCAGGGGGCACCGCACACGGCTAAGGAATAGATCACGTGGATCAACTTGTGTCAACTTGTGTGTCTTTGGGGTGCCTCTACCTCAGTATATAAAGGAGCCAAGGGGGGAGGGGGCGCCGGCCAAGAGAGAGAGGCGCAGGAGGAGTCCTA
>NC_041382.1:682152811-682202623 GCF_002162155.2 Triticum dicoccoides
AGGGGTGGCCGGCCACCTCTCCTAGTCCTAATAGGACTAGGGGAAGGGGGGAGGCGCGCAGCCCCCTTGGGCTGCCCCTTTCTCCTTTCCACTAAGGCCCATGATGGCCCATATGGCTCCCGGGGGGGGGTTCCGGTAACCTCCCGATAACCCGGTAAAATCCCGATTTCACCCGGAACACTTCCGATGTCCAAACATAGGCTTCCAATATATCAATCTTTATGTCTCGACCATTTCGAGACTCCTCGTCATGTCCGTGATCACATCCGGGACTCCGAACAACCTTCGGTACATCAAAATGCATAAACTCATAATATAACTGTCATCGTAACCTTAAGCGTGCGGACCCTACGGGTTCGAGAACAATGTAGACATGACCGAGACACGTCGCCGGTCAATAACCAATAGCGGGACCTGGATGCCCATATTGGCTCCTACATATTCTACGAAGATCTTTATCGGTCAGACCGCATAACAACATACGTTGTTCCCTTTGTCATCGGTATGTTACTTGCCCGAGATTCGATCGTCGGTATCCAATACCTAGTTCAATCTGGTTACTGGCAAGTCTCTTTACTCGTTCCGTAATACATCATCTCACAACTAACATATTAGCTGTAATGCTTGCAAGGCTTATGTGATGTGTATTACCGAGAGGGCCCAGAGATACCTCTCCGACAATCGGAGTGACAAATCCTAATCTCGAAATACGCCAACCCAACATCGACCATTGGAGACACCTGTAGTACTCCTTTATAATCACCCAGTTACGTTGTGACATTTGGTAGTACCCAAAGTGTTCCTCCGGTAAACGGGAGTTGCATAATCTCATAGTCATAGGAACATGTATAAGTCATGAAGAAAGCAATAGCAACATACTAAACGATCGGGTGCTAAGCTAATGGAATGGGTCATGTCAATCAGATCATTCTACTAATGATGTGACCTCGTTAATCAAATAACAACTCATTGTTCATGGTTAGGAAACATAACCATCTTTGATTAACGAGCTAGTCAAGTAGAGGCATACTAGTGACACTTTGTTTGTCTATGTATTCACACATGTATTATGTTTCCGGTAAATACAATTCTAGCATGAATAATAAACATTTATCATGATTATAAGGAAATAAATAATAACTTTATTATTGCCTCTAGGGCATATTTCCTTCAAATTGAGCTTCAAATTTTCTACTATCTAGCTAAGGAAATGACCAATGAAAGAGTGGTCTCCAACCTTTTACTTCGACCATGCCACCACCGACTTTCTAGCATAGGGCGATGGTCAGGTTAACATTGCCATCACAGACTTGGCGGGAGTCAAAGGGTCAACTTGAATGTGCAATGTACTAAGAGGAACTTCTAACAATAGTCTTCAGAATATATTCATGAAGACATATAATTTGTGATTCGGTAGAGGTGTGGTGGTAAGTACCAGCCACTTGATATCAATAAGGACATAATTAGGCCGCCACACACAAAGTTGTGTATGACTTGGCCTTGAGGGATAAATTATTTTGCATTACTAGTTTTGGGTGTCATTTTTCAAATGTTTTTGCATGGGGGCTAAGTCTGAGTTCACGGCTCCTACACTTTTTGTGATGATTTTATTTTATAGTCTGCTTTGGTAATATAACCCCAGAATGATGAAAATGTAGTTAGCCAAAAAGAGGAGACAAAACTTTGTGTTGGAAAGGTGGATGATCACAATCCAACTCAAGGCCAAAGGGAAGTTTAGAGTTCTAAAGTGAAATATAATCTCAGCTACAAACTTGCCACCATAGTCAAGGAAATGGCGTTATAGAGAGGTTTTGAGATGCTTGAAAACCTGGAATGTTCTTTGGTGATAGTTGAATTGGGTTCGCTAGAACTTATTGATGCATGCAATGGTGTTAAATGAGATTTGAAGTCCTTATATGGGGATCCTTGTTGATTGTTTCCATAAGGCACATAGAATTGGTTCGGCGACTTTGAAACATTGTCTACGGGATGCAAACGTACTGGCATAAAAACTAGCTATGCATACTCATGACTCAAAGTCTAGTTTGTTCTGGGATGATGACCCCCTATCTTTATTTTACCATATACAATAAACAATGAATCCATTGATTTGAATAAACTCCGCCAAATGGTATTCCCTTAAAAAAACTCTGAATGGTATAAAATTGCCAAGGAATATAACCAACCTGCTATAGTCCAAGACATGGGCTTTATCCCAACCGGGGCGGGTTTTAGGTCGGGCATTACGAACACAGACCTCACTATGCATGCTCAAGCCAGGAAAATGGCTAATTTTGCATTTGGAGTTAATACATAACCTATTTCAGGATTAAACGATGCAATATTATGCCTATTTTTCATATAATGTCCACAAAACACATGTTTCACATGCTTTTTCCAGGCTTTTGGGCCGGGTCATGGAATGAGGCCCAAGCCTAGCCCGTCATCAGGCTTTTAGGCAAGGCCTTCGAATTTGAGCCTGGCAAAACCAATTCTAAGAAAATCAAAGCTGTTTCAATTATTTTTTGGTAAATTAATAAAGCCAAAAAACTTTCAAGATGGTGGAATCAGATTCACTCGAAGTCATTAACTTTTGTACTGGTCACACAAGATGGTGGGATGAAGCAACAACTTTATTTGCAGAGTGTGTGGATATAGGTACTATGATCGGGAAGGTCACTTTCAAGTATTGTCTTCGCTCTTTTAATCAAGTGGCTCATGTGCTAGCAAATGATAGCTATTGTAATAAGTCTTCTTTTAATTGGTTAAATGACCCCCCTTGACATTGTTGTCAGTAAGCTCGTAGACGATGTAACTGTGTTTTAATTTTAATAAAGCTAACTATGATGGCATTTCCTTAAAAAAATAGAGTATCTCCAATCACAATTTTAATAAAGCTAGCTATGATGGCATTCCCTTAAAAAAATAGAGTATCTCCAATCACAATTTTAATAAAGCTAGCTATGATGGCATTCCCTTCAAATTCGGCATTCCCTTAAAAAAAGATAGAGTCTCTTTCAAACAACATTTATCCGAGTAAACAACCATGCCCTCCAAATAGTCTTTCCCATTTTTCAGATATTTCCATGAATACGCGACACCGCTCGACTTGACTTCAAGAAGGTAACTGCACAAAAGAACGCACGCAGTGACGCCAAGAAGGTAACTGCAAATGCCAAACCATCTCGGCTTGTTGCCAAGACCGGCAATGACTTCAAATAGCGACTCGACGCACGCACTGACGCCCGACTGGGCTGGCCCATGGTGTAGCGATCCCGTTTGTACTGTACCACAATAATTTGAATGTCTAAAGAGAGAAAAAACACGTCCCAGCTGGGAATCGAACTATATGCACCTTATGATCGCAATAAAAGTATGCAAGCCAGTCGACCTGACACACGTTCACGACGAAACTGGAGTTCGTAACATTAAGAATACAATAAAACGCAGAATCAGGGAGTTTTTTTTGTTTTTTATCTTTTCCTGGAAATTTTTGAACGCGAGTAATGTTTAAAAATCTGACAATTATTTGAACAACTCGAAAATACTTTCTGAAAAAAACATGAACATTGAGTTAAATTTGGTAAAAACCCCGAATTTTTTTTGAATTTTGAGAACAAAATTTGGTAACAAGAACATTTTGTTAAATTCTGAACAATTTTTCAAAAGCGCAAAACATTTTTTGAAAATTTCACACATTTTTCAAGTTGTGAGAAAATTTGTTAATTTTATTCAGTTTTTTTGTAATTTTGAACAAAATTTGGAAACACGAATTTTTTTGACAAGTTTGAACAATTTTTGAAACACAGGAATTTGTTTAAAGAAAATTAGCATATTTTGGAAAGGTGAATATTTTTTGTAAAATGGAAAGTTTTTGTAACTCTGAATAAAATGTGAAAATAATAATATTTTTTGGATCTATGAACAATTTTGGAGAAAGGGAACATTTTTTGAAAAAGCAAATTTATGAACTTTTTTTAAATTGCAAACTTTTTTAAAAAACGCAAACATGTTTTGATACATGTGTTTTTTTGAAAAATGGAACCAAGTTTCGAAACATGCACAAAATTTTGAAAATCTGAACATATCTTGAAATTCTGAATATTTATGAACAAATAAATACAAAATTTGAAATTCTGAATATATTTTTTTGAAATGTGAACATTTTTCAAAACAATTATTTTTTCTGAAAATATGAATTTTTTGAAATCCTGAACAAAATTTGAAAATTCTCAAAATTTTGAATTTATGTCAAATAGAAAAAGAAACGTAATGCGTCATATAGGGTTTTCCCCTCCGGGGGCTAGGGTTTCATCCCCGCCCAAGTCGCCCAAGCGGGGGCGACGCGGGGGGCACAAGATGTATCAACAAGAAAGAGGAGTTGGCTATTTGGCAAGAGCCGATGGCGCGGGTGTCGGAGCAGCCCCGGCCCGCAGCCAGGCTGGCGCGAGCTCATGCCGGCAGCAATACACACACATCACGCCCGTCTGGCAGCGACCTCGCGTGGACGCACACGAGCACGAGCAAGCACAAAACGTACAGGAGCATGAAGCTGGCCGGCTTGAGCCTAAGCTGCTGGTCGTCACGCACGCAGCACTGCACACTGTGCGCAACCATCGAAAACACCGGCCAGCGCAACGCTGAGCAGCGCCGCCGCCGCCACGCCCAGTGAGGCTGCTCTCCATGCTCGTTTCGTGATCGCGCACCAATCTGGGAGGAGGACGAGGCCACAGGGGAGCCGCGTCGGGCACGGAGCAGGAGCAGGAGCAGGTCGCGGATTAGTAGTGTGGTGGCGGGGTAGGGAAGGAGCGAGGAGGCGAGGCGATGCGGCGGCCACCGGCCAGCTCGGTGCTCGGAGCAGCCTCGCGGCACGAAGCAATAATGGTAGACACGAAAAGAATTTTTTTTAGAAAAGGAGGAAGACCCCCGCCTAATTAATTATTCACAGAAGACTTTAAAAAAATACGACAGTAAGTCTGAAGTCACCGTCCAGGCAACATCTATCGCTACTCCTATCCAGTTGATAAAGGATGCTGATAGTCCGGTCCTAATACCACAAACCTCGCAGCCAAGCCTAACATCTAAGACCTGAAGCCCCAACCAAGCCACTTGTCGGGTATGGGGCACACACCGTGCCAACTGCCACCACTCGATCTTCAAAGCTGTACTGGCCAAATGGCGCATCAACCTTGCTCGGTCTAGCTGCCGTCGATGCCACCACGGCGCCCAATGGCACCACCTCCCTGTGCGTGAACTGCTGAGCCGTCGCCACCGGTACACCTCAGTACCATGCCGCCAAGTACCACCAGCCGGCACAGCTTGAAGTCTCCGGAAGATCTGTCGTGTGTAGCACCTTCCGATCAGGCATGATAAAGCGTAGCACCTATCGGTTAGGCATGACTTGACATCTCCACCAAAGGTCTGTGCAAGACGAAGCCCCTCCACCTCCTGCCTTGGACTTCCAGCGCTGCTCCACAAACGATGCTCCTAAGAGAGAAATGACACCGCAGTGCCGCCATCGTCCGATCTGGAAGACCAGATCCTAGGGTTTCCCCCAGAGCAGTACGAGTGGGTCGCCAGTAGTCACACGATGATGCCTTCATCAAGGTAATGACGCAGAACACCGCCATCGCCCACCGTCGGCTCGGTTTTCACAGGCAACTATGTCTCCCTGACTTGCAGCCAGTACTAGATGACGGATCTGGAGATCCAAACACCCAGCCTCAGGCCGACCACTTCTGAAGGAAGAGATGACCACCACCGCTGGCTGCACCGGCCAGGTCAGATCTGACCGAAGGTGCTGCCAAACCGCCCACCAGGCCCTTCACGCCGCTGTCGATCTGAAGCCGGATGACGCGCCGCCACGGCATGAGTCGCTGTTGCCCGACACGCCGTAGTCGTCGTTGCCCACGACAAGGCCAGCCACCGCCACCACCACCGCGGCCATCGCCGTCGCCGCCAGATCTGTCGCGCCTCCGCACGCACAAGGGCTCCACACCATCGACCCCCGGGCGCATCCCGGTGGTGTCCTCCGGTGGTGGCGGGCTGAGGGAAGGTGGATTCGGGAGAGGGGACGGCTAGGACTGGAGACCCGCCTAGGTCGCCCGAGCGGGAGCGACGCGGGGGGGCTGGAGCGTACGAGGGAAGGTGGATTCCCTACCCACGTGTCCTTGGGTGTCTTAAAAATTGAGGGAGAATTTCACTTCCCCGACTTCTGCACCAACTAGGGATGCATACGGCCTTTTAAGTATGAGTACTAGGATTTTTAATTTCAGTTATGCATCGAGCCTAGTCCTTAATAAAAATCTACTATAGATTTACTTAACCTTTCAAATTAATTCTCTCTCCTCCCGAATTTAACTGGATGGGCCCGCTTATTGGTTCCTCTATTACCAATTACAATTCTCCACATCAGTTTGTATGTAAAAAATTTAAGTAAACCTTTATAGATGTAACATTACTGCTAAATCCCCCAGGCTTCATATGGGCTGGGTTTAAATTTTAAAAGGTGTCGAACAATTCAATCAAATAATAAAGTATCCAAACATAGGAGAAAGTGAGGAATTCGATTGAAGTATTCTAAGAAATATACTCTCTACGTTCCAAATTACTTACTTGTCGCTAAAAAAGTATGAAAGACAGTAAACAAAGACGAGAAGTACAAGCGTCCAAAGCGACCAGACGACAACAAATGTGTCAAGCAGTCTGTCGTGGTCTCAACGAGCCGGTGCAATCGTGCAGGTAAAACCCTAATAATAATTAAAAAAAACAGAGCAGGGAATCTTACCAAAACAAGAGTGAATCGTCGGGCCTGTCCGCTCGATCCCGTGAAGTGGAGGTCGAGTACGAGAGAGGAATTCGAGGCGGCGTGCTTCAGTGGAAGGAAGCCTGGATGATGCGTGGAGGGGGAAGCAGCCGGATCGAAGGTCAAGCGGGCTACTTCTATGCCGGTGCGAGCGAGGCTTTGCCACCAACCGGGGAGCAGCCGGGAGGAGGAAGGCTCGACGAGGACGACCACCCGCCTGCCGGCGATTTGCCGGCGGCAAGGAACGGCTCCCGATTACTTTACTGTCCGACATGGGGTAAAAGATGCATGCACGGACTGATCGATCAAGTGATGCTGTACAGGCTGCCGTTGCCGAAGGGTTTATATAGCACCATCGGAATAAGGGAAGCAACTCATCCAGGTGGTGAAGGGGCGCCACTGAACAAGAACAATGTATTTGACGCCTCTCAACTACGGCAAAATAGTTATGATACACACACTTGTACTGTACTATACTGTTAGAGTGGGACAGGCAAAAAATCAATGCAAACTTGCAAAGCATCTTTGAGTTTTCTTTCCTCCGGTGATATACATGTTATATTCAAACTACATGTGGCGACAGGGCATTCCAACGTTAGGTATGTCAATCAGTGTTTTTGGCTAGGTATTTCTCATTGAGTAGATAAAAAAAGGACGTCGTTTTTGGCTAGGCTTTAGGTATGTCAATCAGTGTTTTTGGCGACGTCTGGTTGAGTTGCTTCCCTTATTTCTCATTGGTTAGGTATGTCAATCAGTGTTTTTGTCAACCGGATGTCGCGACTGCTGCATGCGATAAAAAAAAGGAGCATCAACCATTGGCAAATGTGTCTTTTGAATGCATTCTACCTTAGCAAGGAAGGAGAGGCCAGGGCATCTCCAACACTGACCTGTAAATCTCCCACAACCGTCTGGACCATGGAAGCCATACAACACGGTTCTGTATCGGTCGGCGGTGGAGTTTGGACGTGATTTTTTTTATAAACCGGAGACAAACTTGGGGGGTTTTACGGGACTCCGGACACAAGAAACGTCGCTCTCTACCCCCTGGCCCACTCAAAAGGAAGGCGGAGCCCGCGCTTTTGTAGCATCCCACACTCGAGGAAAAGAGGATGAAGATCGCCGCCAATGCGGAGGGCACCAACATGTTGACCTTGAATGTCGTCTCTTTGGATGCTAATGCAAGAATGATCATGCAATCCATCCGCTACCAGATGTTGCAGCTGCAGAAAGATGCGTTGGCGGCGGCGGACTATGAGGACGCAACGGAGGTGGATGCGGACGCGGAGGCTGCCTACATGGCGGTGACAGCACCTCCTTGATCGGGGATTAACTGCCCGGGATTGCCGGTCCGACAGGGCAGAAATGCACGGACCGCAGACTGATGTTCTTTTGAATTCGGGCATGTAAAACTAAGCGTATTTGCCTTTTTTTGGTTGTGATCGGGCATGCGATCCGGCGCTCGTGTGATCCGACGTCTTTTGTGGATCGGAGTACATTTGAATTTAAATATACTGGCGAACATATACATGTTACGGTTAGATGGCGTCCTCCAGTATCCGTGTCCACGAACTGGTTCCTCCTGTCCGCGAACGGACACGGGAGCAAATTTGCGGGTTGCCGTCGCAGAGAAAAGTTTTCAAAGGGCATGTGGTGTACCACGGTGCTCTCCGTTGTGATGAATCCGTGGAGCGCCCGTAGGAATGTTGATGCTCAAGATACTTAAATTTGGGAAGGCTACAATGCAATCTACCACCTCCAACGCTGACACTCAACCGAAATTTTCTCTTGCTCCTCTCCCGCGTGAAGCAATTGCCGTGCATTCATGCCGCTCAAGGGCCTGTCCAGGGCGTCAGTGTTAGATTCATACCGGTCCAACGGACGCAACCTGAAGCGATACGCCGGCTGAGATCGCCTTAGAGACTCCTGGTTCTTTTAAAAATTAATTAAACATCTCTTCTTTGATTGCCCGCTGGCTAAGGTTCTTTGGCAGACGGTTCATATTGCTTTCAATATTACTCCACCGACTACGGTTACTGCTTTATTTGGAAATTGGCTTAATGGGATTGACTTTGCATTAGCAAGGCATATTCGGGTGGGAGTTTGTGCGTTGATGTGGACCATCTGGTTGTGCAGAAATGATTTGGTTTTTAACAGAACATCACGAATTCATTTTTTGCAGGTTATATTCCGAGTTACGGCATTGATCCGTTCGTGGTCATTACTCACTCCGATGGAGGCCAGGGAGCATTTGGTTACTGGGTCTATCCGTTGGGAGATGGTTGCTCGGGATATCTTCAACCGGTTTGGATGGCCGTCATGTAATAGGATAGGCAATTAGTTTCCCTACCTTCTTTAGCCAGCCGGTTGTGGCATTTTATTTCTGGCTAGTCTGTGTTTCTAGCCTTCTGCGCTCTGTGTGGGCTGCATTTCCTTTATTTGATTTTGAGACTTTGAAACCTTGTATGCACATTTTACTGTTTTGATTAATAAGATGGCTGTATGCATCACTCTTGATGCAGAGGCCGGGGTACTCCCCCTTTTCAAAAAAAAACTTGATTAATTAACAAGGAACAACTTGAATTTATTCACACTTTGAAGAACAGGAGCCACTGATGATTCATGCGAATCCTTCAGAGCCTATTCATGTTAGCCGGGAGAGCAAATGGAATGTAGGAACTTAAGATAAAGGTCTTAACAAAACTCTAGAAAATGACTAGAACATTTGTAGATTGGTGTGATTTAGTGGCGTGGTGTGAAAGCCCAACACCGCTAGTGTGTCAGTGCTGCCACTGCTGAACGGCACCATGTTGGCAGTATCTAGAAGGCATCAAACGATCCCCATTGTTGCGTGACCCTCGCCTTCCACGCCTCTCACTGCCATGTCGGCCCATGTCGTCAGAAACCCCTCCCCACATAATTAAATAGTCAACCCCCCGCTCTGCCCTCCCTCCCTCCCCCTCTCTCTCTCTCTCTCTCTCTCTCTCACACACACACACACACACTGCTGCTTCCCTCCCACCGCCCGCAAACGCCCCAAATCCGAGCAATCGTCCGTCGTCGACATATTAGAAATAATCCAGTAGGATTGTCATGATTGGATCTTATGCCTAGTCATCAGATCACCAAATTGCATATGAACAGAGAGATGGTTAGGATCTTACCACCAATAGAAGCAGCCATGCATTGGTATAGTCGATGTGATGTCCCGTGCCTGCTCGATATAGGCTCGGGGTAGATGGTCGTAGCAGATAGTGTCGTCTCTCCACGCGCCACCGGCACTGCCCTGGCATAGGGGCAGAGCTAGGAGATGATCTTCTCGTCGCTGCAACGGTCCCCGGATCGGTTAGGGTTTTAGGGATGTGGAGAACATGAGTAAACCTTACGTTAAATAGTCTCTCGTAGGTGTCGGCTACTCCCCCATCTTTTATATATGTGTTCGCGACAGGGGACCAAAATCATAGTTGGCCCCGCCCAAGGCGCGTAAGTTGGGGTCAAGGGGCATGAACGTTGGTTCGTTACTCTCTTCCCTCACGTTAACTTATCCTTCAGTTTTTTTCCAGCCCATTGGGCCTTAGATCAATACCAACACGGCGTGCACCCCTGCCATGGTAGGTCGCCCGAACAATGGCCGTGAGCATCACATCGCTTAGATGCGCAAGGCCTGGCTCTGCCGGTTACCGGCATCTCGAGGCGTCGGCAACTCCGCCGATCGCCGCGTACCATCACAGGGCGCCGACGGGTCCGGATCTTCCAGTCGCCTTCCCGTTCTCCACCCAAAGGTGAGGAGCCAGCTCAAGGTCGGGGCCGCCTTAACCTCAAGCTCGCGCTCTACCCACCAGCTGCCCCCGATCCTTGCGCGATCACTTAAAGGATGTCTCGAAGGCAAGATCTGCCGTTGGTGAGCCGGCCAGCCCCGCAGCCCCTCCCGTGCTCCCGCTCCATTGGTGCCCTACCTTGTGTCCAGTGGCGATTCTACTAGAGAGACTTCAATAGGCTGAAGCCTACCTCCAAAAATCATATTTTAGCTAAACATTCTACTTACAATTATATTAAGGTACTTTACATGCCACAATTTCAATGTATTTGCTAATTAGGCTTAAGAACTTAATCTTTTGAGCCTACCCTCCATTGTCATGCTAGATTCGCCACTGCTTGTGTCGGAATGCGTGCATGAGGAGGAGGCGATGGTTGGGTTGCGATGGCGCACTCCAAGTTGGCGCGGGCACGGTCGGCTTCGTATATGCGCGCTTTGACATGGGGGAGTCGACCATGCTCGAAGTGGTCGGCTTTGCCCATTCAGCTCTCGAGGCGGATACGAATGGCCCCTTGCAGGCCGCGGTTGATTCAGCAGTGCTTGCCGCTATTTCAGCCTCCATCCTCGACACAGCCGGAACGGCACTCTAGGCGCCGCGTGACCGGTTGGTGAAAACGAGGAGGAAGACAATGAGGAGCACCACGTGCAGGGCGGGCCTGATGCGGTCTCCTTCTGCGCTCTATAGCGCCTAACGCTATTTGTAGTGCAGCAGTGTAGATATATAAGCTAGCTAAGGTACATTTTGGAGCTACAATGATGATCGAAGTCGATCTATAGTTTGATCTTAAATTTGCAGCATGCCATTTTACGGCCAATCGATTCAAAGAACTAAATAGTATGTATGTATATATAATCAAGTTTAACTTCATTTCGTATGTGTGCATGTGTATATAATTAAATTTATAGTGATATATTTAAGGATTATGAGAAATTTTCCCAAAATTGATGGGCATAAAAACAGAGACGTTCGACGGCAGTAGGACAACGTCACTGATATTTTGTGGATCATTTGGGGCGTTGAGGCTGAACCCCTGCCTGTTGTTGACACTAGATTTTGGCATGACCAAGAACTTAATTAAGATGGCCTCAAATGGAGAAGTGCTCAAAGTGAGAAAGTTGCGTATTGTCAAAAGGAGAATTTTTGATATTTGGACCATAGCCATCCAGTCATATCTCTAAGGTCGAAGTTGTGTTCGAAGTACTCATATTTTGTATTCAGAATACTATTCGGCTGACTACGCCCCCAAGATTGCCTCATATAAAAAAATGTTTCTACACAGATTGTCTTCGTCTCGTCGAAACGATCGATATATAAAAAACGTCTAAATCGGAGTTCGTATGCAAAAGTTAGAGCCAAAACGGTCTGCTGCATAAGTCTGCCATGGAAGTTCCAGGCAAAATTTCCGGGGAGGTTTCGGGCTAAACAAAAACTTTGCACGCGGTGCGCCCCAAAAACTAGAATTTCAATATTATTTGCAGATTTGCGGGCCCGAATCCAACCTCAAGATGACCTCGGATGAAAAGGTGATCAACTGAAGAGTTTTTCTCCATTGCAAGATCTACAACTTTGCTTTTGGGACCATCACGATCCAAAGCCATATGCGACCTATAGGATCTGTGCAAGAGGGCTAGTTGATGTAATTTTAGCCTGAAAGTTCCAGGCTGACCGGAAGTTCCGGCCCTCATAGTCCGAGTTAGGTTAGCTTTTGATGTTTTGGACGGGATTTGAGTCCTTTTATTGTACGGAAAGTCCAGCCGCCTCATATGTAAGAGGTGACGGCCGATTGAATAACAACACACAATCGAACAATCAATCTACTTTTTACCCTAGTTTTACATCTTTCCCTTGTTCTTTCTCTCTCGTTCTTCATTCCTTCTTCGTTGAAGGGCAGCGATCCTCGAGGCTCTAGGGGCGGGCCAACCGACCTAGGGAAGCCCATAGCCGTCGCGCGTCCAAACAGGGTCCCTCCCGGGCGCGTGGGGTTTCGGGTCCTCAAAAGCGCCCGCCGGATTGCTTGCATACCACGCTTTCAGACGAGTCTCCTTCGACGTGAGCTGCGGTGCATCACCCTCGGTGTTGGAGGTACACGGTGACGTGTTCGTGTTCGAACACACTTTTTGGCGACTCCGCTGGGGACGAAAGATCAAGAATCATCATCAACCATGTCTAATCTCCCCAAGCCCTCAGAAGTTGACGCCGATAACATCATTAAGCCCAGTCTTGATGAACTATCGGAGGAACATCGCCAAGCCTATGAAACACGCAAGAAGCAGCATGAAGAGGCTTTTGAAGCGCTCAAGAAGAAGCACGACGAGGATGATTTGGAGGCGTTTCTTGTAAGTTTTAAGAAGGACCGTCAAGGCAACATCACTCCGGTTGGAGACGTCAATTTTCCTCCCCTAATTGACAAACAAGATGTAATCACTGTGAGTAAAGTTTTTTCTCCAGAACAAGTGGCTGTGATTGAAAGTATTGTTAGTAAAGGTAATGTGATGACGTAAAATTCTTTTATGGCAAATACTTATGCTAAGAAAAATATGTCTGCGTCATCTAGTGGTACTGTTGGTGTATCTGAAAACCCTAGTCTAACTTTACCTATTTCATCGGCACCTCCTATACAACAACAATATAGTATGCCGTTGAATTTTTACCCTAGTCAAACCAACCAGCTTGTGGCTGCACCTGCATATCCTGTCGTGGTTCTAAGGCTGATAGTAGAATGGGGGGTAGGTATGAGGAGGCAAGATCCCAGCTATGGTGAAGTTGTACACACAAGATTTACGAGTTCAGGCCCTTCACAGTGGAAGTAAAAGCCCTACGTCTCGGTGCCCGGAGGCGGTCGACTGGATTATATGAGTGTGGTATTATAGGGATGCGAACCCTTGTCCCTGAGGAGGGGGGTGGCTTATATAGAGTTCGCCAGACCCCTCCCGCCCTCAGTTACAAAGTGTTTAAGGTACATAAAGATGGGCGTTTCTGGTAACGCTCATAATAAAGTGACATAAATGACCACTTAAGTCTAAAGAATAAACGCCCGACCGTTGCTTTTCAGAGTGGCTTTCGATCTTCTGTCGGTCGAGTGATCATTGCCATGGTCAAGTGACATAGAGTCTTCCGAGTGGAACGTTTCTGGTCGAGTGAATGATGGTATCCCTTGAATACTTCTAATTTTAAGGTGATGTCCTAGGGGAGGGTGTCTAGGTCAGGCCTATGACCTTACCCTAGGTACATAGCTTCATCATTAGCCTCCGAATGGTTCAGGGTTCGAGTGGAGGAGGAGTTGAAAAATACTTCCGACTCAATTTTTACGCTTCGGAAGTGTCTTGTTGGGATCAATGCACAACATGATGGCTTCAACTTCTTTTTCAGTCGCCTTGATCCATTTTTAGTTTTGTCGAATGAACTTTTGCTGATAAGTTCCGAGTGTTGATACAAAAGAAATCTTTAGTCTGATAGGTTGCTCTGCAGTTCCCGGATCTTACAGGATTTGAAATTTTTGGGAAGTGCGTGGGACGGAGGAGGCCGCACTAATCGAGATGGATTAGGCAGGGGCGCCTCGATCACCGCGGAGCCTTTTTCGCCATGTACTGAGCGGGCGACAATTGCGGGATTTGATACGATTGCTTGGGCCCAGTCGTCAATCACTCGGAAATGACTCCATATAAGATATCGGGCTGGAGGATTTGCATAGTGCGCCTCTGTTTCTCCTTCTTTCTCCTCTGTTTTTCCATTGCTCTTGTCCCCACTCCCGGCGCCGCCGCCCACCTCGAGCCCAATCCGCTGTAATGGGGAAGGACAAGACCGCCGCCCTGGAGCGTGTGAAGAAAGCGATGGTGAAGGCGAAAGGGAAGAAGACGAATCAGGGTGGGTCGTCGTCAAGATCTGCTCTGCCGCGCGGCTGGGTCCAGGGCGACTGGATCCGATCCACACTCGTGCTGGATGATCTGCAAGACCTGGCCGAGAGTGGGCTGATCGAGCAAGATTCCTGGAGGCTTCCGGGGGATGAATCTGAGCCGCAGCCTCAGGAGGGTGAGTGCGTCTTGCTCGCCACTCACGCCGACCGCAATTTTTCTTTGCCTCCACACCCCTTTTTTCGAGCATTCTTGAACTTATTTGGAGCTCAACTCCACCATTTCTCCCCCAACATGATCACGTACCATGCGGCTTATGTCTCCTTGTGTGAGAATTTCTTGGGCTGTCGACCGCACTGGGGCCTATTTAAGTACATCTTCACGTGCCGCTCACAAACTGTGAAAAAGGCCAATTCAAGTGACGAGAGAACCCAGGTGATCCATATGTGTGGGGGCTTAGGTATCCAGATGAGGCGAAAGAGTGCTTTTCCTGTGATGACTTCCCGACTTAGTTAGAGGGTGGCAGTCGACTTGGTTTTATTGCAAAGACAAGCCGACCCCAGGTCATTCGACAGGTCTCCCCCCTTTTCTTTGGCACGCGTCTAGAAGCCCACTTTTTTGAGAGTGACTCCAGCAGAGAAGGTGGAGGTGCCCATGTTGATGGAGCGAGTAGTTCAGCTGATTCATGAAGGAGTGACTGGCATGGATCTGCTCGAGGTATTCCTCAGTCGACGTATTCAACCCCTCTAAGCCCGTGACCACTCCATGTGGATGTACTCGGGAATTGAAGATTCCACTCGGATCCATCCGGAGGACGTTGATGAGAAGACGGTGGCACAGTGGGTGCAAAGCATGACTGGGAACAAGGACAACCCCAGGGGGCCTCGAAGAGTTTTACAATTCAACACCAACAACCAACCAAACAAGGCCTGTCTCTTATCTCCGAGTGTTTTTCATTCTGACTTGCCGTTGCTTATTGAGTCGACTTTCCTCTGGTCATCTCTTCTGTTTTGCAGGTTTATACGGAGACGTACTCAATGCCAAATGGGGAGCAAGAGGAGCACCAAGAGGGAGAGGAAAGCGGAGGCGAAAGCATGAATTGGCAATCTGATGGAGGAGAAGAGGAGGAGGAAAGTGAGGACTCGAGCAGTGGTGAAGAGGTCGAGTCACCACCTCACACCGAAAAGCGTACCAAGCATAAGCACGACCCAACGAGTGTCCATGGAGAAGTAGCTAGGCCGACCGGACAGACTTCCAAGCGCACTCGGGCCTCTTCCCCTGTGCTGACTGAGAAAGCCCCGAAGCAGAAAAAAGTTACAGAACCAAAGCCTCGGAAGACCCTGCCCAAGATCAAGATCGACGTCCCCATCGCTTCTGCATAAATGTCTTGTCTCCACTTTTCGATCGAGGATTTGTGCTGTCGACTCGCTTTCTCATTTGTCCGAGTGAATCTTGAAACTTGTAGAGCTGCTACTTCTGGGACTTCTGCTTACAGGGATGGTGATGAGGACGTAGAAGACATGGTCGCTTCTAACCCAGGTATGACTTTTGCAAACTTGCCTTTGCTTTCTCAGCCATTTTGTTGACCGACTGAATTCTGATGACTAATTCTTTTTGCAGCTCCCCCCATGTCATTGATCTTCCGGATGACGACGAGGACGTGCCGCTGAGGCCCAGGAGGAGTAAGAAGCCATCAACTGGCAAGACGTCCCAATCGGTGCCGGTGGCAGAGCCAGTGATTCAACAGCCTGAAGATGTGACTCGGGCTTCTGTTACTTTCGCTGTTCCAGTATCAAGTGAACGCCCCACATCGTCGACTACACCAGTGTTTGCTTCAACTATCTAGCCTCATGCCTCGGAACTTCAAGCTGCCGCGACTGAACTGCCAACCCCATTCTTCACTACTCATCACGTTCCAGAAGGCTAGGCAGGCGCCGCCGCAGAAGCCATTCGCCAAGCTGGCATAATGATGGAGCGAGTGAAGGTGGTGCATGAAAACAGTTAGGTTGCTTATGACGCCAGTGCGGCCCTTCGAGCCAATGTACAGGTAAGTTGGCTTCCGACTGAACTCTTATCTTGTTGCTTGTTCTGTTAGGATATGCTACCTGAAAACTTTTCTTTATGCATCCTCCTGTTATTCTGCACTTCGCATCTACACACCCACTAGGTGTTTGAATTTATGTCGAGTAACTTACTCAGCTGAGTCGACAAGGTTGTGTCAGTTGTAGTTCTGGTTTAGTGGGGGCACGCATAGTGCACCCACTAGGTGTAGTCCCCGAGGCCACCGTAGAATGTGTGATTCGGCAGAGGTCTTGATAAAAAATGTCTTTATTGTTTCACTCTTCCACTCGGTCCTGGCGGACCATGTCGAGTGGAATCTTAAGCAGTGGGGGCATGCTAAGTGCACCCACTGGGTGTAGTCCCTGAGACCGCAGTCGACTGCTGGCAGTCGGTTGGGGTCTGAGTATGTCTCTTTTTTTCTCTTCCACTCAGTCTGGGCAGGCCATGTCAAGTGGAAACCAGTGGGGGCACGATAAGTGTACCCACTGGGTGTAGTCCCCGAGACTACTGTAGAATGTTTGATTCTGTGGTAGTCTTAGAATTCTATTCACTCGGAAGCGAATGATCTTTGATCCTGTCCATTGATGTATCTTTTGCCGACTGTAGAAATCATGTGAGCTTATCTCCAAGTTCGCCGAATTCGATGAAAAGCATAGACAACTCAACCTTGATTTGGAGCTGGCCAATCAGAACTTGAAAAAGGCTCAAGACGAAGTAGCTGGTACGGAAGGTAACGACCAGTCGACTGTTTATCTTGACCATCTCTCAAATTATCTCTTTGTTCCTCTCCTTGACCCGAATGCACATTCTTCAGAGAAAATGAAGCAAGCCTTGGCACAAAAGGATCTTGACCTTGCAGCTGCACAGAAGGAGGCTAAGGAGAAGACCGCACTTGCTGACAAGAAGCTGGCTTCAGTCGGAGCACTGGAAGAAGACAGCGCCAAACTAAAGGCATCCCTCACCGAGGCCAACAAAGAGGCGACCCGTCTGAAGAAGGACAAAGTTGCTTTGAACGAGAAGATCGAAGGCATTTCTCGTAAGAGAAATGACCTGGAGGCTTATCTGGGGGCACTTGCCAAAAAGTTGTTCCTTACGCTCGAAGGTATTTCCCTTTGCTCGACTGTTAGCTGTTGTCGACTCATCAGGCATTCATCGACTCATTATTTCTTTGTGTTTGTAGAATTCTGCCAAAACTTTGAAGAAGAGACTGGGTGAGTCGAGACGGGTCTAGACCCCGTCCTTTCTCCTGTCGGTGATGATGCTGCTATGAATGTGCTTCGACTGGAATCCCGTGTTGCCAGTGTTACGAGCTATCTTGCTCTCCTGAAGGTGGCGGTGTGGCGCATCGATACAACACTCTGGCCAAGGGCGATGCTTTAAAATGACCTCGAGTCCCTGATGACTCGACTCAATGAGGTCCTTGGCCGAGTGCAAGAATGGAAGAAGTCCTCTGCCCGATGCGGTGCTGACGTGGCTCTATCGCTGGTTCGTGTCCACTTCAAGGAAGCCCGAGAAGAGAAGCTGGCAGCGATCAAGGTTGCGAATACCAAAAGGCATGACTTCCGATCCTTCATGGAAACCTTCATTGCTGCTGCCACTCGGATTGCTGATGGAATTGATCTAGACGAGTTCGTCGAGCCTGCAAGCCCTCCTCCTGCGGAGTGAACAAACTTTATGCCTCGCCTTAAATTTGCCTCGGAATGCCGAGTGATTTTGTAACCCTTAAACTCCTTCGGGCCTGATGCCCGAGTACTTTAATTTGTGTTCTGGAACCTTAGGATTTTATCTGAACTTTGGTTGCTTTTGAATCTTTTGACTCTTTGCGCAGAACTTGTTTCTTGCAATTTGAGTTGCTATTGACTTTGTGATGCAGCTCAATCGAGTGAATCATGGGCAGATTGTTGTCGACCTGCACCCCGCCACCTTTACGGATAAGGATGGATCGGACATTGTATTTGTGTAGAAGCTCTGAGAGATCATGGTCGACCTACACCTGGCCTCCCTTACGGGTAAGGATGGAGCGGACGTTGTATTTGTGGTGAAGCTTCGAGGGCAGATCATGGTCGACCTGTAACTCCCCGTCCTTACGGGTAAGGATGGAGCGGACGTAGTATTTATGGCGAAGCTCCAAGGGCAGATTGTGGTTGACCTATACCTCGCCATCCTTACGGGTAAGGATGGAGCGAGCCTTAAGACTTAGGCGAGTACTGGACTGCAGCTAAGCCCCCGAGTGGGAGGGTTGCTCACCACTCGGTAGAATTGTTTTAACTTAGGCGAGTATTGAACTGCAGCTAAGCCTCTAAGTGGGAGGGTTGCCCACCACTCGGTAGGATTTTTTAAACTTAGGCGAGTATTGAACTGTAGTGTGACGCCCACGATTCAATCGTACACTAATCATACACGCAAATGTGTACGATCAAGATCAAGGACTCACGAGAAGATATCACAACACAACTCTAGACACAAATTAAAATAATACAAGCTTTATATTACAAGCCAGGGGCCTCGAGGGCTCGAATACATAAGCCCGAATACACAAGAGTCAGCGGAAGCAACAATATCTGAGTACAGACATAAGTTAGACAAGTTTTGCCTTAAGAAGGCTAGCACAAAAGCAACATTGATCGAAAAGGCAAGGCCTCCTGCCTGGGAGCCTCCTAACTACTCCAGGTCGTCATCGGCCATCACGTAGTAGTAGGCACCCTCGGGGTAGTAGTAGTCATCAGTGGTGTCTTCTGGCTCCTGGGAGCCGTCATCTGGTCGCAACAATTCGGTATAGGGGAAAAAGAGGTAGCAAAGCAACCGTGAGTACTCATCCAAAGTACTCGCAAGACTTACATCAGATCTAAACTAAGTATGCATCTGTATCAAAGGAAATGGGCTGTATCGGTGGACTAAACTACAGAATGCTAGAAAAGAAGGGGGAAACCTAGCCTATAGAATACTAGCATCTTCAAGCATATTCAAGCATCTTGCAGCATATAGAAGAGTACATATCAACATAATGTAAAGTAGTAGTAGTGTTATCAACCTCGGCCAGAGATCCTTTCTCGACTCCCTGCGAGAAAGCAATCCCAGAGCCATACTATCCATTTCTCATATCCATCTCCCATCTCAAGTATCCAGTTCTAGTTATATCGATCGGGATACAACTCCAAGTGTCCATTACCGTAGGACAGGCTATCAATAGATGTTTTATTCCCTGCAGGGGTGCACCAACTTACCCACCATGCTCGATTAACTCTGGCCGGACACACTTTCCTGGGTCATGCCCGGCCTCGGCCAAACAATATGCCGCAACCCGACCTAGGCTTAATAAAGAGGTCAGCACGCCAGACTAAACCTATGCCCCCAGGGGTCTTGGGCCATCGCCCCGGGAACTCCTGCACGTTGCGTGGTCGGCCGATGAGTAGACCTAGCTACCTCCTTAAAAAGGCAGGAGCTTTCTAGTCCAACCCGGCGCGCGCCGCTCAGTCGCTGATGTCTAAAAAGCTTCGGTTGATGCATACGACGCAGAACGCCCATACAATGCCCACGTGATGGTTAGTGCTATCAGGCCAGAGTCCCCTCGGATCAAATATCCAAACCGTTAGTGCGTTGGAAGTGCTGTCACGAGCAGAGACTCACGAAAGATGTGACCCCGTCGCCCCATCTCGAGTACTTGCGGCAAGGGCTAAGAATGCCCGACCACGCCTCGTAAGTATATCGCGGGCACCTTCCAGGTCAACCCGACTCCACATCACTCGCTATTAAGCTTGCGCAGGTACCCCTTAGGGCCGACCCGTCTTTAGTAACATGGTTCAGTGTAAAGTCATAGTAACCATAGTAACTGTGTGTCTAACACCAAGGGGAAAACCCGAGGAATCCCCCCCGGTGAATTCCACTCGATGTTATCATCAAGGTGAATGTAAGAGGATCCACCATCGAGGTTCACACTTGAGGGGTTGCATGACAGAGCCGTAACGGAAGTGGTTAAGGAGGAAATCACCCTCGATGACCTCGACCGAATAGCTACACTACAAAGATCTCATCGGGAGTGATGTAAGAGGTTCCATCCTCGGCACTCGATGGTAACTCTGCAGAGTCGTACAACTAGGGGGATGATGTGCGGTGTCAGGGACTGGACGTCGATCACGTTGATCGAGTCATCAAACATAAAGCGAGGCAACTGGGACAAGGTGGGGTCACTGATGGATCTCTAACCAACCTATACTAAGCAGTTTAGGATAAGCAGGTAAGGTATGAAAGCAGGTAACAAAAACAGGCTATGCATCTGAGTAGGATCATATAGAAAGCAGTAGCGGTTCTAATGCAAGTATGATAGGGAAAGAAATGGGCGATATCAGAATGCTCAAGGAGGGTTTGCTTGCCTGGTTGCTCAGACAAGAAGGAGGGGTCATTGGTGGCTTAGTCGATCACAGCGGCATCATCAACGGTCTCGGGGTCTACCGAAGGATAAGAGGGGGAAGAAACAGTAAATACAAGGCACACAAATGCATGACATGGCGATAAGCGGTGCTAGGGGTGTTCTAATGTAGTGCAACACGATACCGGCGAAAGGGGAAGTCAACCGGGAATGTTTTCCTGAAGTTTGGGATTTTTCGGACAGATGAAACGGAGGGGAAAGTTGCATGTTTGCTATGCTAGGGATGTGTGGCGGACGAACAGAGCGCGTATTCTGATTCGTCTCGTCGTTCTGAGCAACTTTCTTGTACAAAACTTTTTCATCCGAATTACGATTTATTTTCTATGATTTATCAAAGTTTTAGGCATTTTTGAAACCATTTAATTATTTAAATTGAACATTATCCAGAACAGTGAAAGGCGATGTCAGCATGACATCACCATGACGTCAGCAGGTCAACCCAGCTTACTAGAGTCAAACCTGGCCTGTGGGTCCAGCGGGACCCACCTGTCATAGACTAAGGCTAACTAAACAGGGCTAATTAGATTAGTTAATTGATTAGGTTAATTAAACACAATTAATTAAGTTAATTAATTAGTTATTTTTTAAAAAACTCTTTTTAAAAAGGGGGCGTGGGTCCCCAACGTCAGTGGACCACGGGGCCTAAACGGGTGACGGGTTATGGGCGTGTGGGTGCGAGGCGCACCCAGGCGCCCACCACGTGAGGGGAGGCGAGGCCGGCCGGGGCTGTACGGCGGCGGGGAGGTCACGGCGGGGTGGTGCCGCGGCGCGGGAGGGGCCGGCGGAGGAGGGCGCGGGCGCAGTGTTGTAGGTGAGGGCGCAGGTTGGGGCGGCAGCCACAGCACTGCAGGTGGAGGCGGGGCATGGCAGCGGCCGGCGACGAGCGATGCAGTGGCGGGGAGGCGGCACGCGGGCGCGGGGAGGGCGGCCTGCATGGGGTGGCTGAGGAAGCGAGGCGCGGTTGGCAGGCGCAGCAGGCGGCGTGAGTGGCGAGGTGAGCAGCCGGGCGGGAGGTAGGCCGGCATGGGGTGTAGGCAGGTGTGGGCTAGCGCAGCTGCAACGCAATAGCAGAGCGACGACACTAGGCAGCAGAGCAGCGACGAGGGGGGAGGCGCGCTGGTGGGCGTCAGAGCGGGGCGAGGAGGACGGCTGTGTGCGTCACAGGAGGGCACGGGTCACGAGGGAGGTGAGGCAGTGCGTGGCCTGGACGAGCATGAGGGCTCACGGGACGCGAACACGGCCGTGGTGAGCGCGCGACGACTGCGGCCACTGGCTGGACTTGTGCGGCATGGGCGGTGAAATGACGTGACGAGCAGAGCGATGAACGAAGGGAAAAACAGGGCGTTCGGAGGGGGAGCTTACCGAGCGGCACACGGTGGCCGGCGGTAGCTTAGTAGTGGCGGAGCTCAATGCAGACGGGGGCGCATCGATGATCGATGGGGAGGCGAGCTTGAAGCCAAAGACGCGGGGCCTCCCTGGCTCCTATTGTTGGGCGAGAGGACGATACCGAGGCCCGTGCATCTACTGAATGCCCTGGTGCAGCCCGGGGTGGCGCTGGAGCGTGCGGACGACGGCGGGCGGCGACAGGAGGCGTTCGGTGAGGCGGGGGGATCTAAGGACGGGAGGCACAGAGAGAAGGAGGAGAAGTGGATCTAGGAGGGGTGCGTCGAGGAGGAGTGAGGCCAGGGGGGAGCTAGGGCATCGCCCTTATCCCTTCCCCGAAGGGGACGGCAAGAGGGTTCGGTGGCGACCGGCGAGCGCCGTCGCTGGGTCTGATGAACAGAGAGGAGGGAGGCGACTGGGGGAGGTGGGTTGCTGGGTTGGGCCGCCCAGGTGGCTAAGGCCCAGGGGTAGTGGGCCTTTTCTCTTACTTTTTGCTTTAGCTTTTCTTTTAAAACTTCTCTGCTTTCTTTTTATTTTCAAAAATCAAAATAGTTTTATAATTTATAAAACTTACAGTTAACATAATAGTATAACTTAGGCTACTGCCACATTAAGTTTAACATTATAATACATTAGCTTATCATTTTTAACTGAAAAAAGCATTTAATTTAAATTTTTTAGCCACTGTTTTAACTAGTTTAGGGCACTTAAACACTTTGCAAAAATGTTGGTTCACTACCAGTATTAGTTATGGGATTATTTGGCACAAAGATGAACATTTTAGATTTCATGTCTGACAATTATGAATTTTTGACTTTAGATTGGATTTGAATTTGAATTGTGATTTGGATCATGTGAAGACTAGCAACAGTAACATGATATGGCACCATTAAGAGGGGATTACTGTAGCATGACACTGGGGGTGTTACAAATCTCCTCCACTACAAGAAATCTCGTCCCGAGATTTAAGAGGTGGAGTAAGGGGAAAGACTTGGGAAGGACGGGGCTCAACACAAGATTGATACCTGGAGGCTATCTCGCGAACGTGGCATAGAGGCATCTCTCGAGTTGAAATTCTAGAAAATCATCGAGAGCAAGGGTAGAAGGTGCAACAAGAAGGTTCAAGCGGATGGACAATCGTTCGATGTCTGAAACAGAGTGTGAAAGGGGTTTAGAGCATCGAGAATAAGTATTGCATCTGGTAGCAGAACATATCTCAAGAAGGTGGCTCATGAATTACATACGAAGCCAAGCGTGAGGAACAATTTGGAAGACAGAGATTTACAGGAGAGTTAGGTTTCGATCCTGTGGAACTGTGGGTTATGGTCCCACCATGTGAGTTAAAAGTAGAAAGGCGCGAACCTTTTGCACGGCGATGATGGCAGGGTAGGTCAGAGGATAGCCTGTCAATTATGTTGGGAACAATGTTGGTACCAAGGGCGAGGGATGAAGAGAACCATTTTCCTGCTCGTTAAGACGAGGCAGACCAATAGGCAAAGTTCTCGTCCATCGGTGGTTACCGGAATGTCAACAACAATAATAACAAGGTCTTACTAACAAATTTTACACCGAGGTGTTTACATAAGTAGGGAATTATTACTGCTTAGATCTCATAAACCACAAGATAGGTTTAACAAAACAATGGAAAAGAAAAGGTGATCATTAGATTAATCAGAACATTGGAAAGGAAAATGTGTTGAAACACAAGTATTAGGAGCGTATCCTCCACAAGAACAAGCGGAGCATGATATACAAGATAGGAAAACATGCAGTTAACCACTATAGTAAAGGGGCGAGGAAATTCATGACGTTACCCATATAATGGTGTTTGGATAATCGATCATGACACATTTAGCATTGTGCTTTGAATGCTCTTGTTGATGTTTGGAGTACCATAATCATGCTTCGGAGTAGCATTGACATGGTCATCAGGTAAAGGCCGGACTTCGGAAACACAAAAGGATCCATCGGAAACAACTTATAAAATAAGTCATAAAATTTCAGCAAGGAAAAGATGAGGATGTGGCCGAGGATTCAGCAGCAATCCACCGACATGTCAAAAAGGATTTATTTCCAAAATTTATGTACAAGTTTGTGTTGGGGGAAGACAAGAATGTTGTTGATGATAACACAAATCATCGAGGGGCAAGGATGGTACTTCTCACCATGAATTCGATTGATATCCTAGAAGAGCTCAGGATGTTGATGATGATCATGACAAATTTGTCGACAGGTTTCATGAAGATGTAATCGATCAGTGATGACATCAAGTCAAAGGAATTTTGAGGCGGAAGTTTATCGAAACCACGAATATGACACAATCTTGAAATCAGGCTTGTTGTTCAAGGCAAAATGATATGATGAGGAAGATCGACGTAAGTTTAGCTCATCGCCGTAAATTGTGCTCCGGGAGGAAGGACCAGGTAGCACAGTTTAAATTTAGCATGATAATGATAATAGCCGATAATGCTAGGAATGACTTTAATGATTATTAAACTTGTAAGCAACGAGAATTACTTGAGTTATTGAATCAGGGTGTAAAAACGATTCACTTATCGGTGTCCTTGAGTGACTAATAACTCGGAATCCGGGGAAATCTAAAATTGGTTAGTAGCAACACTAGATGAAGACTCATAGGAAGCAACATGGTTCTTTGTTATTCTCGAGATACCAGAGGGTAATACTCGAAGGAAGATCTAAATAGAGGTTGCGGAGATGCATTGGTCTGCAGAAGACAAGTGCTTTAACTTGTCTGAGAAAAGGAATCAAGGAATATCAATA
Organism: Triticum dicoccoides; assembly: GCF_002162155.2. NCBI lineage: Eukaryota > Viridiplantae > Streptophyta > Magnoliopsida > Poales > Poaceae > Triticum > Triticum dicoccoides. The sequence goes on from NC_041382.1 coordinate 682,177,934, forward strand.
TGGGCCGATCTGGTTTGCCAGACATGTCTGAATCATGCGCTGATATGTTGCGTCGGCGTTTTTAAGCCCGAAGGGCATTGTGTTGAAGCAGAATGGGCCGTATGGTGTGATGAATGCCGTTGCAGCTTGGTCTGGCTCCGCCATTTTAATTTGATGGTAGCCGGAGTACGCGTCGAGGAAACACAATGAGTCGTGTCCTGCGGTAGCATCGATGATTTGATCGATGTGGGGGAGGGGGAAGGGATCCTTTGGGCAGGCCTTGTTAAGGTCCTTAAAATCGACGCACAAGCGCCAGGATTTGTCCTTCTTTGGTACCATCACCAGGTTTGCTAGCCAGTCCGGATGTTTTATGTCTCTGATGAATCCGGCCTCCAATAGCTTGGCTAGTTCATCTCCCATGGCTTGTCTCTTAGGTTCGGAGAAACGTCGAAGAGCCTGCTTGACTGTCTTGAATCCTTTGAGGATATTTAGGCTGTGCTCAGCCAGCCTGCGTGGGATTCCTGGCATGTCTGGAGGGTGCCAGGCAAAAATGTCCCAGTTCTCGCGTAGGAACTCTCGCAGTGCGGCGTCGACATCAGGGTTTAATTGTGCCCCGATGGAAGTTGTTTTTCTAGGGTCCGTTGGATGGACTTGGAATTTGACTATTTCGTCCGCCGATTTAAAGGAGGTGGACTTGGATCTTTTATCGAGTATCACATTGTCCCCGTTCACCGTGGAGCGCAGCGCAGTTAGTTCCTCGGCCGCTAGGGCTTCGGATAGTTCCTCAAGGGCCAGTGCGGCTGTCTTATTTCGGCGCGTTGTGCTATGTCCGGATCACTAGCAAGAGTGATGATTCTGTTGGGCCCGGGCATTTTTAGCTTCATGTACCCGTAATGGGGTATGGCTTGGAAGATTGTAAACGCCTCCCGCCCTAGTAGAGCGTGGTATCCGCTGCTGAACGGGGCCACTTGGAATGTAATTTCTTCAGACCTGTAATTATCCGGCGTGCCGAATACCACATCTAGTGTGATTCTCCCAGCACTGCGTGCTTCCCGACTGGGGATGATTCCTCTAAAGGTTGTGCTACTTTGCTCAATGCGGCTCCAGTCTATTTCCATCTTTTGAAGAGTTTCCTCATAGATGAGGTTTAATCCGCTGCCGCCGTCCACGAGTATCTTGGTGAGTCGAAAGCCGTCCACGATTGGACTGAGGACCAGTGCGGCTGGTGCTCGGGCTGTTCGGAATTTGGGTTCGTCACTGGCATTGAAGGTAATAGCCGTGTCACTCCAAGGATTTATTTCTGCTACATGGTAGATTTCAGTAATGCCGCAGAGTGTCCGCTTGCGTCTATTATTTGACGCCAAGGTCTCAAAGACCGTTAACACCGTATTGTTGTCCACGGGATGGTGCTCTCTGGTTTTTGGGAGGAGTAGATCCTCACGACTTTTGGCCACCTGCCGGAGTATCCAACATGCTCTAAGGCTGTGCGTTGGTATTGCATCCGATGTACTATGAATTTTGCAGGGTCCGTTGAGCCATCCTTCCACTATGGTTCCTTGCCCCGTATAGGGCTTTTGCTTTTTGGTAGTTAACCCAGGTGTATTGTGATAATGCACCCTTTTATTTCGGACTGGGTTTGTATTCAGGGCCGGATTATCCCAAAATTTTATTTCGGTTTTCCAGGCGCTTTCCATCGCACAGTACTTTCGTACTATGGACGCCAAGTCAGCAAAGCGTGTAATTTCGCGGCGACTTATGGCGTTGAGGATTCCCTTGTCCGTGCAATTATTGCAGAAGAATGAAATTGCGTCTTCCTCGCGGCAGTCCTTTATCCTGTTCATGACCAGGAGGAATCTGGCCCAGTAATGGTGTACTGTTTCTTCGGGCTCTTGCCTAATTTGGGATAGATCGCGTATGTTTGGGTGGGTGGGTGGAATTGAATCCGAATCCTCACCCAATCTGAGACTCAGGGGCCAAGGAGTTTCTGAACTCGAAAGTTTGGATTCTTGGATGTTTTCCGATAAATCTAGCCCATTGCCTGATTCTAGGTTCAGGCCTTGAGTGACGTCCTCCCTTCCGCGGGTATCCGGCTTCGAGGGATCAGGAATCCGGACATAGCTAGTCCTTAAGATAGATGAAGGGTTGCCGCATTGTTCCTCCGCCACTGCAACGTGATGGGTGACCTGGGGAGAGTTGATCTCTCTCAGATCGGGTTTAGGCCCAATCTGATCATAGTCTGTAGCGACTCCCAGGGCGGCGATGCGATCCAAGAGCTCGTTCAGGGAAGAGAGCTCCATTGGATCTAACTGCTCGGCAAGTTCCGAGTTGACGTGAAGATTGCTTTCGATGACCCGAGAGGTCATCATCGGCGCAGCGGCCGAACAGGCGGTCATAAGAAAACCACCTAGCCGGAGAGTTTGGCCGATAGCCAAAGCTCCCTCAACAACAGTGCCGTCTTTAAAGACGGGATGAGACATCGTTCCTGATGACGACGACACAGAGGAACTCTCAATGAAAGCACCAATGTCGGTGTCAAAACTGTCGGATCTCGGGTAGGGGGTCCCGAACTGTGTGTCTAGGCCGGATGGTAACAGGAGGCAGGGGCATGATGTTTTACCCAGGTTCGGGCCATCTCGATGGAGGTAAAACCCTACGTCCTGCTTTATTAATATTGATGATATGGATAGTACAAGAGTAGATCTACCACGAGATCGGAGAGGCTAAACCCTAGAAGCTAGCCTATGGTATGATTGTATGTTGTGATTGTTGTCCTACGGACTAAAACCCTTCGGTTTATATAGACAGCGGAGAGGGTTAGGGTTACACAAGGTCGGTTACAAAGGAGGAGATATCCATATACGTATTGCCTAGCTTGCCTTCCATGCCAAGTAGAGTCCCATCCGGACACGAGACGAAGTTTTCAATCTTGTATCTTCATAGTCTAACAGTCCGGCCATTGGAGATAGTCCGGCTGTCCGGAGACCCCGTAATCCAGGACTCCCTCAGTTATCGAAACCACGAATATGACACAATCTTGGAATCAGGCTTGTTGTTCAAGGCAAAATGATATGACAAGGAAGATCGACGTATGTTTAGCTCATCACCGTAAATTGTGCTCCGGGAGGAAGGACCAGGTAGCACAGTTTAAATTTAGCATGACAATGATAATAGCTGATAATGCTAGGAATAACTTTAATAATTATTAAACTTGTAAGCAACGAGAATTACTTGAGTTATTGAATCGGGGTGTAGAAATGATTCACTTATCGGTGTCCTTGAGTGACTAATAGCTCGAAACCTGGGGAAATCTGAAATCGGTTAGTAGCAACACTAGATGAAGACTCATAGGAAGCAACACAGTTCTTTGTTATTCTCGAGATACCAGAGGGTAATACTCAAAGGAAGATCTAAATAGAGGTTGCGGAGATGCATTGGTCTGCAGAAGACAAGTGCTTTAACTTGTCCGAGAAAAGGAATCAAGGAATATCAATATTGGTGGAACCACGATTATAGAAAACCAAATCCCAGATATAAGATGAACTTATACCAAGGGGGTATTATTTTTACGAGAAGCTTCCTTGATAAGATCCGCATCGTGTCCATGGGCATGAACGCAAGGTTCAAGGTCGACTCCCACTTCTCCAATACACAACCATTCATTCACTTCTCGATTTTGAAGGAGTTGTAGTGCGAAAGATTTATCTGGTGAAGCACCAGATGAGTATGACTCACATCTCTTTCGAGTTCACACGGATTAGGGAAGGCATATGTTCAACCAGTAGGGGTATCTTAGGGACATATACCACTAAGTTCCAGAGCATATAACATCAGCTCAATAGAAGATCATGGTTGAAAAATAAGCAGAGGATAGAATTTATCAAAGGCATTATGTATCAGGGGAAGAACTCAAGGATTGAGAATAGGTAGGAATGGCCAGATTATAATCCACCAAAGGATATGGCGGACCACAAAGAATCTGATGTGAGTAACGATGCTCAACTAGAAGAAGAAATAGTGCAAAGGCATCAGATTATAGAAATATCTGGATAGTTTCAAAGCTTAATTACAAAGGAATTATGATGTCCAAATCAGGGGATCAGAAGCAGAGGCTCTGATCAAAAGACAAGTTGAATAGATATAGATAGACAATCAATCGAGGTTTGATCTGCCGAGACCCAGCTCTTGTCTAGAATGACGTCTGAGCTGGAAGGACAATTTACAAGGAAAAAACTGATGATTGCGTGCATTCACACACATGTTGAATGAATAGGGTAAGGACGACAATCACAAAGGATTTTTAAGGAATATTGCTAGACATATGGACTTAACCATAATGCAAGCAGGTAAAGAAGAACAAGAGAAATAGCCTACTAAGGACTTTCAGAAGATCGAATGGTATTTCGAAGCACATGAATCAACTGGGATGAGAGGATACTCGATAAGTGCGAGAAATTTACCCGTAGGGGTATTCATGCGGCAAGGAACTACAGGACAGTAAGCATAAAGAATTCTTGGAACATCGGAGAGTATTTCAGGACATCTTGTAATAACAAGAGCAACCGAGGATGAAGGTATGAACGACAATGTAGGTAGTTATCCCTAAGGATTTATCGGTGGTAGGGTCTCGGGAAAACATCAGAGGGTATCTTCAGAATCTTCTGGCGCACCAAGCAATCATCTAGAGTGAGGGGCTATCTGGGAGAAAGTATTTACGAGAACCTAGGGTTAGAGTTACCAAAATCATTTAACCCGAATAGAAGAGAGATCAGAGTCCCAGAGTATAGACGAGGAGTAAAAGATCATAATACCACCCAATGGCGACGTGGGCCCGTAAGCCACACAACCATGTTAGTAAATCAGTTTTTTTCTAAGACTAGACTCAACTTCGGCCAAGGAGTTGGAAAGGGGAATCCTACAGGCAGTCGGCTCTAATACCAACTTGTGACGCCCTCGATTCAATCATACACTAATCATACACGCAAATGTGTACGATCAAGATCAAGGACTCATGGGAAGATATCACAACACAATTCTAGACACAAATTAAAATAATAGAAGCTTTATATTACAAGCCAGGGGCCTCGAGGGCTCGAATACATAAGCTCGAATACACAAGAGTCAGCGGAAGCAACAATATCTGAGTATAGACATAAGTTAGACAAGTTTTGCCTTAAGAAGGCTAGCACAAAAGCAACATTGATCGAAAAGGCAAGGCCTCCTGCCTGGGAGCCTCCTAACTACTCCAGGTCGTCAGCGGCCATCATGTAGTAGTAGGCACCCTCGGGGAAGTAGTAGTCATTAGTGGTGTCGTCTGGCTCCTCGGATCCGTCATCTGGTCGCAACAATCGGGTATAGGGGAAAAAGAGGTAGCAAAGCAACTGTGAGTACTCATCCAAAGTACTCGCAAGACTTACATAAAATCTAAACTAACTATGCATCTGTATCAAAGGAAATGGGCTGTATCGGTGGACTAAACTGCAGAATGCCAGAAAAGAAGGGGAAAACCTAGCCTATCAAAGACTAGCATATTCAAGCATCTTGCAGCATATAGAAGAGTACAGATCAACATAATGTAAAGTAGTAGTAGTGTTATCAACCTCGGCCAGAGATCCTTTCTCGACTCCCTGCGAGAAAGCAATCCTAGAGCCATACTATCCATTTCTCATATCCATCTCTCATCTCAAGTATCCAGTTCTAGTTATATCGATCGGGATACAACTCCAAGTGTCCGTTACCGTAGGACATGCTATCAATAGATGTTTTCTTCCCTGCAGGGGTGCACCAACTTACCGACCACACTCGATTAGCTCTGGTCGGACACACTTTCCTGGGTCATGCCCGACCTCGGCCAAACAATACGCTGCAACACGACCTAGGCTTAATAGAGAGGTTAGCACACCGGACTAAACCTATGCCCCCAGGGGTCTTGGGCCATCACCCCAGGAACTCCTACATGTTGCGTGGGCGGCCGGTGAGCAGACCTAGCTACCTCCTTAAAAAGGCAGGAGCTTACCAGTCCAACCCTGCGCGCGCCGCTTAGTCGCTGACATCTAAAAAGCTTCGGCTGATGCATACAACGCAGAACGCCCATACAATGCCCACGTGATGGTTAGTGCTATCAGGCCAAAGGCCCCTTGGATCAAATATCCAAACTGTTAGTGTGTTGGCAGTGCGGTCACGAGCAAAGACTCACGAAAGATGTGACCCCGTCGCCCCATCTCGAGTACTTGCAGCCGGGGCTAAGAATGCCCGGCCACGCCTCGTAAGTATCTTGCGGGCACCTTCCAGGTCAACCCGACTCCACATCACTCGCTATTAAGCTCGCGCGGGTACCCTCAGGGCCGACCCGTCTTTAGTAACATGGTTCAGTGTAAAGTCATAGTAACCATAGTAACTATGTGTCTAAAACCAAGGGGAAAACCCGAGGAATCAACCCCGGTGAATTCCACTCGATGTTATCATCAAGGTGAACATAAGAGGATATGCCCTAGAGGTTCACACTTGAGGGGTTGCACGACAGAGCCGTAACAGAAGTGGTTAAGGAGGAAATCACCCTCGATGACCTCGACCGTATAGCTACACTACAGAGATCTCATCAGGAGTGATGTAAGAGGTTCCACCCTCGGCACTCGATGGTAACTCTGCAGAGTCATACAACTAGGGGGGTGATGTGCGGTGTCGGGGCCTAGACATCGATCATGTTGATTGAGTCATCGAACATAAAGCGAGGCAACTGGGACAAGGTGGTATCACTGATGGATCTCTAACCAACCTATACTAACCAGTTTAGGATATGCAGGTAAGGTATGAAAGTAGGTAACAAAAACATGCTATGCATCAGACTAGGATCATACAAGAAGCAGTAGCAGTTCTAATGCAAGTATGATAGGGAAAGAAATAGGCGATATCAGTATGCTCAAGGAGGGTTTGCTTGCCTGGTTGCTTAGACAAGAAGGAGGGGTCGTTGGTGGCGTAGTCGATCACAGCGACATCATCAACGGTCTGGGGGTCTACCGAAGGAGAAGAGGGGGAAGAAACAGTAAATACAAGGCACAAAAATGCATGACATGGCAATAAGCGGTGCTAGGGATGTTCTAATGTAGTGCAACACGATACCGGCGAAGGGGGAAGTCAACCGAGAATGTTTTTCCTGAAGTTTGGCATTTTTCGGATAGATGAAACGGAGGGGAAAGTTGCATGTTCGCTATGCTAGGGATGTGTGGCAGACGAACAGAGTGTGTATTCCGATTTGTCTCGTCGTTCTGAGCAACTTTCATGTACAAAACTTTTTCATCCGAATTACGGTTTATTTTCTATGATTTATCAAAGTTTTAGGGATTTTTGAAATTATTTAATTAATTAAATTGAAAATTATCCAGAGCAGTGAAAGGTGATGTCAGCATGACATCACCATGACGTCAGCATGTCAACCCAGCTGACCAGAGTCAAACCTGGCCTGTGGGTCGAGCGGGACCCACCTGTCATAGACTAAGGCTAACTAAACAGGGTTAATTAGATTAGTTAATTGATTAGGTTAATTAAACACAATAAATTAATTAGTGAATTTTCTTAAAAAAACTCTTTTTTTAAAGGGGGCATGGGGCCCCAACGTCAGTGGCCCACGGGGCCTAAACGGGCGACGGGTTACGGGCGTGTGGGTGCGAGCCGCACCCAGGCGCCCACCACGCGAGGGGAGGCGAGGCCGGCCGGGACTGTGCAATTTTTCTACCCTACCCAAAGGAATTTCAAAGCAAGAATTTTTATTTTCAGTAGGTTCAGTAGGTTGAGGAGCAACTCTTTGCTCTACTGGTCGGGGTGAAGATACCCCGAACAAGCCCCTTAGAGGATTACTTTCCATAGTAACAAGTGACAGTAAATCTCAGCACACTATATAAATTTTTCCGTACCGAATTCCTCCTACCAAAGGCGCTTCACTCCCCGGAAACGGCACCAGAAAAGAGTCTTGATGACCCACAAGTATAGGGGATCTATCGTAGTCCTTTCGATAAGTAAGAGTGTCGAACCCAACGAGGAGCAGAAGGAAATGATAAGCGGTTTTCAGCAAGGTATTCTCTGCAAGTACGGAAATAAGTGGTAACAGATAGTTTTGTGATAGGATAGATTGTAACGAGCAACAAGTAACAAAAGTAAATAAAGTGCAGCAAGGTGGCCCAATCCTCAACCTATCTATCCTATCACAAAACTATCTGTTACCACTTATTTCAGTACTTGCAGAGAATACCTTGCTGAAAACCGCTTATCATTTCCTTCTGCTCCTCGTTGGGTTCGACACTCTTACTTATCGAAAGGACTACGATAGATCCCCTATACTTGTGGGTCATCAAGACTCTTTTCTGGCGCCGTTGCCGGGGAGTGTAGCGCCTTTGGTAGGTGGAATTTGGTAAGGAAAATTTTATAGTGTGCTGAAATTTACTGTCACTTGTTACTATGTAAAGTAATTCTCTGAGGGGCTTGTTCGGGGTATCTTCACCCCATCCAGTAGAGCAAAGAGTTGCTCCTCAACCTACTGAACCTATTGAAAATGAAACTCCATCTGAATTTCCTTCGGGAATGATGGAAAAACCGCTAGCTCACCCTTTTACAAGAGATGGAACAAAGCATCCTGATGAGCACTTAATATATTTGGATGAAGTTTCTGGATTATTTAAGCTTGCAGGTATACCCAATGATGTTGCTAAGAAGAAGGTCTTCCCTTCATCTTTGAAGGGAGGCGCATTGATATGGTATAGGCTATGTGACGATATGAGATCATGGGACTATAAAAGATTGAAGTTGGAATTTCATCAAAAGTATTACCCATGCATCTTGTTCATCGTGATCGCAATTATATATATAATTTCTGGCCTCGCGAAGGAGAAAGCATCGCTCAAGCTTGGGGGAGGCTTAAATCAATGTTATATTCATGCCCCAATCATGAGCTCCCGAGAGAAATAATTATGCAAAGTTTTTATGCTCGGCTTCACTACAAAAAAAGACACATCCGTGACATTTTGGGCCGAACGAATTTTTTTTCTGTCATACATATGACACTTCTATTACGATAATTGTGACAAAACCCGGTATCATCATAGATGTGGTGGGCTCCTACTTCTATGACAAAAAATCATGACAGAAAATGGGCTTTTCGTCCTGGGCGGGACGGAGACGCAGTTGCATGACATTCTTTGGGCCGTCCATGACGGAAAAAAACGTGGTAGAAGCGAGGGGGAGGAAAATTTCGGGGAGTTCCCGGTTACGGTGGGAGGTCGGGGACCGAGCGATGCGCGTTTCTCTCGTACACGTACGCACATGTGTGCGAGGCGTTGGCTCTAACTGAACCCAAGCGAGGCGTTGGGCTCTAACTGAACCGAGCGATTGCACTGCAGGCTACACATTACTGAACCCGAGGGATCGATCGATGGCTGTTAACTAAACCCGATCGAGCGATTCCTTGGCTACTGTTGCTAACTGAAGCCGATCGATGGGATGAATAGTGAGTGTTGCGGAGGGCGGGGGTTGGATGAACAGTGAGCGGTGGCGTTGCCTCTGGATGAACAGAACCTCGTGGTGTGGTGGAGGGCTGGATGAACAACAGACGGTGGAGGGGTGCCCGTTGAGTGGTGGATGAACAGGACCCCGTGGTGTGGAGGGCAGGATGAACAGTAGACGGTGGAGGGGTGCCCGTGGAGGGGTGGTTGAACAAGACCCGTGGTGTGGAGGGCTGGATGAACAGTAGACGGTGGATGGATGGTTGAACAGTAGCCGATGGAGTAGCGCGCGGTGGAGGCTGGATGAACAGGAGCCCGTGGAGGCTGGAAGAGGTCGACGGTGGATGGACAGTAGCTCGTGGAGGCTGGAGGGGGTCGACGGTGGAGATGAACAGTATCCCGTGGAGTCCCGTTTTGTGGTACGATACACCCCTCCTGATGAACAGGACCCCTGTTTCGACCGTAGCGTTCCAACACAAGTCCGTTTCCTCCGTTTTGCGGTAAGCCACACCCCTCCCGATCAACAGGACCCCCGTTTCGACCGTAGGAGGTCCGTTTCCTCCGTTTTGCGGTACGCCACACCCCTCCCGGTCAACAGGACCCCCGTTTCGACCGTAGGAGGTCTGTTTCCTCCGTTGTGTGGTACGCCAGGCCTCGTTCCCATCGCCTCTTCCGTCCAAGCCCTCCCGATGAACACGACCACGCATTCCGTTCCGACCCATGAACACGACGACGACGCTGTTTCTCCGTTCCGACCCAGCCATGTACACGAGCCCTCGTCGTACATATGCGCGAGTAGGCGTTCGAGACCCCGCCCGTATGTACACATACGTGGCCGTATTTTCTTTCTTGCACCCTGGCCGCTGTACGTACGTGTACATGCTACGTGCGCGCCTCTACTACGACACGTGCGCGCCTCTACTACGACACGTGCGCTCTTCTACATCCACGAGTATATATGTACGTACATGTTCGCGACCAGAATGACAAAGCTACGTACGCTTCGACCAGGTGGGTCCCGACTGTCAGGCACTTCCTTGCGTGCGAAGGTGTAGCTGGTGGGTCCCAGCAGTCAGGGGGGAAACGTTTTTTTTTCGCGAAATACGGTGGCCCGTCCGGTGGGTCCCTGCTGTCAGGTGGAGGAAACATTATTTTCCGCGTAATAAGAAGGCACTTCCTTGCTGCTGCCGTGGACCCAGCTGTCAGCCTCTCCACGTACAGTCCACGTCCGATGGAAATCGTTCCTTGACCACGTTAACCACGCCGCACCGAGAGCACCAGGGCAGTGGATGACGGCGAGGCCTAGGAAGGGGACGACGCGGAGCCGGGGAAGACGCAGCAGTGGAAGCCCGCGCGGAGAGGAGTACGAGTGTTCACTGGTTCGGCTGCGGTGTGAGGCTGTCGTCGCCGCAGAATAATAGGGGGTGTGGGTGAGTAGAGGGAAGGTCTGGCCAGCGGTGGGAGTAGTACGGGGCGGTGAGGCCTCCGCGGCATCACAGCCGGCCACGGGAGGCAGGAGCATGCGGCACGACCGGTGCTGCTTTGGGCGGCTGGAGCAAGAAGACCAGAGGTTGAAGAAGCACTACGGCCGTTGGATGCACATTGTACGATCACTGGAGCTAGAATCGTTCATATTGACTAAAGTTGACGAAGGCCCCCGTCCCAGTCAACTTAGTAGGCCCACAAGTCAGCCTCCCACCATGGTGGGTCCCAGCTAGCAGGGGAGTATTCATTTTTTTGTGCGTAATAAGGAGGCACTTCCGGTGGGTCCGAGCTGACAGCGGGGGGAACGTTTTTTTTTGTGAAATACGTTGGCCCATCCGGTGGGTCCAAGAAGTCAGGGGGCAACGTTTTTTTTGCGAAATAAGGTGGCCCATCCGGTGGGTCCCTGCTGTAAGGTGGAGGAATAATTATTTTGCGCGTAATAAGGAGGCACTTCCTTGCGGCCGCCTGGACCCAGCTATCAGCCTCTCCACATACAGTACTCTTCCGATGGAAGTCGGTCGTTGACCATGTTGACCACGCCACGCCGAGAGCACTAGGGCGGTGGTCTGGACGACGGCGAGGCCTAGGAGGGGGACGACGCGGAGCCGGGGAAGACGCATCAGTGGAAGCCCACGCAGAGAGGAATACAAGGGTTCACTGGTTCGGCTGCGGTGTAAGGCTACCGTCGCCGCAGAATAATAGGGGGTGTGGGTGAGTGGAGGGATGGCCTGGTCAGCGGTGGGAGTAGTATGGGGGCGGTGAGGCCTCCGCGGCAGCACAGCCGGCCACGGGAGGCAGGAGCAGGCGGCACGACCGGCACTGCTTTGGGCGGCTGGACCAAGAAGACCAGAGGTTGAGGAAGCACTACGACCGTTGGATGGACATCATACGGTCATTGAAGCTAGAAACGTTTATTATTGACTAAGTTAACAAAGCCCCTGGTACGCTCCAACTTAGTAGGCCCACATGTCATCCTCCGAAACGCAGGGGGAGGAATCATTTTTTGGGCGGCCGAAGCTAAGAATATCCGAAATTGAAGAAGAAGCACGACATCCGTTGCTAGAACCGTGTGTTGACTATAATAAGTTGGCAAAGCCTTGCATACGCGTCAACTTATTTTTTCTAGGGGACGCATCACTTAGTAGGCCCACAAGTGTGTGGCAGAGAACTTATAGCCCATTTACGTTTTGTAAGAATGTACATCCCATTTTGGAATTCTAATGGAATTTACAACAGCCCATTTACAGTTTGTTTAAAGTACATCCCATTTTCTAGCTAGGACAATGATTAATAATTTCAACCAACCGTTGAAGACATAATTCAATAAAATTTCACACATTTTGATGGGCTCCGAAATATTTTTATCCCAAAATTTCTAGTCAGATTAAATATAAATTTGTATTACTTAAAAATCTAACGAAACATTGCGCGCGCAACAATGAAAATTTAAGATTTTCAAAATCCATAAATAATATTTTATAAACTAATTTCGTGTTTGGTGCATTTTTTTATAGTTACTGCCCAGTTTTTATAATTACATCCCATTTATTATTTTTTAAAGCCCATTTTCCTGTTAAGCCTAATGCATCCCTCCTAGGAAAGATTTGCAGCCCAGTGGGTATTCCTCAAAAAGACGTATAGCTGGCTGGCTATTTTCATCTTGAAAAAATTAGTATCTGGGCTGGATATCTGGCCTGGGCTAGACGGGCCACAGCCCGCCCAGTTAATACCTTGCTCTCCTCAATACTGCTCGAGCTGCTTGGTCCCAGCTGTCGGCCGCACCTTGTGCAATTCTCTCGTTTATATTGACTACATAGGTTGACAATGGTGTGGGACCGTGATGTCAGGAAACCAGGAGAAAGCAAAAAAAATAGTTGTACATAATAAGGAGGCACTTGCGTACGTATGGCTATGGCCCTAGTGGGTCCCTAGTGTCATCTAGTCAAAATAGAGTCATCTCCTGAATCCTCATGTCCGTTGACGATGTTAACAATGCTCGGCGCCACAGCGAGAGCAACAACTCGAAGGACAACGGAGAGGGCCTCGCGGGCCCTACAGATGGTCTGATACAGCGCCCCCTACTCATTCAGGAAGCCATGATCATCGGACACCTATGAGCACCTTCGAGAAACTGAGATGGCATGAAACGGTAAGGCCGCGCTTGGGAGCTCTGGTTTATTTCAAACCTGTATTAACATACAAGTGTTATTTACTCGTCATCAAAAATAACGCGTAAAATATAGGCGTAATGAAACCGAGGGCCCGAGGTCTGTGAGTAAAACCGGCAGGTTACACGTGTAATTTGAGAGACCAGTGTATATTTTACGAGCACTGCTATATGGACGACATTACCACACGATACATGCACGGCGTGCGTATCATGCCATCCATGGGCAAGGCTGAAACAGCAGCTAACGGCTGGATTAGCAATCGTCCGAGTGTCGTTCAGCGTTTTTATCGTGTGTCAAGTACTTCCGATATTTTACTAGTCGAAATCGACCAACCAAGCGCCTTCGCCCGAGACCATCTGCTTTAATTTACAAGGGTTAGTTTTACAAGCAGTTTTGGTTGGAAAACGACGATCCAATCACGGCCTAATATCATGAGTTGGTCGGAAGATCATATGGTTTCACGTCTAACCAACCCGACTTGTCGCATAGGCTATGAATGAAACATCAGACGATGAACTTCTTAAGCACGGAAACAACAGAAGAGGATGATCTTCTTAACAAGCAAATCACTGGCATTAGATCGACATGCAAAACAATACGAAGCATTATTCTCAGGAGGCACGGTGAACAGCTCGTGATGCCGCATGCCACAACATTCCAAGCTCAACTTTGCAATCAAACACAAGGCCTGGCATTACATAGAGAATATTCAGAACAAACTCTTAACACAGGAATATCTTAGCAGAGTAACTATCTACTTCTAAACTGAACACAAGAATAGGAAATAACACTCGACGCTTCTGGCTAACATCAATGAGCAAATTTTGACAAGGTTTTCCAATTCCAATATATTAAACTAACGTCTTCTTGCTAACATCAATGATTAAACTTTGACAAGCTTTTCCCATTCAAAATATGTAATGCCTATGATCGTGGAGTCCTGTCGCTTCTTGCTAACATCAATGATTAAACTTTGACAAGATTTTCCCATTCAAAATATGTAATGCCTATGATCGTGGAGTCCTATCGCTTCTTGCTAACATCAATGATTAAACTTTGACAAGCTTATCCCATTCAAAATATGTAATGCCTATGATCGTGGAGGCACTCCACGTGTTGTTAAATTGCCAATGGTCTCTGCAGACTAGTCATGTCACTAGTGTCTAATAATACTCTGTAAAGCTTCTCGGTCATTCCTTTTGTAATGTAGCGCAAACAGTGACTGCTTCTTTCTGCAAAGTGGAACGACCAACTGGACCCAGTAATGCAGCAGTTTGCCTTGGACACATTGGCTCCTTTTGTGCAGTTGAACTAAAATCGAAGTCGGAATAAAACCGAGCTTTAATTTTGATATCCCTGTAAGCAACAAAAGGTATAAGGGAAACAATTACTGAGAAATAACGATTGATGACTTGTACTCCCAGAAGAAAAACATCTACTGATCTACCTTATCTTAATGGAAAACAAAGCAAGAGAGTAGCAATTCTCAATCAGTGTGATTCATTCATATTAACTGAGACATTATCTTAACAATGCCTTGTTTCAAGATGTATAAAGAATGAAAAAGCAGAAAAGTATCATTCCTAAAACAATGCGACTGATTCATTTTAACAGAGACATTATCTTAACAATACCTTGGTTAAACATGTAGAAAGAACTACAAAGCAGGACAGTACCATTTGTAAAACACTGTAAGTCTGTAACTGATATATAATAACAGAGACATTATCTGAACAATACATTTCTTAAACATGTGCTCCGGCCGATCCCTAACAGAAATGGTACTCCTGCCGATCCCTAACAAGTGTTTGTAGTTTTGAACTAAGATTCAGTAGTTAATTTGGAGGAAGGTCGGTACTGACCATTCAAGACCAAGATTTGAAACAACTCATGAGGAAGATCTCATAGAGATCTCAACACATATATGGAAATCCGGTCTCATTTTGTGCAGTTCCACCAAAATTAAGCGAAGCAAAATGTCGCAATAGCAACAAGTTGAAAAGATATCCCTGTTTTAACAGAGGCAAAAAAGGAATCAATTACTGGCCAATAAAGGAGGATGACACATGCGGCCACAAAAATGGTAATCCAGCCAATCCCTAACAAGTGTTGCAGTTTTGAAATAAGATTCAGTAGTTAATTCTGAGAGTGGCATCAATTACTGGCTTATAAAGGGGGTGATGCTGAATTTGTTGTAACAAAGAAACAAGCATCATGTCTGGGTTGGTCCCATTTTTGTTCACTACTTAATGGGAAAAGACAGCAATACCATAGCTTCAATTCAACATTTATTTAAAACAGTACCAATACAAGTAGCACAACATCTCAAAGCACACTGCACAATCATGAGGATGAAGGCCTGTACTGACCTTTCATGACACCATCAACGATAAAATACGAATCTGCCAACACGAATAGGAAATCCAATCTCGTTTTGTGCAGTTGCACTGAAATCAAGCAAAGTATTTCACGTAGTGAAGCAAAATGTCGCAATAGCAACAAGTTGAATAGATATCCCTATTTAAACAGAGGCAAAAAAGGAATCAATTACTGGCTAATAAAGGAGGATGAAACATGCGGCCACAAAAATGGTAATCCCGCCAATCCCTAACAAGTGTTGCAGTTTTGAAATAAGATTCAGTAGTTAATTCTGAGAGTGGCATCAATTACTTGCTTATAAAGGGGGTGATGCTGAATTTTTTGTAACAAAGCAACAAGCATCATGTCTGGGTTGGTCCCATTTTTGTTTACTACTTAATGGGAAAAGACAGCAATACAATAGCTTCAATTCATCATTTATTTAAAACAGTACCAGTACAAGTAGCACAACATCTCAAAGCACACTGCACAACCATGTGGATGAAGGCATGTACTGACCTTTCATGAGACGACCAAGATAAAATATGAATCTACCAACACGAATAAGAAATCCAATCAAGTTTTGTGCAGTTGCACTGAAATCAAGCAAAGTTACCCGTGTGACATTTAAGTTTTCTATAGCAACAAGTTGAATAGATATCCCTGTTTTAAGAGGCAAAAAAGAAAACAATTACTGGCCAATAAAGGAGGATGAAACATGCGGCCACAAAAAGAAGCATCTACCTTATCTTGATGGAAAAAAAGTATAGGACAGTAGCATTTCTAAAATGGTTGCATTGATTCATATTAACAGAGAAATTCTCTTAAAACAGATCAGTAGTTAATTCTGAGAGTGGCATCAATTACTGGCTTATAAAAGGGGTGATGCTGAATTTGTTGTAACAAAGCAACAACCATCATGTTTGGGTTGGTCCCATTTTTGTTCACTACTTAATGGGAAAATACAGCAATACAATAGCTTCAATTCATCATTTATTTAAAACAGTACCAATACAAGTAGCACAACATCTCAAAGCACACTGCACAATCATGTGGATGAAGGCCTGTACTGACCTTTCATGAGACCAACAACGATAAAATATGAATCTGCCAACACGAATAGGAAATCCAATCTCGTTTTGTGCAGTTGCACTGAAATCAAGCAAAGTGTTTCATGTAGCGAAGCAAAATGTGGCAATAGCAACAAGTTGAATAGATATCCCTGTTTAAACAGAGGCAAAAAAGGAATCAATTACTGGCTAATAAAGGAGGATGAAACAAGCGGCCACAAAAATGGTAATCCCGCGAATCCCTAACAAGTGTTGCAGTTTTGAAATAAGATTCAGTAGTTAATTCTGAGAGTGGCGTCAATTACTTGCTTATAAAGGGGGTGATGCTGAATTTTTTGTAACAAAGCAACAAGCAACATGTCTGGGTTGGTCCCATTTTTGTTCACTACTTAATGGGAAAAGACAGCAATACAATAGCTTCAATTCATCATTTATTTAAAACAGTACCAGTACAAGTAGCACATCATCTCAAAGCACACTGCACAATCATGTGGATGAAGGCATGTACTGACCTTTCATGAGACGACCAAGATAAAATACGAATCTACCAACACGAATAGGAAACCCAATCAAGTTTTGTGCAGTTGCACTGAAATCAAGCAAAGTTTCCCATGAGACATTTAAGTTTTCTATAGCAACAAGTTGAATAGATATCCCTGTTTTAAGAGGCAAAAAAGAAAACAATTACTGGCCAATAAAGGAGGATGAAACATGCGGCCACAAAAAGAAGCATCTACCTTATCTTGATGGAAAACAAAGTATAGGACAGTAGCATTTCTAAAACGGTTGCATTGATTCATATTAACAGAGAAATTCTCTTAAAACAGATCAGTAGTTAATTCTGAGAGTGGCATCAATTACTGGCTTATAAAGGGGGTGATGCTGAATTTGTTGTAACAAAGCAACAAGCATCATGTTTGGGTTGGTCCCATTTTTGTTCACTACTTAATGGGAAAATACAGCAATACAATAGCTTCAATTCATCATTTATTTAAAACAGTACCAATACAAGTAGCACAACATCTCAAACCACACTGCACAATCATGTGGATGAAGGCCTGTACTGACCTTTCATGAGACCAACAACGATAAAATACGAATCTGCCAACACGAATAGGAAATCTGATCTCGTTTTGTGCAGTTGCACTGAAATCAAGCAAAGTGTTTCACGTAGCGAAGCAAAATGTCGCAATAGCAACAAGTTGAATAGATATCCCTGTTTAAACAGAGGCAAAAAAGGAATCAATTACTAGCTAATAAAGGAGGATGAAACATGCGGCCACAAAAATGGTAATCCCGCCAATCCCTAACAAGTGTTGCAGTTTTGAAATAAGATTCAGTAGTTAATTCTGAGAGTGGCATCAATTACTTGCTTATAAAGGGGGTGATGCTGGATTTTTTTGTAACAAAGCAACAAGCATCATGTCTGGGTTGGTCCCATTTTTGTTCACTACTTAATGGGAAAAGACAGCAATACAATAGATTCAATTCATCATTTATTTAAAACAGTACCAGTACAAATAGCACAACATCTCAAAGCACACTGCACAATCATGTGGATGAAGGCATGTACTGACCTTTCATGAGACGACCAAGATAAAATATGAATCTACCAACACGAATAGGAAATCCAATCAAGTTTTGTGTAGTTGCACTGAAATCAAGCAAAGTTGCCCATGTGACATTTTAGTTTTCTATAGCAACAAGTTGAATAGATATCCCTGTTTTAAGAGGCAAAAAAGAAAACAATTGCTGGCCAATAAAGGTGGATGAAATATGCGGCCACAAAAAGAAGCATCTACCTTATCTTGATGGAAAACAAAGTATAGGACAATAGCATTTCTAAAACGGTTGCATTGATTCATATTAACAGAGAAATTCTCTTAAAACAGATCAGTAGTTAATTCTGAGAGTGGCATCAATTACTGGCTTATAAAGGGGGTGATGCTGAATTTGTTGTAACAAAGTAACAAGCATCATGTCTGGGTTGGTCCCATTTTTGTTCACTACTTAATGGGACAACAATACAATAGCTTCAATTCATCATTTATTTAAAACGGTTGCATTGATTCATATTAACAGAGACATTTTCTTGAAACAACATTCGTTAAAAAATGTAATTTACTTTTAACAGTGGCATTGCTTCAATTTTCCGGCAGCATTCTTAGATTAACAACAGCAAAATAGCTGCATGGGACATGCCAGCACCATGTGCGTCCACATGTATAAATGGGTGATGCAGAGTATGTAGCCAAGCAGCATATATGCACTGGTCCCATATTTGTTCTCTTTGAACCTTCTTCCTATGTGAGGGCAGCAAATCTAGTCGTGCACAAACTACTCGACCCACCAGTTTCTTTCCCTTTTCAACAAAGAGATCGGTTCCTTACCGATGTGTGTACTGGGTTACCCCCTTTTCCCCTTTTCGACCTACAAAGCGGCTGGATAGCCAGTCTATACTACTTTCCGCCCCTCCTTTCCTCATTGAACCACGTCCTAGATTCTTGCTCCAGCCCGCCGCACCCTTCTTTCCTCTTTGAACCAAGACCTAGATTCGACTACAGATTGAAAAAGATCCACATGCAGCTAGAGCAATGATGGTTTCAAAGAAACTTATACCTTAGGGTCGTCGAGATGTGGCAAGGCGTGCGGCGGGAGGCCGGTTCTGCCCACACTACGTATGGCAGTGAGGAAGAAGGGGTCGGTGGCCCTCCCGCACAGGCGCTGGGTGAAAGAGAACATCGCAGCCGGCAGTGGATTACCTCCCTCGTCGAAGGCGATAGAGTGAACGCTGCACCTCCTCCCCTTCCCGGTGCGACAGGATACGGACGCCTCCTTCACCAGCTATGAGGGGGGAGACAAGAGGCCAACGCAATCTTGTTTAGTTCTGGTGAAGAGAGGGTGAGAGACTGTAAATATAGCAAACCCTAGCAAATGAACGCTGAGCCTCCAGCGTGTAACATATATGTAGTGCGGCGAGCGTGTGGAGAGTGCAAACCCTAGTGAACAAGCGCCGAGGCTCCCGCTTATATATCTCCATCTCCAATCATATTTGTCCAACTGGCACATTATTTACGTTGTTAATTATATACACAACAATATTAATGTACAACATCTCTTGTTTGCGCACGTCCGGACCGCTGCCATGGCCGGTCCTGACCAACCCGAACCCTCTTCATCATCTGCGCGTGCTTCCCGCCCGAACTGGTCAGTGCCGCATTCATGCCCGGCCAGAGCGGACGCGACCTCTTAGTGGCACCGGCATTGAAGCGGAGCGCCGGCCGAGAGAGCGTCGCTCGCGCCGCTTTCGGGTGCACGCGGTTGCTCCGCGTTCAAAGGTCGCAATAGCCGGCTACAACATGCATGTAAAAAGTTCTTGGGAGTCCATGCTACAGCTAGCTGTCCTCCCCCAACTCATCAATCTCTTCCAGTAGTGCTAGTACTCCATGGCGCGATCCATCGACAAGCAGGCGGGAAAGTCATGGTATACTACTCGGTTTGCGGTGAGTGGCATGCCAAGCGACCGTGTGAGACACGAACACGACAGACGTGATTTAAACGTTGGTTTTGCTCGATGGCGCGATCCAACGAAACGAAATGTTGGTTTCTCTCCGTTTCCATTTTTCTTCAGAAAAACAGAAACTTTTCCACTCCATTTTCATTCCTATTCCAAGGTTGCCCCATTACAACATTCCATCAAATACAAAGGAAAACTAACACGCATGCTGATGCATCTCAATGATTCACAGATCATAGCCAATATTTACTTCACAACTAAAGAAAAAAGTTGTGAGAGCATGTACGAAAGAAAAACTACTGATGGGGTCACTACGACTTAAACCCTAAACCCTAAACATGATTTAATTTCCTGGCCAGGTAGAACCTGTCGAAGGAAAGATGGCTGGCACCCTCGGATCATACGATGCTTTTGTGTAGTTCCACTAAAACGACCTGAGCATCCATGATGGCAAAGATATTGAAGAAGTGTGATTAGAATAATAGTACTGGCACTAGTTCATGAGACATAAACTCATCACAAGTAGAAGCCGGTAGAAGTAGAGAAAGATCGACATGGAGATGGAGCTATGGCAGTGGAGCAAGCCGGCTCCAAAAGGAAGATGGACTACCTGGGACGTCAGGCTGTAGCTAGAAGGGCGGTTGGGACGCGGCATCGGCCCATACCGCGGTGACCCCCGATTGGGACGCACCGACTGTGGGTTTTCTCCCTCGCCGATGTCGACCGCGTCTACGCAGAACATTGTTCCCTTCCCCCAGCTGCGGGATCAGGCCCGTCGTTCTATGCTTGTGAAGAGAGCAACCTAAGCAAGCAGGCTTGTAGCTTAGGCTCCTGCTAGTGTATATATAGTGGTTTTCTTTTTCTCTCCATATCAACCATTTTATATTGCGTAGGTGTCATTCAAGAGTGAAATGATGGTTGCTTCTTCCGATTAACTTACTGTGTGATTTGACTGCTCCTTAGTGGCCCCTACACGTACTCCCCCTACGTGTGTGCAACAGTCACACGTACACATGGACGCAAAAACGCGCGCGACGCCCTAATGCATGCATGTCCGAGCACACGACGGAACATACACGGTGACACTCAAGTGCTCAATCTACACGTGCATGCACACACATACTCAGTCAGGGTGAGCTAGTGACCGCATGAACACCGGAAAATATATATATTGAGCGCAATGAGCGTATTATGAAGTCCACTGGCCATATTTTTACAAATATATAGTGGCAGACAATGTATTTATCTCGTTTGAAATTAAGCCATGTTAACCGGAGAGGAGGCAGCATGGACTAGCATTACTTTGCTATGTCCCGTCAACTTGCCGAACGAGGAGAAGGTTGCAGGACGGGAGAAGCTTGCGCGCAGTGGCTCGCAGGACAAGGAGAAACTTTTGACTAATTCAAGCTCTCCCTCGCTCAGGCGGTGGACATGCAACAGTTAATTCGGTGTCAGATTGCCAGAAGCATAGTACACTATACTACTAGGAACCGGATGGAGGAGCGTCTGCACTCTTATTGTAATTTTAAAATGTGATAAAGCAATCTTCAACACATTTGGTTCTCTTCGAGGGTTCTCACACATGATAATGGAAGTTGATTGCATGGAACACTCGCCACCATTCTCGCTTAATTCTGGCTCATATCCTGTTACAAATAGTAGCGCTCAATAATATTTCCTCTTTTTTGTTATTCAGCATGTAAACAGGTCAGCAAACCTTGCGGCGCATCTTCGTGCGAACCGTGCTTGCTACACTTTGAATGTGGCGGAGAGCTGGCTTGATGAAACACCTCGCTTCCTACTTCTTTTTTGGCTTCCTAGTGACCAGTGTCTTGGCTGATCGTCCTAAGAATGCTTATATATGAATAAAGCTCTCTCATTTACCCGCAAAAAAGATTAAGCCATATTAACAGGAAAGGAGGGAGTATGGACTAGCACTACTTTTTGGTGTGTCCCGTCAACTCGCAGAATGAGGAGAAGCTTGCAGGACAAGGTGAAGCTCGCTTACGCCTTTTGACTAATGCAACCTACCCTCGGTGGACATGCATCACTCCATTCGGTCTCAGATTGTCAGAGGCATACACTATAGTACCCAACACGCGGAGGACCATCATTGTTCGACTTCATGAAGGGGCGAAGAGCCAAACGCAGTACTAGTACGCGTACTTGGTTTTGCACCTTCATACTACTCCACCCTCCGTCACAGTTTACAGGGCACGCTTCATTATGATGCATTTCTCTCAATGCATTTCCACCACTAGAGAGACTTTAGACGCGTTTGGTTTAATGCTCAATTAATTAGGGCGTGGAAACCGCAATCAAGTCCACAATTTTCTCTCCATGTACTGTACTACTAAGGAGTGCATGCATGTGTGTACCCGGGGTGGAAGCACTTCATGCATGTGTGTACGCATTATTCCCTCTAGTAATAGACGCCGTGCTATAACTACCAATGCTATTTTTCAGGCCGATCACTAGTCGCCTTGGTCCCACAGATTTTTTTCTTTTTTCTGAAGCGTGTTGTATAAACAGTGACGGTTGGAGTAGTATGAGCGGATTCAAAGAAGAGCGTATTGATGGTTGCTTCTTCAGAGCAACTTACAGTGGGAAAGGTGGGGCTTATGATTTGACTGCTCATTACTCACTATTAATGCGGCGCAACGACCGGGCTGAGTCTCCCATGCGGTTGTGCACTTCCCCCTCGGTTCTTAAATATACTGTGGAGTATTTGTCTTTCTAAAATATGTTGAAATCTCTGTTAAGACGAATAGAATATTTAGGAACGGAGGGAGTATGCATACGAAGCAAAATGAGTGAATCTACACTCTAAAATATGCCCGTTTGAAATTTGTAAAAAGGCAAATATTTAGGAACGAAGGAGTATAATTTCGTGCATGGCACATGGACCCGGATGATGAAGAGGCTTCTGGCAATGCTATCAAGCTTCCAACATTTGTTTACATAATTGACGTACTATAAAAATAATTTTCCAGCGACATGAAATTGTACAATGGTGTGAGCTTTCAACTTTTGTTTCGCGTGTCTTGCCATTGATGCTCTTTCGGAAATAATAAAAAACTAACTTCCTTGCTAATGCATGTCAATTGTTAGCAGATTAGAGCTAATAATTACATCACAACTGAAGACAAAGTTGTGAGAAGGTGTTAAATTAAAATTGATCCATGCTTTCATTGGCAGCAACGTCCCCCCGGCTCTGTCTAAATCAACAAGGCATGTTGGGAAAAAAGTAGCTGTCTGGAGCATGCAACATTCTGATCATTTTGTGTAGTTCCACTAAAATAGAGCTGAGCATCCCTGTTCCAAAGATATCAAGTATGATTACGATAATAGAGGACTTCCGATGAAACAATAAACACACAAATATAAGCCGGTCACCTTTGCGGTCTCTCTTAAGACTAACTAGTTGGAGAAGATTAGGCTCGGAGTTGGATGAGGAGGATAGAGCAAAACCAATCTCCCTTTGTGCAGTCGCACTGAAATGTAGAGACGTTGCCCGTGTGACATTTTAGTACAACTGCACAAAACACTCTTAAGAAAAAAGTGATTTGTGCAGTTCACCAAAAGGTCGCAATAGCAACGAGGTGAAATGGATAGCCATGTTTGCAAAAAAGAGGTAGAAAGGAAACAGTTACTGTCCAATAATAGTTGATGACACATGCGATGACAAAAAAGAAGCATATTCCTTGTCCTAAGGGAAGATAACAACACGGATGTGTTTGTCTAAAACGGTGTGAGGACGAGAATGCTATATGGAAAGTACGTCGGACGAGCTACGTTTTGGGAAAAGAACTATGGAAGATCCACATGCAGCGACGTCGGAAAACGTGTAGTGGAGCAAGGCCGGAGGGGATACCTGGAGGCCGTCGGGATGTAACTAGGTGAGCGGCGGCGGGCGGAATCTGCGAGCAGGTGGCGTAGGCCCTGCCGCACCGGAGCTTGGTCAGAGAGAACGGCGTGTACCACAGATCAGGACGTGTTGCCTCAGTGACGTCGAATGGAGAAACGATGCACTTCCTTCCTTTCCCCCAGCGGACGGGATGCAGCCGAATCAGTGACCAACGGTGAGAGAGAGAGAGAGGCCACCGCACTCCCTTTCCCCCGGCGGACGGGATGTGGCCGGATCAGTGACCAACGGTGAGAGAGAGAGGCCACCGCACTCCCTTTCCCCCGGCGGACGGGATGCGGCCGGATCAGTGACCAACGGTGAGAGAGAGAGAGGCCACCGGAGCCTTGTGTGAGATACTCTGAAGAGCGGACTACCTTTTCCTCTATAAAAATCGTTTTATATTCTGTGTACGTGCCATTGAGCGCTATAACTTTATTTAAAAATAACGTGTCAAGTCGAACTTTGGTTCGTGCATGCGTGGTACACGACCTCCCTAGGTAAACAACAGCTACAGGCGTTCAAATTAGCACATGGGCTGCCATTTCGTAAAGAAATGAGCTCCACCGTGCACCCGCGCGGGTGTGGCTGGGCACGAAGCGTGAGTACGTGCACGGTGCACCTATTCTCTTCTTGTATACATACACCACCTACGTGGGGTTGTGTGAGAGAGATACAAACCTAGAGAGATATAGTGTGTGGGTTCTTGAGAGTTTTT
>NC_041382.1:682203025-682218866 GCF_002162155.2 Triticum dicoccoides
TAACATATGCAATGTGTGTGAAATAGAGTCCTGGATATAACATATATATAGAGGGGGCGATCCACGAGAAGAGAGTGGAGGTATCATTGGCTTGAGGTGTCTCTAGAATCGAAGAGAGGGATGATGTGTGTGTGTGTGTGTGTGTGTGTGTGTGCGCGCGCGATCAATAAAGAGTGCCATCGAATTTGTGTGTGCCCATGTCAAAGATATAGAGTGGCTGGCCTACTGGAATGTGAGATGGGACATGTGCAGTTTGTCTCTGTGGCATGGATACCTACCTGCAGTGCTCGACTATCGGTGTGTGGTGGGGGAAGAGGGAGGCCCAATTAACTATGGAGGTACAATGGCTGGTATATGTGTGGAGGATGAGAGAGGCCTACCTCCTGTATTAAGGAGATCGATCTGCCTCATGTATTAAGGGAGATTGATCGGCATCCATGCATATGTGCAGGAGATGAATAAGGTTGGGAGAGAGACAGAGCTAGAGTGCTGGAGGGGGTGGTAGTGGAGTTGCTTCTAACAAATGGTGGGAGAGGCTTGCTAGACAAATGGAGGGCACGCCCGCAATATCAATAAGAGAGGAGATGGCTGCTTGTTGTCTGTGCACGTGCGTGTGAGAGACGGGTCAAGAGGCATGCACGAATGATGAGGGGGACGATGTGGCTGTGGTAAGCAGACGTAACTACATAGGAAGATCAATCGCCCTTTGTAAGAGAAAGGAGAGACATAACTTGTGAGGTACGTCGATCGATGGGGGGGGTAGTTAAAGTCGATCTAGGTATATGTTGGGAGATCGATCGGTATACATGCATGTGTGTGTTAGAAGCAAATGAGGCATGAGGAGAAGGATAGAGAGAGAGAGGGATGCATGTAGGAGGTGGTACGAGAGGCATACTATATCAAGGGGGAGGAGTGTGCGAGTACGAGAACGATGAAAAGAGTGGTGGTAGTGAGGCATGGACGGTGACAAGAGAAGAGGGGAAGCTTGTGTTTGTGCTAGGCACACCTGGCTAGAGAGGCATATCGATCGATGTGTGCCATAAAGAAGGAGCTGGGGGCCTACACACACCGTGGGTGAACGACCTAAAGTGAAAACATGAATTTGCGTGATGGAGCTAGAGAATGCTGAGGGAGGGTGCATGCACAAGCGAAAGTTAGCGCTAGCTACAAAGATAAGAGGGTTGTGTGGGTGTAAAAGACGAATAGAGATCATATATACTTCATTATAAAAAGCGAATTCGGATATTTGAAGAATTTATCATAGTGTTTAAAACCAACGGATGTGTGAATATATATAACGTTGATAAACATGGTGTGGTTATGAACATGGTATACTACATTTAATATATTTTATCTCTACTCTTATAAAAAAACGGAGTTGTTGATGATGGTGTGCCTGCCATCCTGCATTATAGGCCGTCTGATTTATATCTGGCGGATAGCAAGGAAACTTTGATGGTTGAAGTTGGCAACAATCATGATTGTAGATTCTTATTGAAATAGAGAAATGAATTCAAATTTAGTTCGAATTGCAGCGGTAGTATAGACATTTGGAATGCACTAAAATGTTGGTATGAGTAGGTTACATGCATTATACAGCAAGCGAAAAAATTTAATCGGACATAACATGGATTCATACTCCCTCCTTCCATCTACATAGGGCGTAATGAGATTTTTAAGACCGCCTTTGACTATTGACAAGATTAATAGTACATGACATGCACAATGTGAAAATTATATCATTGAAAGAACCTTTCACAGACGAATTTAACGGTGTGCTTTGTGTAAGTTGTATGTCATATATCATTGCTCTAATATTTGGTCAAAGTTAGCATCGAAAAACGCATTAGGCCCTATATAGATGGAGGGAGGGAGTAGCTTTGAATAGCATTTGTATAGTAAAACGGGGCAGGACTCTCTCATTGTGTGGTGTAATAGTTTTATTTTTTCGTTTTCTTTTTGGTTGAGGGAAGTGCGAATTGATTTGGTACGTACAAGTACAATATTACGACACGTTAGGCTTGTCCCTGAAATTCAACCCGCGTCTTGTTATATCCCGAAAATTCAGATATCATGCTCCCAAAACTGGCGCCTTCACAACCCGCGCCTTGCTATCCCGAAATTACAACGCGCGTGAAAACTCCCCCAGCTGCCAAATCCCGACGCATGAAATCCCCCTTCTAACCCTGAGCCGAAAGCGCCGCTAGTTCAAATCAGTGGGGGGTACTTTTGTAACACACCCTACATTTTGGACAAGCGCGTTCCTAAGTCATGCTTCACCCCCTCCCATCACCCCCTTTTCGCCATTCTAAATCCCAGGCCGCCATAACCTCTCCGCTCCAGCCGCGAAACCCCACCCTCCTCCGTCCGCCACGTCACCGCTGCCCAGCCGGAGCCTCTTCCCCAATGATGTCGTCCACCGCAACAGCTCGACGTCCCTCGTCCATCTCCCAGGATGAGGATCCATCGTCCATCTCGCCGTCCCGCCGGTTCAGCCGCCCCGTCCTCCACCTCCAAGGAGCTGCTCCGACAATTGCCTCGTCTATCGCGGCTGCTCCATCCCCACAGCGCTGCCTTAACCTACTCCACCGGAACCGCAGCATCCTCACCGACTCCTCGGACGAAGCCGAGGCCTACTCGGCGCCACCAAAGAGGTTGTACACTCATCGCATCGCACCTTCTCCTTAACTCGACCTCCCGGCGCCGACGGTGCTCCATCCCGCACCCCCATGGAGCGGCTACCTTGAAGCCGGCACCGCGGGCGACATCTCCACGGCGGCTCTCCCCCAGTGCGAGGCCCCTTCGACGGCAGCGTCCATATCAGCCGGATCTGCTGCTGCTGCTCTAGCTCTCGCTCGCTCGCTCGCTTGCCCAGCTGTTGCTGCTGCTCTCCTCCTCGCTCGTGCTGCTGCTCTGCTCTGATTAAGCCACACTTCAGTCGACTGAATCGACTTTTGGGTCAGTCGATTTTCAGGGGTTGGGGGGCTCGCCGGAGTTAAGGAAGAACTACCCGCAGCGGGGACGGGGGCTCGCCGGAGAGGTACCCCACTATCTATCTTAGGGTTCAGGGTGGGGGCGGGGGGCCTAGAGGGCTGGCCGGGGCGGCGGTGGCGAGTTGTTTCGGGGCGGTGAGGCGGCGCTGGGGCCGGCGGTTCGGCCGGTGGTGGCTGGTGGCTCAGGGGGGTGCAGGTTGAAGATGAACTGCAGTCCCTCCCTAAACTACATGTCAAGTGCCTCTCTGCTACCATTGCGTTCAGTTTCCACAGTAGCATTCAGATTCCACAGTAAATTTCAGTTTCGACAGTTAAGTTCAGAGTCAACAGTTTTTACCTCATCTATTGTAGTCAGGTGGTTTTTGGTGATGTTAATTTTACAACCATTTTACATCATCTATTGGAAATGCTATTAGAATCCCACTTGAGATTGATGATGTCTGTCTTGTGCTGCTTTAGCCTTGACGTCTTACGGCTCACCGGAGCTGCTCCAACGACAGAACGATCCATCACAACAGAGCAGTGCCCTGGACGCCGTCTATAGATTCCTCAGATCTTCCTCCACACCTTCGACAGCCACCTCTGCCTCAACTGCTTCAGCGACCAACCCAATGATGCTAAGGTCGACACGGCTACGGCAAAGAGGTTGTACACTTGTTGCATCACTTATTACTATACATTCACGTCGATCCATTAGGGCTATTTTGGTTCAACGGAAAAACATCGATCCACTGGTTGTTACCATCACTCTAAATTTTTGCATGCTCTCCTTACATAATCTCACCTATTTTTTTCGTATGCATGTCAGATATTGTACACAGTCATGCTGAACATGTAGAGAAAATGAGAAGAGTTTTGCGCGGCAATATAATGTCATGCAGACATCGCTCCATGGTGGGTTCAATGGCAAACTCTCCCCACCCCTCTCCAGATTGTAATCCAGAGGAAGATATCTGTTCTGAGGCGGATTCGGACGCCGCTGACCACTCCTATTTACCCCCAAGGTGTTTGCTCTACCTTGGCATGATGATGTTAGTCATATCACGCACATGTTGCCTTGCAGTGCCTACTTTTGACATCATATATATCATCTGCTTAGTTTAGACATGTTCTGTAATGCCACCTGTTTAGTTTCTATATCATATATGGGAATTATGCAGTCTCATGTCTTTTAGCCAGCCATAATATATGTGAAATGTGCAATGCCATCCTGTTTAACCAGGCATCATATATTTGAATGATATCTTGCCCTTCCTTTTCTTCATTACATTTCCATTTGTCGACAATGTTTGTACATTAAACTACTCTTCCTGTGAATCAGCCATTTGGGTGGGAGATGGAAAAATCTGGAGTGAAAACAAGGCCTTCAGAGCAAACAGTGCTACCTATCGAAGCAGATCTCTTGTTGGGTCACGATAGCTCCTCAGAGATGGATTCAGAGACAAATGACCAGTCCTATTCCCCCACTGAGGTGTATGCTCTAACTTGGCACGGTTATACTGTTCATATCATGCATGCAGTGTCTTGCATTACATAGTTTAGACATCATATACACAATATTCAACACCATGTTCTTAGTTCATACATCATATCGATGCCCTCTGTTTATCATATAAATCACATATGTGAATTAAATGATGCGATCCTGATTACTTAGATAACATGTAGGTGAATTATGTCATGATCCTGTTTAGTTATTCATCATACCTTTGAATTATGTTATGCTATGCTATCCAGTTTAGATAGACATCATATATGTGAAATTATGTCATGCTATCCGTTTTAGTTAAACAATATACATGTCAACTATTTCATGCCCTCTTTTTTCCACACTATCTATTGCATCTGTCTCTCATACAATGTCTGTATATTCAACTATGTTTCCTGTTTATCAGCCATTTGAATTGGAGCGGGTGATGCCAGTATCTAGCGGACTAAAAACACAGTCTTCAAATAAAAAAGTGCTACCTCTTGGTGGAGACAGCACCCCGGTTGTACATGCACAAGAACCAGCCCTACCACACATAACCCAAACTCTCGCATATTGTATCCCTACTACGATGGACAGAGAACCAGCTTCACCCAATCTAACCCCAACCCCAGCCGATAGTAACCCAGTTCCTGTTGACACAACACCATGTCCACCACAGAGCTCCCAAACAAGAGCAGTTAGTAAGGCAGCTCCAGTGCCCAAAGGGCCAGTACTATCACGGCGAACCCCAACTCCACTAGTTAGTACGCCTATTCCTGTGGAGGAAGCACAACCAGCTAGTCATAGTTTAGCATCTATCGCATTTGATGTTGTTAAATCGTATGTGCGTATCTTCCCATCTTGGAAATATTATACTGAAGATGAAGAAAAATGCCAGTTGCAGGTGTTTGTCCAGGAGTTATGTGTAAGTAATGTTATTCATGGCAATTACTTTGCTTCGTCCCATACATCCTACCTCCATGATGGTTATAATACAACAAATTTTCCCATTTTTCTCTATAGAGAAGGACCGATTTGGAAACTCAGGATGAGGTAACCTGTGCTAATACCTCTGCTATCTTCAAGAATGCTTGGTGGCAGTATCGGAATTACCTGAAGAAAACGTACTTCACCAGCAAAGAAACTCATCAAATTCCCTTACGTTCTCCTGAGACACATTTACTGGATGATGACTAGGAACGCCTTGTTCTGTACTGGTCCCGAACCAAGAATGTGGTAAGGTCTATGAGCTCATTTTCTATTTTGAAGTATTATATTCTTGTGTTTTACTATACTCTATTCATGTAGAATAAGTGCCTAAACCTGAAGAACAACAATTCTAATTTAAGATTCCATTGCTACCATAGGACATAGATATATGTTTGTTTGATGCTTTTATTATGTACTAGTACTTGGCAATAGAAGACTTGGTAGTTTAATCCTGTCCACCTTACTAATGAACTGGTTCACCGAAATGAGTTTCATATAGTAGTACATGCTAAACTTGTTATGTGTCTACTTGTTTCTTCTTTTAGAATGCTGACAGAATATTGGGGAAGAGTGCCTTATTAAGCAATGGTAAAGGAAGTAATGCACATAAGGTTCAGGATAGTGACACATCCTGTCTTGGTTTATTGTTGGAGTTACTAGCCACTACCGCTTGCACAAGCTATTCAAACTCACTGTTTGAATCAGTTCGATTTCTTGAGTCTCAACTGCAAGCTGAAAGACATCGATCAGCTGTGCTGCGACAAGAAGCAGATGGACTGCGGAAGTCCATGGAGCATTCAGATGCATACTTTCTGGTGCAACAGCAAGCATTGGAGGATTTTAGCGCCAAACAGGACAAAGCTAATCAGCTTGCTAAGCTTATTGCCAGCATGGTGGATACCCAGGATAACGTTTCTTGAGCTCTTCTGAAGTTGTTTCAGTTATGCTCTTGTTTTGCTGCCGTGTTTATTTACACTGATGGCCAATTTTGACGGCCAGTGTATATGATATGCTGATTTGTTCCCTATATTTGCACTGGTGGCGAACTTTGATGCCCAGTGGATGTAATATGTGTAATAGCCGTGATAGCCTAGCGTTAGTTGCTTGCTTATTTATTTCCTTGTTGTCTTGTTTATTTGTTTGCTTGTAGTCATTGCAGTTCTTTTTCCGCGGTTAACTAGTGGCTGCAATAACCTATTTTTTAAAACTAGGCCACAATAACCATGGGCTAATATTTACTGTAGTGACACTGGGCCTCCTACGGGCCATAGAAACAGTGGGCTTTTTACGGGCCATATCATCAATGGGCCTTATACGGGCCGTATGATCGATTGGCCAAACATGGGCCAATAACAGGCCGCATTATGGCCGTAAATGGTCTAGAGTTGGAATTGTCCATTCATGGGCCGACCGTAACGGGCCATCGTTAATAGGTCGTATTTGATGATGCTATGAAAATGGCCAACGTATTAACAGACCACGAACGGGACGACTGTAACCACATGCTGAATTTGGCCCACAAGCAGAAAATGACAGTAACGGGCCGTAAGTAAACGAATGCTGGAAATGGGCCCAAGAATAAATGGGCTCTGAGAAGGCCGAAAGATAACATGGGCTGGAAAGGGCCCAACGGAATAACGGGCCGTAATGGGTATAAAGTGATACACTGTTCATTACGGGCCAGTTTCACCACGGGCCGTTAATGGGTGTAAAGTGATACACTGTTCATTACGGGCTAGTTTCACCACGGGCCGTTAATAGGCCAAGAGTTACATAAGGCCTCATATGGGCCGAAAGACGTCATGGGCCATACATGGGCCAGAAGTGAAAACGGGCTGGAATCATATTGGATGGCCCAGATGACGCTACTGGGCCTAATTCGGATAGGGCGTAACGGGCCTTGGGTTAGCGGGATGTAAATGGGCTATATGTGAACATGCCGTTAACAGGCTTTCCATGGGCCGGCCCGCCAGCTTTTGACCAAGTCAAACAGGCCGGCCTTTTCACAGGAATGGGCCTCTGTTGGGCCGTGCCACATGCCGACGTATCATAGGCGCCTATCTGACCCACTGACGAGCTGACACGTGTTTCGTCCGGCCAATAAGAATTTTACACGTGGAAATTTCCCACTGGTCGGGGCTGTTAATGGGTTATCAGATCCAAAACCCGACCCGATAGCTTAACGGCGTTCCGTTACGGTGGATGCCACGTGTCGGTCACCCTTGATGAAAGCACGTCTGTGATGCACGATTTATCGTCATGGAAGTGGACACTTCCGTGATGATAATTTTGGTAATGTCATGGAACACTTCTACGACAGCATAGGTATGACTATCTTGATTCTGTCATAAATTTGTCATGGATGTACATGCATGACAAAAAAAGCGACCTACTGTGACAAACACCTATCATCACGGAAGTGTATTTTTTTGTAGTGCTTTCTGATAACAATCGCACCATGCTCGATACTTTATGTGATGGCTCTTTTATGATGAAGACTATTGAATTCAGATAGAATTTATTGGACAGAATTAAACGCAACTCTGAAGATTGGGACCTCGACGAAGGTAAGGAGTCAGGTATGACACCTAAGTTTGATTGTGTTAAATCTTTTATGGATACCGATATTTTCCGTAAGTTTAGCACTAAATATGGACTTGACTCTGAGATAGTAGCTTCTTTCTATGAATCTTCTGCTACTTTTGTTGATCTCCCTAAGGAGAAGTGGTTAAAATATCATCCTCCCATAGAAGTAAAAGTAGCTGCACCTATTAAAGCTGAAGAAAATAATGTCACTTATAATGATCCTATTGTTCCTACTACTTATATTGAGAAACCACCTTTCCCTGTTAGAATAAAGGATCATGCTAAAGCTTCAACTATTGTTCGTAAAAGCAATATTAGAACTTATACACCTCCTGAGCAAGTTAAAGTAGAACCTAATATTGCTATTGTTAAAGATCTCTTGTCTGATAATATTGATGGGCACGTTATCCAGTTCGAAGGTGAAACTGCTAGAATTGCTAAACCTTGTGATAAAGATAAACATAGACCTGTGGTAGGCGTGCCTGTTATTTCTGTTAAAATAGGAGATCATTGTTATCATGGCTTATGTGATATGGGTGCTAGTGCTAGTGTAATACCTATTGGCTTATACGAAGAAATTAAGAATGAAATTGCACCTGTTGAGTTAGAAGATATTGATGTTACTATTAAACTTGCTAATAGAGATACTAGTGCAACAATTGGAATTGTTAGAGATGTTGAAGTCTTGTGTGGGAAAACTAAATATCCTGCTGATTTTCTTGTTCTTGGTTCCCCACAAGATAGCTTTTGCCCCATTATATTTGGTAGACCCTTCTTAAATACTGTCAATGCTACCATAGATTGCACTAAGAATGTTGTTACTGTTGGCTTGGATGATATGGTTCATGAGTTTAATTTCTCTAAATTTAGTAAACAACATCGCGAGGAAGAATTACCTAGTAAGGATGAAATTATTGGTCCTGCTTCTATTGCCGTACCTCCTAGTGATCCTTTAGAACACTATTTGCTAGACCATGAAAATGATATGTTCATGAATGAAAGAAGGGAAATAGATGAAGTATTCTTTAAACAGGAACCTATTCTGCAACACAATTTGCCTCTTGAAATCTTAGGGGATCCTCCTCCACCCAAGGGTGATCCCGTGTTTGAGCTTAAACCTTTGCCTGATAATCTTAAATATGCTTATCTTGATGAAAAGAAGATATATCCTGTTATTATTAGTGCTAACCTTTCAGAGCATGAAGAAGAAAGATTATTGAAAACTCTGAAGAAGCATCATGCTACTATTGGATATACTCTTGATGATCTTAAGGGCATTAGTCCCACTCTATGTCAACATAAAATAAATTCGGAAGCAGATGCCAAACCAGTTCGTGATCCTCAACGACGTCTGAGTCTTAAGATGAAAGAAGTGGTAAGAAAAGAAATACTAAAGCTTCTGGAGGCAGGTATAATCTATCATGTTGCTGATAGTGAATGGGTAAGTCCTGTCCATTGTGTCCCTAAGAAGGGAGGTATTACTGTTGTTCCTAATGATAAAGATGAATTGATTCCACAAAGAATTATCACAGGTTATAGGATGGTAATTGATTTCCACAAAATAAATAAAGCTACTAAGAAAGATCATTACCCCTTACCTTTTATTGATCAAATGCTAGAAAGATTATGCAAACATACACACTATTGCTTTCTAGATGGTTATTCTGGTTTCTCTCAAATACTTGTGTCGGCTAGAGATCAATCAAAGACTACTTTTACATGCCCTTTTGGTACTTTTGCTTATAGACGTATGCCTTTTGGTTTATGTAATGCATCTTCTACCTTTCAAAGATGCATGATGGCTATATTCTCTCACTTTTGTGAAAAGATTTGTGAGTTTTCATGGACGACTTTTCCATCTATGGTTCCTCTTTTGATGATTGCTTGAGCAATCTTGATCGAGTTTTGCAGAGATGTGAAGAAACTAACCTTGTCTTGAATTGGGAAAAGTGCCACTTTATGGTTAATGAAGGTATTGTCTTGGGACACAAAGTTTCTGAAAGAGGTATTGAAGTTGATAAAGCCAAGGTTGATGCTATTGAAAAGATGCCTTGTCCCAAGGACATCAAAGGTATAAGAAGTTTCCTTGGTCACACCGGATTTTACTGGAGGTTCATTAAGGACTTCTCAAAAATTTCTCGGCCTCTGACTAATTTATTGCAAAAAGATATACCATTTGTCTTTGATGATGATCGTGTAGAAGCATTTGAAATACTTAAGAAATCATTAGTCACTGCACCTATTGTTTAGCCACCTAATTGGAACCTACCCCTTTGAAATTATGTGTGATGCTAGTGATTATGCTATAGGTGCTGTTCTAGGGCAAAGAGTTGATAAGAAATTAAATGTTATTCATTATGCTAGTAAGACTCTAGACAATGCTCAAAGAAATTATGCTACTACTGAAAAAGAACTCTTAGCAGTTGTATTTGCTTGTGATAAGTTCAGATCTTATATTGTTGATTCTAAAGTAACTATTCAAACTGATCATGCTGCTATTAAATATCTTATGGAAAAGAAAGATGCTAAACCTAGACTTATTATATGGGTTCTCTTGCTACAAGAATTTGATTTGCATATTGTTGATAGAAAGGGAGATGAGAACCCCGTTGCAGACAACTTGTCTAGGTTAGAAAATATTCTTGATGACCCACTACCTATTAATGATAGCTTTCCTGATGAGAAATTAAATGTTATAAGTACTTCTCGTAGTACTCCATGGTATGCTGATTGTGCTAATTATATTGTTGCTAAGTTTATACCACCTAGCTTCACATACCAACAAAAGAAAAAGTTCTTCTATGATTTGAGACATTACTTTTGGGATGACCCACATCTTTATAAGGAAGGAGTAGAAGGTGTTATTAGACGTTGTGTACCTGAGCATGAACAGGAACAAATCCTATGCAAGTGTCATTCCGAGTCTTATGGAGGACACCACGCTGGAGATAGAACTGCACATATGGTATTGCAATCTGGTTTTTATTGGCCTACTCTCTTCAAGGATGCCCGTAAGTTTGTCTTGTCTTGTGATGAGTGTCAAAGGATTGGTAATATTAGTAGACGTCAGGAAATGCCTATGAATTATTCTCTTGTTATTGAACCGTTTGATGTTTGGGGCTTTGATTATATGGGACCTTTTCCTGCCTCTAATGGATACACACATATTCTAGTTGCTGTTGGTTACGTTACTAAGTGGGTAGAAGCTATTCCAACTAGTAGTGCTGATCATAACACTTCTATTAAAATGCTTAAAGAAGTTATTTTCCCGAGGTTTGGAGTCCCTAGATATTTAATGACTAATGGTGGTTCACACTTTATTCATGGTGCTTTCTGTAAAATGCTTGCTAAATATGATGTTAATCATAGAATTGCATCTCCTTATCACCCTCAGTCTAGTGGTCAAGTAGAGTTGAGCAATAGAGAGCTCAAATTAATTTTGCAAAAGTCTGTTAATAGGTCTAGAAAGAATTGGTCCAAAAAACTTGATGATGCATTATGGGCTTATAGAACTGCATATAAAAATCCTATGGGTATGTCTCCGTATAAAATGGTCTATGGAAAAGCATGTCACTTACCTCTCGAACTAGAACATAAGGCATATTGGGCTATTAAAGAGCTTAATTATGATTTTAAACTTGCCAGTGAGAAGAGGTTATTTGATATTAGCTCACTTGATGAATGGAGAACCCAAGCTTATGAAAATGCCAAGTTGTTTAAAGAAAAAGTTAAAAGATGGCATGACAAAAGGATACAAAAGCGTGAGTTTAACGTAGGTGATTATGTATTGCTATACAACTCTCGTTTATGATTTTTTGCAGGCAAACTTCTCTCTAAATGGGAAGGCCCCTATGTTATCGAAGAGGTTTATTGTTCCGGTGCCATAAAGATCAATAACTTCGAGGGCACAAATCCGAAAGTGGTAAACGGTCAAAGAATCAAACATTATATCTCAGGTAATCCCATAAATGTTGAAACCAATATTATTGAAACCGTAACCCCGGAGGAATACATAAGGGACACTTTTCAAAACGTTTCAGACTCAGAAAAGGAATAGGTATGTGGTACGGTAAGTAAATCGACTCCAAAACAATTTTTAAGGCAATATTTCTCCGTTTTGGAATATTTAGATAAATAGAAAAATGAGTAGCAGTCCGGAAAGGACACGAGGGCCCCACGAGGGTGGAGGGTGCGCCCTACCCCCTGGGCGCGCCCCCTACCTCGTGAGCACCTTGTGTGCCTTCCGGACTCCGTTGTCTTGCATGTTACGTATTTTGGTCGGTAAAAATTCATTATATAATCTCTCGGGGGTTTTGACTCCCGTATCACGCAAAAATCTCCTGTCTTTGTTTTGAGCTGTTTTTCTGACAGGTCTAGATTATCATGACGCCCCCAAGTGCTTCCAAGGACAAGTTCTTCGAGAAGGTCATCAACCCTTACCTCGTGGAGGTGCTATGACACCCTCAAACCATTGAGATGCGTGATGGGTTGTTGCACATCCGCGATGTTGAGGGATCAAAGGGAACCGGAAGCGTGGAGATGAGGCTCGAAGCAATGGAGCAACAATTTTTCAAGTGCCAGGGGATGGTGGAGCATGGAATCAACGCTAGCCACACGATGCTCGCGGATTTCACTAACAACTACAAGCTGGATGCCAAGAACACCGAGGAGGCCATCTTCAAGCTATATGAGAAGATCGAGCACCTCCAAGCCCAAATCTATGACCTGCAAA
The DNA here is from genome assembly GCF_002162155.2 of Triticum dicoccoides. NCBI lineage: Eukaryota > Viridiplantae > Streptophyta > Magnoliopsida > Poales > Poaceae > Triticum > Triticum dicoccoides. The sequence continues at coordinate 682,215,798 of NC_041382.1, forward strand.
ACCAAAACTGTGAATATGAATATAGATTCAAAAGAATGAGTTTGGCTGTAGATTCGAGGATTCCAGAGACTCGATCATCCTTCTATGATGGTGAACCTATGCCTTGGAAGATGGATGAAAAGCCCGCATCATCAACAACACCCCCACCTTCTTCACCAATCAAGGAGACGTAATCACATGGGTATGGGCACTCCCCTTGGCAACTGCCAAGCTTGGGGGAGGTGCCCCAGTATCGTATCACAATCACAACTCCTATCTTTACCGTTTTTCTTAGTTCGATCCTATTAGTAGTATCTTGATCTAGTAGAATAAAGTTTATGGCATGATCTAGTTTTGAGTTTGCTTTATGATCTCTCTATGTAATCGAGTCCGTGAGCTATATATAATAAAGATTAGTGTTGAGTCAAGGTCTTGATTATTTTGCCATGATCTTGGGTGAATAAAAGAAAAAGAGAAAAAGAATAAAAAGAAACAAAGAGTTCATATTGATCTTATTGAGAGTAATGACTACACATAGAAAGAGTATGATGATTAAAAGTTGTTGGGAGTTGGTAGACATAGCCTTGGTCATCGTTGCAATTAATAGGAAGTAATAAGGAAAGAGAGGTTTCACATATAGATATATTATCATTGACATCTTTTATGATTGGGAGCACTCATTAAAATATGACATGCTAAAGAGTTGATGTTGGACAAGGAAGACAACATAATGAGTTATGTTGTTCTTATATCTGAGATAAAGTATGTTGTCATGGATCCTCTCACTTGTTGAGCTTGCCTTTCCCCCTCATGCTAGACAAATTCTCAGCACCAAGTAGAAATACTACTTGTGCTTCCAAATACCCTTAAACCAGTTTTGCCATGAGAGTCCACCATATCTACCTATGGATTGAGTAAGATCCTTCAAGTAAGTTGTCATCGGTGCAAAGCAATAAAAATTGCTCTAAATATGTATCCAACCATAAAAGCGCATGGCAACCTCTGCTTCCCTCTGCGAAGGGCCTATCCTTTATTATTACCTTCTACCTTCTGCAAGAGTCATGGTGATCTTCACCTTTTCTTTTTAATTTTATCCTTTGGCAAGCTCAGCATGTTGGAAAGAACATGATATATATATATATATATATATATATATATATATATATATATATATATATATATATATATATCTAATTGGATGTAGGGGAGCATGAACCATTGTTGTTGACATTACCCTTGAGGTAAAAGGTTGTGGGGCAAAACTATAAGCCCCTATCTTTATCTGTGTCCGATTAAAACTCCGTAACCACAAGTATCGCGTGAGTGTTAGCAATTATGGAGGACTAAATGATACTTGAGTATGTGGACTTGCTTTTTAGCTCCGACATAGACTCTTTCTGATGTTATGATAAATTGCAATTGCTTCAATGACTGAGATTATAGTTTGTCGGAGCCCAATAAGGTTTATGATTTATACTTTTGCATTGTGAATAGATCATCACTTGAATATAAGTAATCATATGAAAAAATCTATATATGTTGCTGTTATGAGAATAATCATGATGCCTTCATGTCCGTATTTTATTTTTATCGACGCCTCTACCTCTAAACATGAGGACATATTTATTGTTATCGGCTTTTCGCTTGAGGACAAGCGAGGTCTAAGCTTGGGGGAGTGTGACACCCCAAAATTTTAACCTTGTTTTATTAATTAAAATTTTGCTAGGAAAATTAAACTTTTCATCTTTCTGGGTTTTCTTTGATTTCAGTACCACCCTTTTCTTGGTTTTTTATGGAGTTTTATCCCAAGTGAAACTTTCCAAAAATATTATTGGACTTGTCTAACCTCTCAAGAAAACATTTATATTATCAGTGGAATTGATTTGCACAATTATTTCTCTCTGAGCTTTATTCCCTAAAATGATTCTTCCTTTAGTTTTGGAGCTCTTTTGAACTACAACCACTTGATAAATTTATTTAAAATTTTCACCAAAATTTGGAGGTGTCATGTGATGTTTTTAAATCACTTTTATGCAAAAATATATTTCATTTTTTAATATTTTGAGCTCTACCCCAAGTTTAAAATTCTGGTCCAGAGAGCAATTTTGCACTACAACCTAATTAAATATTTCTTTAAAACTTCCACCAAAATTGTGGGATGTTAGTAGTGGTATGTAATTCAACTTTATGCAAAAACCCAGTGGTGTTCTTTGAAAAATTTGAGTGAATCAACCTCTTTTGCTTTCTGGTCCAGTTTGGCTTTTTCTACTGCAACCCTAGTTAAATTTGCTCTAGTAATCTTGAGCTTTCTCCTGCTTATAGCCCATGCTACAAAACCCTTAAGTCCAGAAGAGTGGACCCATTGGAGAATTTTTAGTGCATGCAACCATGCCTTTTTCTTTCTGTCCAAAACTGATGTTTTGCAAAACTTGCACTAACAAGTTTCTGATTTTGTCAAACTAACCAAGGAGACACTGATCTGGAGAATTTGGCCACCCCAAGAATTGCCTAGATGCCTTTGGCATTTTGTCAAACACCCTGTGTGCAGAACCAGATTTGGCATGATTTCAAGTTTACATTGTGAACTTGATCCCCTGGCCAAACTAGCTTGTCCCATGGACTTGACCTAGCCTATTGCCTCACCCTGCTAACTCCCTTGTGGTTTGGAGGCCCCTAGCATGCCTTGGCATATTGTCGAGCTCGTCCCGTGCGTGCTCTGGGCGCGCCCAGAGCGCGCGTTTTGCACGTGTGTGCGCTCGGGTCGCCGCATCATGCCCTGGCCCTTGCTCGCCTGCAGAGCCGCACCCCCGACCTCATCCGCTCACAGGAACCAGCCAAGCCCCCCTGGCGCCCAACAGCGCCGCCGTCATGTTGGCAACGACGGCTAGCGGGCGGCCACAGCAGCCTCTACCGTGGACGGCGCCGCCCGAGCCACCAGCGCTCGCCAGCTGCCCCCTTGAACAGCTCAAGCTCATCCGCAACCTTGTCCGCAAGCCCTCGTCGCCGCCACGTCGCCCTGCAGCACAGTACGGCGGTCGCCGGTGTTCTTATCCTCGGCCATCGTCGGAACCGCCCCCGATCGCTATATAA
>NC_041382.1:682219289-682276948 GCF_002162155.2 Triticum dicoccoides
TCACCAAACCCTCAAGCAACCTCCCACACTCCCTCACCGATCCGGCCGTAGCAGTAGAAAGACCAGAGGGGTCGTCTTCTTCTTCTCCGGCAACCACGGCCGCCGCCACTGCCTCGTTCACTCCGGCGCCACCAGGGCCTCCCCCTCTCCACTCTCTTCACCAGAGGCCCTCTCTTCATCACGTGAGTCCACCCCCAAGCTCAATTTTGATCGGGAGCCACCGGAGACAAATCCCCCAATCATGCCCGAAGCTCCCTCCGCCGTGGAGCTCGCCGCCGACGATTCCCCCCGTCCCCACCGGCCAGTCGACCACCGGAAGGACTGCCTAGGAGTGGCGGATCCTTCCCTGGCCTCGGATGCCCTCGAGGAGCCTCTGTTCACCGACGACGATCGCCGGAATCCCGCCCCCGCTCGGGCAAAGGAAAAAGGAGGGAGAGGCGACTGGTCAAACCTGACCAGTGGGCCCCGTGGACCCACTGTCAGTGACCCAGCCCTGCCTTCACGTGTTTTAAGTGAAGGCGTAAACCCCATAAGTACGTCTCCTCTGCCCCGAAAGCGTATTTCTATCTGAAACGTTTTCTTTTCTGTTTTAATTTAAAAACAGAATTTGACCAAAACTTTGACTGGCTATAACTTTTTAAATATAAGTCCAAATGAATTGATTATTTTTCAAACCTCTCTCAAATTTCACCTAGTTTATTTTAAGATTTATTTCAAAAATAATTAAGACAACTTTTTGTACTGTTTTTAAAGTATGTGTTGTTTGCCTATTTTCGAAATAGGATTTTGGAGAAAGAGAAGAGAGCTTTCAAAAAAATATTGGAGTACACCTCACCTCTCCACACCTTGAAGGCAAGCATTCTGAACCCTGGCGTAATGTTTTGTGGGTTGTTCGATACGGTTATAACACCACCTCGACATGAAGCGTTGGTTATTTTTATGTGACGATATGATCATACACCTTGAGTGCATAAATGAAAATTCTTGCTGTTGGAAATGGACATACTTGTGATAGCAATCACCCTCATATGCCTCTCATGCCTACCGGGAAGGACCCGGGAAAGTCTTTGTCTTGTGTAGAGACAAGCTTGTCCCTCATCGAGACGGTTATGACCGGTAGGGCAGGGGGGGTATGATAAGTGGTGGTTGTGTCTAATGGCTGTGAAATATAATTCTTGAGCTAACCATGCAGGAAATACTTAAGCCTCCTGAGTCGGCCGTAGATCGAGTCTTGTTCCAGTAACCCCCATACTTGTATCGTGCTGCCACTTGCCCCTGCCGTAGGTAGGGTACGGTTCAGTAAGTTGTCAACCCCTGTCCTAGCACACACCGTACAGAGAGGCCATGGTGGAAGATACCGGTTGTAGCTGGTAGGCATGCCACCTGGTCGGGGGGCATGGGTGTTTCCGGTTGGGACCGAGAGGGGAGGCCACCCCTTAGAGCGCGCGATAAAAATTTGATCCCATGCTAAGTGAGGTTGTAGCCTCCCCACTTAGAGTTTTGCTTAACAGGTGTCTGGGTGATTCCAGACACGTGTAAGGTTAAGCTGGTGTGTGCAAGTCAGGCGTGTTTTCAACTAAAAGACTATAGACGGAATTAGTTCCGATGGACTAAAGAGATCCGTTACTCGTGGGTAAAGAGTACACCCTCTACAGAGATATTGAACCTATTCGAATAGCCGTGTCCATGGTTAAGGACTACAGTCTGGGATGGGTCAAGCGTCGGTCTTAGTGTCGGTCTTCGAAGGAGAAACTACTAAACCAGAATATGGATCATAACTTGTGACGTATGATGATTATGATTATTATTTTTATGGACTAATCATTTATGTTATTTGAATTATTGAGTATCCCTGGGACGGTTCTACCTCCTAGATATTCACCGTGATTATTCTTATATAAGCCCTTTATGTGGTGTCACCCAGACGCCCGACTGTGGCATGCATGTTATTTCATTTACTTATAAGCCCTTTATGTGGTGTCACACAGACGCCCGACTGTGGCATGTCCATTATTTCATTTACTTATAAGCCCTTTATGTGGTGTCGCACCGACGCCCGATTGTGGCATGCTTGTTATTCCTTTTATATATAAGCCCTTTCTGTGGTGTCGCTCAGACGCCCGACTGAGGCATGCTTCATATTATTATCCTTTCGAGGCGTCGCTTCAGACACCCGATCGGTGCTCTATATTTCTACACCCTGATTGTTCTACTCATGATTTATTTAAATAATCTACTTGCGTGCATCATGAACCTTATTTCATAACTGACGAAGTGATCATAGAATATTTTAAAGCATGATTATCAGTGGCTATATTATACCTTTGTTCTTAATGTTTGCGAGTACATTCAAAGTACTCACTGGCTTGTCCCTGGCTATTGTCTTGGCCAGATTTCTTGCGTGGAAAGGAACGTTGCGATGACCGCCCCGGAACCTACGCAATGGAGATAGCAGCCTCGCGAAGATAGGAGTTATCCTGGTCAGCTGTTCCTGTGGGAAATGGACTCCCATAGACGCTGATGATCCGCAAACCGCCTCCGCCATCAACCTCTAGAAACAAATTGTTGTACCCATAGGCCAGAATGGTCTTGTACTTCATATTTTGTATTTTGCTTGGAGTTTCTGTAAGAAGTTGGTGTCTCATTAGCTAACAATAATCCTGGGGCTGGTGAGCACAAGGGCCGCTTTTGGGAAATTAATATCTCGAAAATCCGGTCCTGACAGGGAGTTGATACGTCCATTTTGCATCATGCTTTTATATCAATATTTATTGCATTATGGGTTGTTATTTCACTTTATGTCACAATACTTATGGCTATTCTCTCTTATTTTACAAGGTTTACATAAGGAGGGAGAATGACGGCAGCTGGAATTCTGGGCTGGAAAAGGAGCAAATATTAGAGACCTATTCTGCGCAACTCCAAAAGTCCTGAAACTCCATGAAACGTCTTAAAATAAATAAAGAAAAATCCTCTCCAAAGATGAAGGCCAGGGGGCCCACACCCTACTCACGAGGGTGGGGGGCACCCCCCCTAGGGCCCGCCCCCCTACCTCGTGGGCCCCCTGGTGGCTCTCCGACGTCCATCTTCTCCTATATGAAGTCTTTCGATGAGAAAAAAAACAGAAGGAACTTTTCGGGACGAGACTCCGCCGCCACGAGGCGGAACCTTGGCGAATCCAATCTAGAGCTCCGACAGAGCTGTTCTGCCGGGGAAACTTCCCTCCGTGAGGGGGAAATCATCACCATCATCATCACCAACGCTCCTCTCATCGGGAGAGGGCAGTCTCCATCAACATCTTCACCAGCACCATCTCATCTCCAAACCTAGTTCATCTCTTGTATCCAATTCTTGTCTCAAAGTCCGGGATTGGTGCTAGTAGGTTGCTAGTAGTGTTGATTACTCCTTGTAGTTGATGCTAGTTGGTTTATTTGGTGGAAGATCATATGTTCAGATCCTATATGCATATTATTACCCCTCTGATTATGAACATGAATATGATTTGTGAGTAATTACGTTCGTTCCTGAGGACAAGGGAGAAGTCTTGCTATGAGTAGTCATGTGAATTTGGTATTCGTTTGATATTTTTGGTAAGATGTATGTTGTCTAGCCTCTAGTGGTGTTATGTGAACGTCGACTACATAACACTTCACCATTATTTGGGCCTAGAGGAAGGCATTGGGAAGTAATAAGTAGATGATGGGTTGCTAGAGTGACAGAAGCTTAAACCCTAGTTTATGCGTTGCTTCGTAAGGGGCTGATTTGGATCCATATGTTTCATGCTATGGTTAGGTTTACCTTAATACTTTTGTTGTAGTTGCGGATGCTTGCAATAGAGGTTAATCATAAGTGCGATGTTTGTTCAAGTAAGAACAGCACCCAAGCACCGGTCCACCCACATATCAAATTATCAAAGTATCGAACGCGAATCATTTGAACGTCATGAAAACTAGCTTGGCAATATTCCCATGTGTCCTCGAGAGCGCTTTTCCTATTATAAGAGTTTGTACAAAAGGATTGGGCCATCTTGCTGCACTTTATTTACTTTTGTTACTTGTTGCTCGTTAGAATCTATCTTATCACAAAACTATCTGTTACCACTTATTTCAGTACTTGCAAAGAATACCTTGCTAAAAACCGCTTATCATTTCCTTCTGCTCCTCGTTGGGTTCGACACTCTTACTTATCGAAAGGACTACGATAGATCCCCTATACTTGTGGATCATCAGGAATCGACAATGTCTTGCTGATAGATGGTCGACCGGATCAGCGCCATCTCTCTTTCTTCTTCCAGAAGGTCAACAGCATCCTGACGGGCTTGTTCTGCTTCGGCTTCTGAGAAGAGTTCCACTCGTGGGGCGTTATGAAGCAAATCACTCGGAAGGACAGCTTCAGCCCCATAGACTAAGAAGAATGGAGTTCGGCCAATCGACCGATTAGGAGTTGTCCTCAATCCCCAAAGTACTGATGGAAGTTCATCGACCCAAGCGCCCGCTGCATGCTTAAGGTCACGCATCAACCGAGGTTTCAGTCCTTTGAGAATCAATCCGTTTGCTCTTTCAGCTTGTCCATTCGACTGGGGATGGGCGACTGAAGCATAGTCGACCCGAGTGCCTTGGGAAGCGCAAAAGGCTCTGAACTCATCAGAATCGAAGTTCGACCCATTATACGTGATGATGTTGTGCAGGACACCATATCTGAATGTTAACTCTCTGATGAAGCTGACAGGAGTACTTGCTTCGAGGTTTTTAATAGGCTTGGCTTCAATCCATTTGGTGAACTTGTCGACTACTACGAGCACATGGGTGAAGCCACTTCTGCCAATCCTTAGAGGTCCAACCATATCTAATCCCCAGATAGCAAAGGGCGAGACGAGTGGAATGGTCTTCAGGGCTGTTGCAGGCTTGTGAGACATGTTGGAGCAGAACTGGGAACCTTCACATCTGTCGACTATGTCTTTTGCCATTTCATTCGCTCTTGGCCAATAAAATCCCGCTCGGTATGCTTTGGCCACAATGGTCCGAGAGGACGCATGGTGACCATAGGTCCCCGAGTGTATGTCGTTGAGGATCACTTGATCTTCTTCTGGTGTTATGCACTTATGAGCAACTCCGGTAACACTTTCTCTGTAAAGCTGTCCACCCACTACTGTGAAAGCTTTAGATCGATGGAAAATCTGACGAGCCTCTTCTTCATCCTCTGGAAGCTCTTTCCTGAGAATATACGCGATGTACGACACTGTCCAATCGGGTATGATAACCAAAACTTCCATGACCAAGTCGACCACGGTTGGGACTTCAACTTCAGTCGGATCAGTAGGACTCTTAGGTTGTGGGGGCTCCTCCGTGAAGGGATCCTCTTGGACGGACAGCGTGTGGAGATGCTCCAAGAACACATTACTGGGAATAGGCTCACGCTTGGAGACTATGTTTGCCAAATCATCAGCTGCTTGATTTTTCAGCTGGGGTATATGATGGAGCTCTAACCCCTCAAACTTCTTCTCTAACTTTCTCACTGCATTACAATAACCAGTCATAGCCAGGCTTCTGATGTACCACTCCTTCATTACTTGATTAACCACCAAATCTGAGTCGCCGTAGACCATTAGGCGACGGACGCCGAGTGAAATGGCCATACGCAACCCATACAGAAGTGCTTCATATTCAGCTTTGTTGTTGGAGGAATCAAAATGGATATGAAGAACATAGCTGAGTCTGTCTCCTCGAGGGGATACTAATACCACCCCAGCACCAGAACTGTTCAGCATCTTGGATCCATCAAAGAACATGGTCCAATGCTCCGAGTGAATCTGAGTCGGTTGTTGCTACTCGACCCACTCGGCGAGGAAATCTGCTATTGCCTGGGACTTGATAGATTTATTTGCCTCGAACTTGATATCCAAGGGAAGGAGTTCAATCGCCCACTTTGCCACTCGACCAGTTGCATCTCTGTTGTTTAGAATTTCTGACAAAGGTGTGTCGCTGACGACTGTAACAAAGTGATAAGAGAAATAATGTGCAACCTTCTTCGTGGTCATGTAAATCCCATAGACAAGCTTCTTATAGTGAGGATATCTCTACTTGGATGGAGTCAAGACTTCAGAAATATAATACACCGGGCGCTAAACTTTATAGGTTTTTCCTTCTTCTTCCCGCGCGACCATAAGTACTGTACTGATAACTTGTCCAGTGGCTGTAGTATAAAGTAGTAAAGGCTCTTTGCTGATTGGAGCAGCGAGCACCGGCTGGGTGGAAAGCAGGGTTTTGAGTTCTGCAAACGCTGCATCAGCTTCAGGAGTCCACTCGAACTTATCAGATTTCTTCATCGGTAGGTAAAGAGGCAATGCCTTTTCACCAAGGCGAGAGATGAATCGACTCAAGGCGGCCAAACAACCAGTAAGCTTCTGAATGTCATGCACACACACAGGGCGTTTCATCCGGAGTATGGCTCCAACTTTCTCTGGGTTGGCATCGATCCCTTGTTCGGAAACGAGGAAACTGAGTAACTTTTCTCCTGGAACTCCGAATGTGCATTTCGATGGATTAAGCTTGATATCATACCTTCTTAGGTTGGCAAAGGTTTCAGCGAGGTCAGTCAGCAGGTCAGAACCTTTGCGCGACTTGACCACAATGTCGTCCATATATGATTCCACATTTCGACTAATTTGAGTGAGCAGGCACTTCTGAATCATCCTCATAAATGTGGCACCAGCGTTCTTGAGACCAAATGGCATGGTGACATAACAAAAGCACCCGAATGGAGTGATGAAAGTTGTTTTTATCTCATCAGGTCCATACAGTCGGATCTGATGATACCCGGAATAGGTGTCTAGAAAAGAAAAACGCTCACACCCCATAGTCGAGTCGACGATTTGGTCGATACGGGGAGAGGAAAATGATCTTTCGGGCAGGCCCGATTGATATGCTTGAAGTCAATGCACATACAAAGTGAATCGTCCTTCTTGGGGACCATGACAACATTGGCAAGCCACTCGGAGTGGTAAATCTATCGGGTGAACTCAACTGCTAGGAGCCAAGCCACTTCCTCTCCAATTGCTTTTCTCTTATGTACGACCGACTGTCTAAGATGTTCCTTGACTGGCTTCACTTTCGGGTCGACTCGAAAACGATGCTCAGCCTGTCCCCTGGGTACACCCGGCATGTCAGAAGGTTTCCATGCAAAGATGTCCCAGTTCTCACGGAGGAACTGGATGAGCGCTTCTTCCTATTTGCTGTCGAGTGATGTTGAGATATGAGTAGGAGCAACATTATGATCGGTCGGATGAATATGAATCGGTTTCATTTCTCCGGACGACTGAAATGTAGAATCTGTGGCAGGCTTCTTTGCTCACAGCAAATCACTCGGATCTGCATTTTCTGATACTCTTGCATTTCGACTGCTGCCATTTGTGCATCAGCAATTTTAGAACCCTTCTGTAAGCATTCCTCTGCCTTCTGCTGATTGCCAGTGACCATGATCACTCCTCTGGGACCAGGCATTTTCAGCTTGAGATACACATAACATGGTCGAGCCATAAAATGCGTGTATGCATGGCTCCCCAGAATAGCATGATAAGCACTCTGGAAATTCACTACTTTAAATGACAACTTTTCCTTACGGTAATTCTTTGAATCACCGAAAACCACGTCCAAGGTTATCTGGCCGAGTGATTTAGCCATCTTGCCAGGGATGACACCGTGAAAGCTCATGTTGCTCTCACTAAGTTTGGACATAGGAATGCCCATCGCTTTCAAGGTTTTAGCGTAAAGAATATTCAGACCACTAACACCATCCATCAACACTTTTGTCAATCGAGTACCTCCAACAACTAGGTCGACCACCAATGCTTGCCTCCCTGGTGTGGCTATGCGAGCAGGGTGGTCAGACTGGTCGAATGTGATAGCTATTTGTGACCACTTCAGATATGTTGTCGTTGTCGGAGCAACCATATTCACTTCTCTATTGATCACTTTCAGTCAACTTTTTCTTTCAACATCAGCAAAAGTCATCAGGGTGGAATTAACATTAGGAAAACCATGGTCCTCCTCTTTGTCTTCATCCTTGTCAAAATCTTTTTCCTTATCATTATGTTGTTTCTCTCGGAATTGCTCGATCAGAACCCGACACTGTCGAGTGGTATGCTTAGGATAAATCAGATTGCCTTCTTCATCTTTCTTGGTGTGAATGCGACATGGAAAATCCATCACATCATTATCGGCTACATCTTTTACTTTCTTGGGGGTCCAGGGCCCCTTAAGTTTCCCTTTTAACTTTCCTTGAATCACTGCCACAGTTTCACCAGGTCCTGCCGGCTCAGCTTTACGCTTTTGTTTCCGATTGGAATTGCCTCCACCGGTGTCTTGACCGTCTGGTTTGCTCTTTCCACTACGGAGTCGATCGTCTTCTTCTCCGTTAGCATACCGAATGGCTATTTCCATCATCCATGTCAGAGACATATCTCCTGTACGACCGAATTTTAGGACCAGCTCCCGATTTTTAACGCCTTCCTTGAAGGCACAAACTGCTTGATGGTGGGAAACATTTTGCACTGTGTGATGCAAAGTGATCCACCTCTGAATGTAATCTCTCAGAGTTTCATTCGGTTTTTGCATGCAATGTTGCAATTCCGTCAACCCCGCTGGCCTCTTGCAAGTACCCTCAAAAGTTTTAACAAACACTTGGGCAAGTTCTTCCCAACTGAATATACTGCCTGACGTTAACTGAGTCAACCATGCTCTGGCTGAACCTTCCAACATCAGAGGAAGATGCTTCATGGCCACTTCATCATTGCCGCCACCGATCTATACAACCACTCGGTAATCTTCAAGCCAAGTGTCAGACTTAGACTCACTAGTGAACTTGCTGACTCCAGTCGCCAACCTGAAGTTGGGAGGAATCATTGCGGCTCTGATGGCTCTGATGAAACACTCTGGGCTTGAAACATGAACTCTACTGCCAGTCGGGTGATCTCTGCCAAGGCCCTCCCTGTGTGCTCTATTCCTCTCAACTAGACCTTGAACGAGAATAGATCTCGCATCAAAGCCTGGCTCTGTTGGGTTGGCTAGTACTCTTCGCTCACCACTGTGAGGACGTCTGTCATCATATTGCCGAGGCACATATGATCCACTCCTCGGAGGAGGCGTGGGCACTCGACGACGGTCATCACGACCGAGTCGGTGATCATACTGCTCATGGTTTCTGTATTCCTCCTGCCGATGCCCACGTACCTCACGCCGCAAGGTGATCTTGGGCTATGGGCCGATTGGACTATATCTGCCATCACAGATCTGCTATGAATCCTGTTCCGTGACTGAGACACTGTTGTGTTCTGCTCTCCTGCTGCCCGGAGTAAGGCCCGGATCTGCATCAAACATCTGCCAGCCTCCGACTGGGAAGGCTGAATTGACTCTTCTATACGGGCTGCAGCTGTGAGATTTTGAATCGAAGTGCGGTATACCTGAGGTTGACGCGGAAAAAGTTGTCGTCGACTGGACTCAGGAGCCTGCTGCCGAGCACACTCGCCGAGTGCACACCGAAGGTTCTCCAGTCGAGTGCGCTCAGCCAAATTTACCAGGCGCTCCTCCTCCAAGGCCCGGGCCTCGGAGGTTTCCCCAACGATGGGCGTGTGAAGTGCATCCATGTTGTGGCGGCGAAGCTCTTCTCTCTGTTGCGAAGAAAGAGGCTCGGGGCGGTATTCCTCGTGAGCGCACGACGGATCGCCACCACCATCGCCGCCATCATTGCGGTGGAAGCCAGGAGGACTATGTGGTCAGTTGACCATCAAGACTTCAGTCGCAGGATCGCTGCTGTCGCATTCGGATGCGGACTCGACGGAGCCAGTCGACAGGTCGAACAGGCCATAGAGAGTTTCGTCGGGCTTGATTTCCATGACTTATGGGGTGGCCGACTGGCGGGCCACCGCGTGTTTCACCCACCGCTGAAGCCGCGACCGACCGGATCGCTTGCGCCGGCAAACAGCGGGGAGCGAAGACACCACGCAAGCCGACCGATACTGGGTCGACAGCTACCAGAGAAGGACGCCATGAGCGCACGCGCGAAAGTGCGTCGCCCTGCGGACGAGGAGCGCCTCGACATCAAGGGGAGCTTCCTGAAGCCCGGCGGAGTCATCAGCAACGAAGACGAGCACGTCGAGACGGATCTCGCGGCCCTCAGCCAATCCACCGCCGGAAACCATGATGATGTGAATCGGAAAAATCACAACTTCACCAAAAAGTCGCTAAGACACCTGCCCCAAGGTGGGCGCCAACTGTCGTGGTTCTAAGACTGATAGTAGAATAGGGTGTAGGTATGAGGAGGCAAGATCCCATCTATGGTGAAGTTGTACAAACAAGATTTACGAGTTTAGGACCTTCACAGTGGAAGTAAAAGCCCTATGTCTCGGTGCCTGGAGGCGATCGACTGGATTATATGAGTGTGGTAATACAGGGGTGCGAACCCTTGTCCCTGAGGAGGGGGTGGCTTATATAGAGTTCGCCAGACCCCTCCCGCCCTCAGTTACAAAGGGTTTAAGGTACATAAAGATGGGCGTTTCTGTTAACGCTAGTAATAAAGTGACATAAATGACCACTTAAGTCTAAAGAGTAAACGCCCGACTGTTTCTTTTCAGAGTGGCGTTCGATCTTCTGTCTGTCAAGTGATCATTGCCATGGTCGAGTGACATAGAGTCTTTCGACTGGAATGTTTCTGGTTGAGTGGATGATGGTATCCCTGGAATACTTCTGATTTTAAGGTGATGTCCTAGGGGAGGGTGTCTAGGTTAGGCCTATGACCTTACCCTAGGTATATAGCTTCATCATATCCTAATCATATTATGAGTGTGCCCAATTCGGCGTCAACGCCGAACCACTTTGTCACACCACCCATAGGCGCAACCATGTTTGGTCTTCCGCCGAATTATGGTTCGGCGCCCATCCCACAAGTTGCACCAATAGTTAGTACTCAGGTTGCTCCTATGTAATTGCCACAAACATCTTCAACTACCTCGGATCCAATTTTAGCCAAATTAAGGGAGGATTTGCATAAGATGTTTCTAGAAACTTTCGGAAACGAGCCGAAAGTAAAGATTCGTGTGTACCAAAAGCCTTATCCTGAACACTTCGATGCAATTTCTTACCCTCAAGGTTACAAGGTTCCTGATTTTGTTAAATTTAGTGGTGAGGGCATGAAAACAACTTGGGAGCATGTGATTCAGTATCTAGCACAGTTGGGTGAAGCAGGTTCCATAGAAGAGTTGAAAGTGCGTTTATTTCCCTTGTCTTTAACTGGCACCACATTTTCATGTTTTGCTGCTTTACCACATGGCTCAATTCTCTTATGGTCGTAGTTAGAGCAAAAGTTTCATGATCACTTTTATAGCGGCAATAATGAGCTAAAGTTGTCACAACTTACATCGGTTAGGCAAAAACATGATGAATCGGTCACCGATTGTGTAAAGAGATTTAGAGATATAAAAAACCGATGTTATAGCTTAGTGATAACTGAGAGATGGCAGATCTCGTTCTTAATGGTTTGAAAACTCACATTAAAGCAAGGCTAAAAAGTTATGAGTTTTTGAGCATTAATCAAGTCTTACAAAAAGCTTTGGCTCAAGAGAATCGAAGTAAAGAGATTCACAGGTCTACAACCGATCATCCTAGAATGCATATGGTTGAACACAATGATGATAATTTGGATGATGAGGTTGATGTTTATACTACTGAATTTGTTTGGTGCTCAAAGACCAAACCTTATACATGCAATGCTTTTAAGCCGATTCGCAAGAATCGTGATGAGGAGATGAAGTTTTCTTTTGATATATCTAAGTGTGATAAAAATTTTGATGCCCTCTTGCAAGATAAAATTATTAGAATATCACACACCATACAGCCGTTTGAGGAGCAGAAACGACGTGTTTATTGCAAGTACCATAATTCATTTTCTTATGCTTATAATGATTGCAATGTTTTCCGACGACAGATACAATCGGACATTAATAATGGACGATTGAATTTTGCTGAGATGCAAGTTGATAAACAGCCCTTCCCGGTAAACACCACGGGCTTGGAGGGAAAGAAAATGTTGATTCGGCCTAGCATAGCCGAATCTGCTAATAAAGATAATGTTGTTATTGGTGAACCCAGGAAACACAAGGAGGGCAACAAAATCTTGGGACAAGAGATTGTGCTTGATAAGCAACCCGATGGCAAAGAAGTATTGAAGATCACCATAAAAATCATGCACTCAGGGGGCAACCATAAGTACAAGAAGATACTCACGTTAAATTTATCAAGCCCAAGAATTCAGAACTTGGCAAGTGGGAAAAGAGTGAAGCTAAGCACAAGCGAATAAAGCCAACTTTTGATATGTTGCTATCCAAATATGCAAGTCAAGCGGCCGGTTCTAGCTCTAATAGGCCATCACATTCAAAGTGTTCAAGATCCCCTCCGGAGCAAGAGTTTCGATGCTATGCAAGGCCATATGGGTCATGGGCACCAACACCATGGATGTCACAACCCTCCTATGGGCCATATTACATGAGATACTTCAATGGAGGATGGGGGCAACCCCCAATGGATCCTTTATGGGGTGGGCAACACCTAGAAGGCCCGCTCGTGAGAGGCTTTATTATCCCACAGAAGGCCGTTTGAGCTATGGTGCTAATCGGACAACAAAAATTTCTCCAAGCAAAGCCAAACATAGGGATCTCAAATATACTCAACCTAAGTGGTGTCCTCCCGGTTTAACTAAGACCATGAAAAGGAAATTACAACCTATGAGGAACCACGAGAAGGTAGAGCAAAAAGAAGAAAAGCAAAGGGACGAATTGTTCAATGAAATTCAGCCCATGGCACTCACAAAACAAGTGTGGAGGCCTAAAAAAAGAAAACGTAGATGCTTCTACATTAGCTACAGCAACACCTTCACCACCAAAAGAGGATGATGCGACCCCTACTATGTCATCCACATCACCTGAAACATACGCTTCAATTGAGGAGACTTTAAGCCCAATATACACATTGGGATATGAAGGTGAGATGGTGGATTACGAATCTATGCCGGTTCGGGAAGGTATGGATATCAATATGGTGTATTACTTACCTGCCGAGTTTCGTGCTATAGGTGAAGAAGGGGAGGTAGCCCAATGTAACACCCCAAATCCAATGCGCCAGGTGTCTTTCAGTTATTCGCCGTCGTTGCCATGTCATTTGCTTGCGTGTTGCATTTTTCCATGTCATCATGTGCATTACATCATCATGTTTTTCAAAACTTGCATCCGTCTAGGTCTCCCAGTTCCTTCTGTTGTCCGTTTTGAGATCCGACACACTCGCACGCGCCCCCGGCACCTTCGAATTATTATTTTATAAGTGGCATAAAAAATTTCTCGGAATGGGATGAAAGTTGGTGTGCGGTCTTACTATAGTGTAGGTAGACCGCCTATCAAATTTCGTCGCATTCGGAGTCCATTTGATAGCTCAACCGTTAAACATATAGCGACACTATAGTCGGTCACACGTCGGATGTTTTCGGTCTCCGAAAACCGTTGTCGGGCTGCTATTCTCTTCTCTCCTCTCAGCTCAACTATTCTACACAGCCCACCTAGGCCCAGCCTAGTCCACCCTTTGTTCGGAGCCATGCGATCGAGATCGAACGGCTCCGAACCGGAGCAAACCCCCTAACCCTAGCCACCTACCCTATATATACACCTATCCCTTCCATATTTGGGCATCCCCTAACCTCCACCTACCTCTAGCGTCTCTCCTCCTCAAATTCCACAACACCAGCCCACCACAGCCAACAGTGTTGCCGCTCTCCTTGGTTTTCCGTGCCGGCCACCACGTCCGCAACCCTTGGCGCTCCCTGGTTGGCCGTACCGCCAGCCAGCCGCTCCTCCAGCCTCTCGCAGCCTGCCACGTCGCCCCCAAGCCCCTCCTCCACCGCTACGGCCCTCCCGACCCGTAATAGGCCTGCTCGGGCCAGATATGGGCCCGGAGAAGCCCACGCGCGCCGCCGCCTCCCTCCAGTGCCATCGCATCACCCCACCGCCGCGCCTGCCTCACCTCGTCGGCCACTGGAGCCGCCCGCCGGCGACCCTAGGCCAGTCCCTGTCGGCTTCCCCTTCCCTTTCTCCCTCTCCTCTAAGATCTCTCTCCTCTCACAGGCATCGCTCCCGGCCGCCCCAAGGCACTGCAGGAGCTCCGGCCACCACCCTGAGATGGCCCCGATCGCGTTGCCCGCGGTGAATCCGGTCGATCCCCCCCCCAGCCACCGCCGTCCCTTCGCCGGAGAGTTGGCCTCGCCGGACCTCGCCACTGCCATGCCATGGCCTCCTCTGCCTCCACGTGCGCGCCGGACATATCCAGTCACTTCAGACAGTGTCCGCCCAGATCTGCCCCGAGGTTGATTTTCTCTAGGTCCCGAATTTTCAACATCATATAAGCATGTTTAACGTGATGTAAGTTTGTGCATGTTTGTCCGATTGGTGTGTATGATATATCAAAATGTTCATCTCGTGTTGCTCTACATACTAGTGTCATTTGCACGCATTTACTGTTCATATTGATGCCTTAATCATTGTTGCAAAAGTGTCATGTGTTGTTAACTGCTAAAAACTGTCATAATTTGCTGATCTGTCTTTTTCATAGCATTTTGTGTGTTTATCTTTTGAGCATCATGTCAATATGTTTTAGGAGCATCTTCATGCCATATATACAGTGGTGCCATCCATGTATTTTTATGTGCCTTGTGGTGACTAGCACAAGTTTGTGAAGTGTGCTACTTGATGTTGCTGATTTCTGAGACTTAGTGATTTTGCCAAGTCTGTAACTGTTACATTGTGATGCCATGTTAGTTTGATGCTACCATCTATTCCATGCATAATATGGAGATACCTAGTTGACATGTTTTGATGTCCATGTGATGCTCTATCATGCCATGCCATTTGATGCCTAATATATGTCTTGTAGCATATGTTTTCATTGCCATGAACATCCCTAAATGATGTTCCAGTTTCCTGTTAACTTCATGATGCCATATTGTGAGCTTGTTATTGATTAATCTATGCCTCTTTGGGAGTTTCTCCAATTACATGATTTGAAGTATGCTATGAGTAATTTGTCCACATGCCAAGTTTGATAATTGTGGACTTCATATGACCGATGTTCCAAGCTTGCAAACATGCTATGCTGATTTTGCTCTTTTACACTTGCTGAAACTGTTACAACATTCAAACTTGTCTTGAAGGTTTCCACTAGTCCAAAAGCCGTATGGTTATGATGTCTTGATGTTATTTGCTATTTGTTATGTGTACTTTGATTCCATGTCCTTGGTTGCCTAATAACTTGCTGTAGCTTGTCACTTTCTTGCTCTCAAGTTGCCATCATGCTAAATCTATCATCCTGTTAACATCATGTTCCTTTTTGCAAGCATCATAGTAATTACTCCATGCTTCATGTGAACTTGTGCCCATGGACTAAGTTGAAGTATATCATGTCTACTACATGCCCATGTATTTTTAATGATTATTTAAGTTGCCATGCTTGCTTTTATATGCCTCTAAAGTTAGCATCATAATGTTATTGTCTTGCATTCCCAGATTTACTCTCAAGTCTGAGAATTATCTTATATCATGTTGCATCTTGTCTTGTTGATTGCCATTGATCTAGTGCTCATATGGAGATTCTTAGTAATCATGTTTTGCCATGTTTAACCTGTACTTTAATGCAATGCTTTAGCTTGTTATGTTCTTGCACTATATCATCATTGTTTCATGCCTCCAACATGTCAACATGTTATTTCTGCTCACATGTGTGCCCTGTTTTTCACTAAGTCATAATCTGTGTTATCAAGTTGCTTTTTGCATTGATCATGTTGGATTAATCCTGATGCCTATGAACTTGAAACTTAATATTATTTGGAGCATGTAATCTGTACTTTGAGTGCATGTCAGGTTTGTGTCCATATGTTTCCTGTAGCATGTTGTTTTCCTGGTTGCAAAGTGCTTAGTTGCTATTTTGGGCAGATTGTGTTTGAAACTTGCATTGAGCGTATGTGTTGAACCGTTGCTCCGTTTTGAGCATGCTCTATATGAAACTTGCTTAGTTTTGCATGTAGTTTAATGTTACCTTGTTGCATCCATGTTTTGGAGTGTTTGTGATGTTGTTTCGCTTTCTTCTAGGCCGTAGCTCCAAATTAAACGAACTTTATATGTAACTTGACTAGAAAACAGTATAGATCATCTTGGTGCACTTTAACTTGATGTTTAACAACTTTAACTTAATGTTTTTTTCAGATCTGGACCAATTTCGAAATTTGCATATGAGGACTTACCGGAATTGTCATATGTTCTTTTCAGCCTCATTTAAACTTGCTTTGATGTGTTGTTCTTATATGCATCATCTCTTGCCATGAATAGCGTCATGTAGCCTTGTCATGCGTCATACTTGGTTGAGCATCATGTCTTGTTTATGTGTTGTGTGTTTACCGTATTGTTTGCTTCTTTCCGGTTGTGCTCCTTCTTGATAGTTCCTGTTTCATTGCGATTGTGAGGATTCGTTCGACTAGGCCTGTTACTCTTCTTCATGGACTCATTCTTCTTCCTAGAGGGATTTCAGGCAAGATGACCGTCACCTTGGATCTCACTACTATCTTTGCTATGCTAGTTGTCTCGATGCTATCGCTATGTCGCGCTACCTACCACTTGTTATCAAGCCTCCCAAATTGCCATGATAGCCTCTAGCCTTTTTACCCTTCCTAGCAAACCATTGTTTGGCTATGTTACCGCTTTGCTCAGCCCCTCTTATAGCATTGCTAGTTGTGTCGGGGGTTTGGTGCGACATATGCCAACGGATGGCTTATCATGGTGGGGGCGAGTAGAACATTGCCGGTGCCTGGAAACGGGATGAGGCGAAGGCATGCACGCCGGCGAATCTTACCCAGCTTCAGGGCTCTCCGGGGAGATAATACCCCTACTGCTGCTCTGCGGGGTCTCCGCATGATCACTATGGCAAAGTGTTTACACGGTTGCTCCTTGAGCTGTTTCTTGGAGGTAGGAGAGGGCAAGGCTAGCTCTCTCCCTTCTATATGATCTGGTCTAGAGCTAATGGGTTCCAACCCTTTGCATGGGTGCCCTGGGGGTTTATATAGGCCTACCCCCCAGGGGTACAATGGTAATCCGGCTGGACGCGGGCCCAGCCGTCAGCGCCTCTGGCCTCCGTCTTCTCTGCCGACCGCAGGGGCCCGCCAGCTGGCGGGCCCCACTAACTGGCCTGGTACGAAGTCGATAGGCCGCGTCCGCCGCGGGCGGTCTTGCCGGCTGCTGATTACTGTAGTCGTGCTTCTGATGACGCGGGCTTGATCATGAGGTCGTGGCAACAGCCCTGCCGCCTGGCGGGCGATCACTATTGACACTCCCCATCACATCTTGATTAATGGCGCGTGGGCCTTAGGGGAGGGCTCGGTCGACTCCCAGGGGCCGACTCCCGACGGGTTTGACTGGTGGTCCTCTTACCATCTCCTGGGGTCTCATTGACTGGTGGGACCCGTTGCCTCTAGGCCGTACAGACAAGCCATCATGGGTGCAGGATTCGGCCCTGCGGTGCTGATGTCAGGGCCGGCATGGCAACAGTGCCACGCCGCACGGAGATCTTCCGGGGTACGGAGTGTTGTGGCCATGCCTGCCCTTGGTAAGGGGCAGGGGCGGGCTTCATCGTTGCCACTCCCCTGCCCCGTCCCACTTGATGAGGTCGTGGGGGGTGTTGGAATCGTAGGCCGACTCCCCAAAGCCGGTTTCTCTAGAAGTCGCCAGTCGGGAGTCGGCTTTCCCTAATGTCGTCCATGGGACTCGGCCGTGAGGGGTCAGTTGGCCATCCTGCCATTGGCTTCTTGATGGCGGCTCTTCGTCCTAGGGTCTTGAGGGGCGTAGCCTGCCCCGATGTCTTGAAAGGTTCTAGGGCTCGGGTTGTCCTACCCGTGGCCCATTAATCCGACAGTAGTCCCCGAAGCTGGTGAGGCGCCGCGGACGGTCGGCGGAGAAGCCTCAGCAGTTTCTCTTTCCGGGTGCTCAACACATGGTCTTTGATTGACTTCTGGCGGGCCGACTAGAAGGAGTCAGACTCGCTCAATTCGGACTCACTCAATTCCAACTCGCACGATATTTCGAACGTCGCGGCAGGATCCAAGTAGCGTGCTAGCTAAGCCTCCAGGCAGCCGCCCGTTCTAGGCCTGTCCTGCGACGACACATGGCTGGGCCGTCTTGCCAGCCTACGTGCGTGACGGGACAGGCCCATAGGCAGGTCCCGCCACTACCATGCCTCGGCGCCCGAGCGGATCCGCTGCGGCCCCGGCGGACAGTTAGGATTCCCGTGGAATTACTACGCGTAGTACCTTTATCGTGGAAAGTGGGGGTTGTGGGGTCGTGGGCGCAGTAAATCCCCACGACCGCCCCCTTGGCTTCACAGCCCGCGAGGCTATAAGTAGGGGGAAGAGGGGGGCACACGCGCCCCTCCTTCCCACCACTCCTCGCTCTCTTCCTTCTCACTGCTCCTCGTTCTCCTCCTTCTTCTTCTTCTTTGCTCCGCCGTGCGCCCAAGCTCTGACGAACGCCGCGGCGATCAGCTCGCGATGAGTTTTTCCTCTGCCGCCGCGCCTCCCCCGGTGCGCTCCGGCACCTGGGACGGCTCCGAAGTTCACAACGACCACATCGAGTTCCTCCGCCGGACTCGTCGGCTCCCCGCCAAGGATCACGTGCGGGTGCGTCTTGCGCCGAAGGGGGAGATTTCCCCCGCGCCGCAGGAGGGCGAGCGGGTCATCTTCCGCTCGTACTGCTTGCGCGGGTAGGGGCTGCCGGCGAGCAGTTTCTTTCGGTCCTTCCTGGAGTTCTATGGCCTCCAGCCGCACCACCTCACCCCCAACACAGTGGTGCTACTGTCCGCCTTCGTGGCCTTGTGCGAAGGCTTCCTCGGAGTCCTCCCCACCCTCGAGCTCTGGGGGGACTTCTTCTTCTCCAAGCTCGGCACCCAGGCTGCGGGCATGCCGACTCAGTGCGGCGCTTTCATCGCCGTGCGAAGGTCTGGGGCCGACAATCCCTTCCCCTCCATCTCGCTGATAAAGTCGGTGAAGATGTGGCAGAGATCCTACATTTATGTCAGAGCGTCTCCACGAGGGGGGACTGGGTCAACCTGCCGGCTTTCGAAGCTAGCCCGCCGGCTGGGCGACTGCCCAACTGGTCCTAACGGGCCAAGTCGCTGACGCCTGCGGGAGTCGGCGCCATCGCACGACTCCGAGTGTTGACGCAGTCGGAGGGTTTGACTGGTCCAGACCTGCTGGCCGCCTTCGTGGCGCGGCGAGTTCTCCCACTCCAAGGCCTCCCCCACATGATATGCCAGATGAGCGGGCACCGCGACCCGAGTCGGATGTGCACCAAGGACATGCCTCACGAAGAGGTGGCCTTCATGGTGAACTACCTCTCAGACAGCAAGCTCCTGGAGGATTGGCGGTTCGGCAAGGAGCCGTACTCCCGCGCAAACCCCCCGCCCGTGGTGAGTTGCCTTTCCTTTCTTTCTTTGGATTGTCTTCTCTCTCGCCAAGTTTGTTTTGACCAGTCGGCTTTGGTCAGAATCCCCTCCTCCACCCGCCAGCCGGCACCTCGAGGCCGGCCCGCGAGTTCCTCGCTAACCAGGCAGAGAGCGACGCTGACGACCCCAATCTGGGGGCGGCGGCTCTCGAGGACGACGCTGAGGGAGGAGGAGGAACAGCAGGCGACTTCAGGCCTTCGGCTACTTTCGCCGACTGGCCTGACGACGACGCTGAGGGGGAAGTCGCCCCCCGCCATCGGCCAGGAGCCAGCCAGCCTGGCGCGGGCTCTTCTGCCGCGCCGGGTGCTCCAGGCGGCGGGAAGAAGCGCAGGGCCGTGCCGACCTTGTTCGGCAGTCGGCCGAAGAAGCCCAAGGGTTCGGCTGCGGCGACCCGGCGGGACGAGGCGGCTACGAAGGCCATCCGCTTCCATAAGGAAGTAAAGAAGCTGCCATTGGTCTCCGCGTAGTATTCTGTCTCAAAGCTTTATTCTTTCTTTGTGACTTTGTCTGAGTCTTTGCTTGCTCCCCTTGCTCCAGGGCTCCCCTCACTCTTGAGAGGGTCACCGCCGCCTCCATCACGGGGTCAGCGGAGACGTCCGCCACCACTCGGCGGATTGACCCTGCTGCTGACCTCCAGGAGGCGACGGAGAGGAATGCGCAGGAGAAGTGCGATGAAGAAGAGGCCGTTCGCCTGGAGAAGGCAGAGGCCGACAGGGCGGAGGCCTCTGCCAAGAAAAAACTGGCGGAGGCCGAAGCCGCCGCCGCGACGAAACGGCAGGCTGAGGAAGCCGCACGCTGCCAATCGGCGGTGTTCGTCACCCCGTTGAACTCTGCGCCGCCGCCTCCGGAGTTCACGAGGCAGACTGGGGAAGCCGGCGGTGAGAACCCCGTCGTGGAGAGGGAGGGCGGCGACCCCTTTACGCCGGACGTGATTGTTCCGCCGCCGCCTCCGCGCCGTCTGCGAGTGCGCAAGGCGAGCAGCCAGCGGATCCTCCGGTGCCGCCGACCGAAGACAAGGCCGTGGCGAGGCTGCTCCTCCAAGTCAGCTCGCCAATGCGCCGCCGTCTGGAGAAGGCGACTTCGGCACCCCACCCCCTGGAAGCCGGCACCGCCAGCTCGGCGATCCCAGACACCGAAGCGACAAGCGCCGCGCCCATTGGGTGGGTGCGAGGAGGCGGCACAGGGCCGTTGAACCAGGCGCTCCTAGACATCTAGGCGAAGCTTCACGCTGAGGGCGACGCTCTCCAGAGTTGCACCAAGGCGTTCCTGGCGTCGCGGGCAACCGTCCGGGTATGTTTTTCCTTTGGTCTTTATTTTCTTGTTACTCTCTGTGGGGGCGCGCCAGCGCACCCACTGGGTGTAGTCCCCGAGTTTCGGGCTGGCTCCTGAGTAGGCGGCCCGGAACTCCAATTGATGAACTCTGGGTATTAACTTTTTGTCTGAAACGTTTGACGCAGGATTACCACAACCTCCGTGTCACTGCCTTCAACCGTAACATTGAAGAGCTGGGCAAGTGGACCGCCGATTTGTCGGAGAGCCGGAGTAAGTCCTTTTCCTTCTTTGCGGGGGCGCGCTGGTGCACCTGCGGGCTGTAGTCCCCGAGATTCGGGCCGACCGCTGAGCAGTCGGTCCGGATCTCCCCGGCGACCTTCTTTACCTGATGACTTAACGCCTTCTTTCTTCCTTCTTTTCAGGAGTCAACGCTGCTCTTCAATAGCAGCTGAGCGGCGCCAACTCCGCTTTGCATGCCAAAGAGGAGGAGTGCAGCAAGCTCGTCACGGAGCATGATCTGCTGGCCACTCAATTGGCAGAGCATAAGGAGCTGCTTGCGAAGGCGCAGAGGGAGGCGGAGGAGACAGAAACCTCCCTCCTGGCCGAGTTCGCGAGCGAGTGCTCCTCCTGGTCTGACAATGAGGCGATGTTGGCCTCCGGCTTCCATGAGATTGAAGACATCGTTGATGGTGAGTTTCTTTACTTTCTTTCTTCGAGCTGCCAATTATAAGTCGTGTCGACTCCTGGTTTTTGACTTGCTTCTTTGTTTCTTCCATCTTGGCAGACTTCTTTCCTGGGCACTCGCAGGCCGTCATCCAAGCCATCGAGGCTGATCGTGAAGGTCGGAGGGTGGAGGGCGCAGAGATCGCCGCCGACGCCCCCCGAACCCTTGACGAGCATATCCTAAGCATCAAGGCTCGCCTTCGGCCGACTCACCGGATGCTGCACCGGCTTCAGCGTGTCGGTGCCCAGGCGATTGCCGCCCTGTGGCCGGACATGCAGGCTCCGCGCACCCCCAGCCTGACGGCCGACTGGCTAGAGGTCGCGGCTGGTCATCTTGAGCCCTGGAAGGGCTCTTCGGCCTGAGCTGGAGCGTGCCGGGCCTTGGAGTTCATCAAGGCATGGTATCCGGGGCTGGATCTAGACCGGCTGGCCACGCTTCGGTCGGAGGCCCAGTCGGAGCTGGCAGCTGCGGAAGACGCCCTCGTCAAGCGTGCTGCGGCGATCGCCGAGTACACCGACACCAGCATCTTCGTCCCAAGCGGTCTGAAGATGGCGAGGAGGTACCGCCGGAGTGGTTTGGGATGAACCCAGACTACGGCGAGGCCTCGGCGGAGGTGATTGGCTCCAGCGTCGAGGAAGAGGGCGAGGTGGAGGACGGAGGCGAGGCGGAGGCACCAGAAGACGGAGCAGACGGCCAGCCTCAGCTCGACCGCACCTCCAGCAACGAGCCGCGTCCGACCGAGTCGACTGCTGCCGGAGGCGATCAAGCCGAGACTACCCAGCAGGCCGCCCTGACGCCTGACGCTGGCACCTCCTCCGACCCTCCGAATCCGTCTGCTACTTCCTAAGCTGCCGCTTTATCTTTATTTTATCTGCTTCAGTAGTCTTTGAAGAACTTGTTAATTCGCACAATTCCACCCGCGGGGTGTATTTTGAACTTCTGCTCGAAGATTCGGCCAAGGGCCTATGTTATGTAAATATATTTATCCGAGTTCTATCTTTTCTTGCTCATTGCTCTTTTGGCTTTTTTCCTTTGCCGCTTTCTCTTAGTTGGCTGCCTTGCCAATCGGACAGCCGCTCTGCGGATTGTCGCTGGATCAAATGCTTGGCTACTTTGGGAAGGCAAGTACTTAGCCGTTTTTAAGAGTTTTTGAGCAAGTTGAATAGAAGGCGGCAATCCGACTATTCGAGAGTCGGTTTGCGAAAAAGGCTGGAAGCTGTCTTGAGCTATGTTTTATGGTTTGAGTCCTTAACCATTTTTCATGCGAACGCCCATTCTACCTTACCTCTGCCCACCGTACTGTCGCTCTGCGAGTTGCGGCTTTGCATCAACTGTAAAATCATCGGAGGAGATTTGCATTCCATGGCCGCTCTGTCTCCTTGCCGGAGTCGTCCCTCTTGCGTGCTCGGGGCTTCTGAGCGTCAATCAGGTAGTAGGAGTCGTTGCCCAGTACTTTGCTAATGATGAAAGGGCCTTCCCAAGGCACTGACAGCTTGTGCTGGCCAGCTGTTCGCTGGATCAGCCGAAGCACAAGGTCTCCTTCTTGGAAAGATCTTGGCTTGACCTTCCTGTTGTGGTATCGGCGCAGGCTCTGCTGGTAGATTCTGTACCGGCTGAGTGCCAACAGCTGGCCCTCTTCCAGCAGATCGACACCGTCTTGTCGTGCTTCTTCTGCTTCCTCCTCGGTGTACATGGTGACTCATGGGGAGTCGAACTCTATGTCCGTTGGGATGACGGCTTCGGCACCATAAACAAGGAAGAAAGGCGTGAAGCCGGTTGACTTGTTTGGAGTCGTGCGCAGGCTCCAGAGGACGGCTGGTAACTCATCGAGCCAGCAGCCAGCCGAACGCTCCAGAGGCTCGATCAGCCAGGGCTTGATGCCGGACAGGATGAGGCCGTTTGCTTGCTCCACTTGGCCGTTTGACTGTGGATGGGCGACGGACGCTAGGTCCAGTCGGATGCCCTGTGTTGCGCAGAAACGGGCCAAGGCGCCTTTGGTGAAATTTGTGCCGTTGTCGGTGATGATGATGTGTGGTATGCCATACCGACTTGTGATATTAGCGATGAAAGTCACGGCAGTTGGATCGTTCAGCTTCTTGATTGGCTTCGCTTCTATCCACTTGATGAACTTGTCCACTGCGACAAGTAAGTGAGTTAAGCCACCTCGTGCTGTCTTGAATGGTCCCACCATGTCTAGACCCCAAACTATGAAAGGCCAGGCAATGGGGATGGTCTTGAGTGCAGAAGCGGGCTGGTGCGGCTTGGAGTTGAACCTCTGGCACCCTTTGTATTTTTGGACCAACTCCTTGGCCTCTTCCAAGGCAGTTGGCCAGAAGAAACCGTGTCGAAAGGCTTTGGCGACGAGTGCTCTTGAAGCCGCATGGTGGCCGCACTCGCCTTGATGGATGTCTTTGAGAATCGCTTGGCCTTGCTCTGGCTCTACGCAGCACTAGTAGACACCAGTGACGCTGCGCCTGACCAGCTCTCTGTTGACTATGGTGTAGGCTGCCGCCCGGCGTTGTACTTGCCGAGCTGAGGTCTCATCATTCGGCAGCTCTTTGCTCACCAGGAATTTGAGGATGGGCTGGGCCCATGAGGGTGCTGCTATTTCTTCAGCTGCCAGAACTGCGACTTGGACGAGGGCGGTTGGGCTGGGAGGCGGCGGGTTGGAGTCAACAACCGCTTGCTGGGTTAATGAAGTCCCCCAAGCCGACTGGCACGGCCCTTGGGCCGAGTTCTGGAGTCTTCGAGTCCGCCGCCGCAGTCCCCAAGCCGGGTTCGACTGTGGCGGCTTTGGAGTCATCCGCCAAAATCCCCGTACCGACTGCTGGGGTTCTGGAGTCGGATCCGACATCTTCGGGAGGAGCCGGCACAAAAATGGAGTCTGATTCTGGTGAAGGCTTGACAGACGGCTTGAGGAGGCGTTGAAGGGCAACGCCAGATGGTATTGCTTGGCGGGTAGAGCCGATTCGTGCCAAGGCATCTGCTTGGTCGTTGTCGTTTCTTGGCACATGGAGGAACTCGCACCCTTCGAAATACCCGCTGAGTTGCTGCATGAGGAAATGGTAACTCTCCATGTTTGCATCTTTCGCGTCCCAGTCGCCAGATGATTGCTGGACCACTAAGTCCGAGTCGC
Organism: Triticum dicoccoides; assembly: GCF_002162155.2. Classification (NCBI taxonomy): domain Eukaryota; kingdom Viridiplantae; phylum Streptophyta; class Magnoliopsida; order Poales; family Poaceae; genus Triticum; species Triticum dicoccoides. The sequence goes on from NC_041382.1 coordinate 682,243,993, forward strand.
CACAACACAACATCCGGCGGATGCCAAGTTCTTTGGCAAGCCGGAGCCCGTGAATGAGTGCCTCATACTCGGCGACGTTGTTGGAGGTGGCAAAATGGATTTGTAGTGCGTATTTGAGCTTGTCGCCTTTAGGAGAGGTGAGGACGACGCCGGCTCCCAAGCCGATGCGCATCTTGGAGCCGTCGAAATGCATCCGCCAATGGGTGGAGTCAGGCGCTGGAGGTAGGTACTAGGTCTCGGCCCAGTCGACGAGGAAGTCGGCCAGTGCTTGTGACTTGATAGCGGTGCGGGGCTAGTAGTGGATGGTGTAAGGAGCCAGCTCTATAGCCCAGTTGGCTGCTCGGCCAGAAGCATCTCGGCTACCAATGATCTCGGCAAGTGGGGCCGTGCGGACCACCGTGATTGGATGCTCTTGAAAGTAAGGCTTCAATTTCTTGGAAGCAAAGTGTACGCCATAGCACATCTTCTGGTAGTGGGGTGGTTCTGCTTGGAGGTCGACAGTACTTCGCTCAGGTAATATACCGGTCTCTGGACAAGTAGTGCCTTGCCTTCCTCCTTGCGTTCCACTACAATGACCGTCCTGACCACCCGACTGGTGGCGGCGATGTACAGGAGCATAGGTTCCTTGGGGGTCGGAGCCGCCAGGACGGGTGGAGTAGTCAGCATCTTCTTCAACTGGAGAAAAGCTTCGTCTGCCTTATGGTTCCACTCGAAAAAAGTGATATTCTTCATGAGTTGGTATAAGGGGAGAGCTTTCTCGCCCAGCCGACTGATGAATCGGCTGATGGACGCCAAGCAGCCGGTGAACCTTTGCACATCCAGCAGTCGGCTAGGTACCTCCATTCTCTCAATGGCCTTGATCTTTACCGGGTTGCATTCTATGCCGTGTTCAGAGACCAGGAAGCCAAGGAGCTGGCCGGTTGGTACTTCGAAGATACACTTCTCAGGGTTGAGCTTGATCTGGAATCGGCGCAGGTTCTCAAAGGTCTCCTTGAAGTCTTCCAGCAGTGTTCCATGCTTTTCCGTCTTCACCACCACGTCGTCCACGTAGACGTGGGCGTTCCTGCCAAGCTGCTTGAGGAGACACTCTGCATGCAACGCTGAAAGGTGGCGCCGTCATTCCTTAAGCCGAACGTCATGGTGAGGTAGCAGAAGGCTCCAAACGGTGTGATGAAGGCGATCTTCAGTCTGTCAGCCGGGTTCAGCTTGATCTAGTGATATCCTGAGTATGCATCCAAAAACCTCAACAGCTCGCATCCGGCTGTGGAGTCTATCACCTGATCGATTCTTGGTAGAGCAAATGGGTCCTTGGGGCAGGCCTTGTTGAGGCTCGTGTAGTCAATACACATTCGCCACTGCTTGTTCTTCTTCAGTACCAGGACCGGATTTGCTAGCCATTCTGGAAAGAACACTTCCATAATGAAGCCGGCTGCTAGGAGTCGGGCTATCTCTTCTCTGACAACTCTTCTCTTCTCTTCTGATAGGCGGCGCAAGGGCTGCCTGACCGGCTTTGCATCAGATCGGACATGTAACTTGTGCTCGGCGAATTCTGTCGGTACACCTGGCATGTCTTTGGGGGACCATGCGAAGATGTCCCGATTCTCACGGAGGAAATCGACGAGCTCGCCTTCCTATTTGCTGTCAAGGTTTGCACCTACGACGGCATACCTCTCTGGGTGCTCCGGATCCAAGGGTATCTTCTTTGTCTCTTTGGCCGGTTTGAATGAACCTTCAGCCTCCGACTCCTTCAGGTTGGGCGATACCTCTGGCTGCTTGTCGGCCATCGCCACAACTCGCTCAAGGAGCCACTTCTTGGTCGCGATTACCAGGGACTCGGCCAGCCAACTGCTCTCAGCCGCGCAAGCAGACGACTTCCGGTAGTCGCCGGCCACAGTCAGAATTCCCCTGGAACTGGGCATCTTCATCTTGAGGTAGGCGTAGTGGGGGACTGCCATGAACTTGGCCAAGGTGGGTCGGCCAAGTAGCGCATGGTATGGGCTCTCAAGGTCCACCACCTCAAACCAAACAGATTCTCTGCGGAAGTGATCTTTGTCTCCAAAGAGGACGTCCATCAGGATCTTGCCGATGGGTGAGCAGGAAAGCCTAGGAACAATGCCGTGGAACACAGCCCGGCTGTTCTGGAGCTGTCTTTGCTTGATTCCTAACTTCTCCATGGTGTCCTTGTACAGGATATTGATGCTGCTGTCTCCGTCTATCAGAACTCGCGAGAAACACGTGGCTCATCTGTCCGTAGCAAAGGTGGCATCCATGACCAAGGCATAGGAGCCCGTACTTGGCATCACTTCCGGGTGGTCAGCCCTGCTCCAGCTGATGGGCTTCTCGGACCAGTGCATGAACTCTGGCGCCTCCGATGCTACTGCATTCACCTCTTGTCGCTGCAGCCGCCTGCCGCGTCGATCATCAGCCACACTGGTGAACACCACGTAGGCTCCATACTCTTCAGGGTATTCGTCTTGTACTGCGCCGACTGGCCTGACAGCCGGCTGCTGGGGTGGAGGCGAAGGCGGCTGCCCAGCAAGCGGGGGAGGCGGGAGGCCGTCTCCCTTGGCGATCCTGGCGAGCCAGTGGCACTTCCGGGTGGTGTGATTCGACAGCTTCGTGCCGCGATGGAACTTGCAAGGTCCATCCAGGGTCTATTCGTAGGATAAGGCCGGCAACCAGTTTGGCTTGCCGCCTTTCTGTCACTTGGGCGGAGGCTGCTCATCTGGTTGCTGGGCTTCAACGATCGCGACTTGCCGGCTGCTGGAAGCCGGCTGTGGGGCCTTGCGCTTGTGGTCGCCCTGCTGTTGTCGCCGGCTGGCGTCTGCCGCTGGAGTTCTTGGAGCTTGAGGGGCCACTTTGCCAGTTGTGCTGATTTGAATCTCCGCCTTCATGGAGGAGTCTGCCATGGCGTACTTGTCCGCTATGATCAGCAGCTCGTCGAGGGTTTCCGGCTCGTCGCAGAGGAGCTTGTGCTTGAGGAGGGTGCCTTCTCTGCACCCGGCTGTGAAGTACTCGATGGACTGCACCTCGTGAAAGCCCTCACGGGAGTTCCGAAGCTCGGCCCAACGCGTGAGGTAATCGCGAGTCGACTCGTCGGGGCCTTGCACGCACAAGGAGAGCTGACGAGACTTGGGAGGACGCTTGTACGTGCTAGTGAAGTTGTGGACGAATGCTTTGGTGAAGTCGACCCAGCTGTTGATGCTGCGGGGCTTTAGGCTGTTCAGCCATGTCCGGGCCGTGCCCTGGAGCATGAGCGGAACGTACTTTACGGCGACAGGCTTGTTGTCGTTCGCTATGCTGACAGCTGTGGAGTAGTCGACTAGCCAGTCTTCCGGCTTCACGGAGCCGGTATACTTGGGCGTGTCTGTTGGGAGCATGAACCCTCTGGGAAAGGGCTCGTCCCGAATGCAGGGCCCGAAACAAGGCGGACCCAGCTCGTCTTCTTCCAGCGCTAAGGATCGGTGAAGTTGGTCGATCTGGTGGAGGGCGTCATTATCTCCAACTCCCTCTCGGCGGCCAAGGCGGTCGCCGAGAGTTGGATGGTCAACAGGCGGCGGGGAGACTCGCCTCTCCTTGCGGGGAGGGCGAGGCGGACAATCGTCCCGTCGTTCCACTACTCTCGGGCGGCCATCTCGGTCACGCTCTATGGTAATGCGAGTCCGACTGTAGCTGACAGCCGGCTCCTTGTCTCTTCTTCCTCTGGCGCCGCCAGTCGGCGTCCGAGACGTCGCGCCTTGATCTCGGTGAAGGTCGTCATTTGGCCGCTATGGCGCCTCCATGCGGCAGCCGGCCTCGTTCTGCGTGGCGGCCGCGTCGAGGAGCCGCTGGACTCGCTCCATCATGAGGCGGTGTTCTTCGCCCTTGAAATTTTCCAGCTCATCCGCCGCTGCCTGGGCGGCTCGGATGTTCTCCGCTGGTGTAGCGTACACAGGGCGGCTTGCCCCAAACAGGTTGGCGATGGCTACGCCGCGCTGCTGGACCGCGCCAAGGCGGCTGGGCCCCGCCGGGGCCGGCGAGCCGCCGACGGCACGATCCATCTCCCGCTGGTAGGCTTCTGACAAGCGTCTCATCCTGGCCAGCTTCTTTGCGCCTTCAACAAGCTGAAGGCGGCGCGCCTCCAACGTCTTTGCGTCAGCGTCTTCCGGAATGGGTGCAGTTAGGTCTTGTAGCGCCGCGCCGAGCGAGTCGTGCGCTCCTCCGCCGGGGAGCTCGTCATGACTGATGACTAGCACCTCGGTGACGGTGCTTCCGCCGCTCTCCGCGCGAGGGAAGGGTTCGTCGTGGACCACCACATTAGTGGGGAACGCGTCGAGCGACGCGGTGTCGGAGTCAACCAGCATCGGGTTGGTGGAGCCCATAGACTCCAAGTCTACGGCAGGCTCGCCGGAAACGTGGAGTTGATCGAGGAGGCCCGCGAGGAGGTTCTCGAAGCCGCTCATGCCTGCGTTGGATGCAGGCTCGTCGGAGAGGCGAACCTCACCGACAAGTTCGGCCAGGTAGCTGGCTGCGCAGGCGATCTCAACGCCGCATAGCGCGTCGACGCAAACTCCGTCTGGCGTGCCTGGCTGGCTGCGCTCGCCAGGGAGGAAAAGGGTTCCCGTCCAGAACAGGTCTCCGGACGGCGGTGCACCAGGCCCCACGATGGGCGCCAAATGTCGGGGGTTTGGTGCGACATATGCCAACGGATGGCTTATCATGGTGGGGGCGAGTAGAACGTCACCGGTACCTGGAAATGGGATGAGGCGAAGGCATGCACGCCGGCGAATCTTACCCAGCTTCAGGGCTCTCCGGGGAGATAATACCCCTACTGCTGCTCTGCGGGGTCTCCACATGATCACTATGGCAAAGTGTTTACACGGTTGCTCCTTGAGCTATTTCTTGGAGGTAGGAGAGGGCAAGGCTAGCTCTCTCCCTTCTATATGATCTGGTCTAGAGCTAATGGGTTCCAACCCTTTGCATGGGTGCCCTGGGGGATTTATATAGGCCTACCACCCAGGGGTACAATGGTAATCCGGCTGGACGCGGGCCCAGCCGTCAGCGCCTCTGGCCTCCGTCTTCTCTGTCGACCGCTGGGGCCCTGCCGGCTGGCGGGCCCCGCTGATTGGCCCAGTATGGAGCCGACATGCCGCGTCCGCCGCGGGCGGGTCTTGCCGGCTGCTGATGACGCGGGCTTGATCATGAGGTCGTGGCAACAGCCCTGCCGCCTGGCGGGCGATAACTATTGCCACTCCCCATCACATCTTGATTAATGGCGTGTGGGCCCCGGGGGAGGGCTCGGCCGACTCCCAGGGGCCGACTCCCGACGGGTTTGACTGGTGGTCCTCTTACCGTCTCCTGGGGTCTCACTGACTGGTGGGACCCGCTGCCTCTAGGCCGTACAGACAAGCCGTCGTGGGTGCAGGATTCGGCCCTGCGGTGCTGATGTCAGGGCCGGCATGGCAACAGTGCCACGCCGCACAGAGATCTTCCGAGGTACAGCATGCTGTGGCCATGACTGCCCTTGGTAAGGGGCAGGGGCGGGCTTCATCGTTGCCACTCCCCTGCCCCATCCCACTTGATGAGGTCGTGGGGGGTGTTGGAGTCGCAGGCCGACTCCCCAAAGCTGGCTTCTCTGGAAGTCGCCAGTTGGGAGTCGGCTTTCCCTGAAGTCGTCCCTGGTACTCGTCCGTGAGTGGTCAGTTGGCCATCCTGTCGTTGGCTTCTTGAAGGCGGCTCTTCATCCTGGGGTCTTGAGGGGCGTAGCCTGCCCCGATGTCTTGAAAGGTTCTGGGGCTCGGGTTGGCCTACCCGTGGCCCATTACTCCGACAAGTTGCAGGTTGTTCCATGTTGGGACATGGATATCATGGGATACCACAATATCTCTTATTTAATTAATGCACATATATACTTGGTAAAGGGTGAAAGGCTTGTCCTTATGCCTGGTGTTTTGTTCCACTCTTGCCACCCTAGTTTTCGTCATATCGGTGTTAAGTTCCTTGATTTTGCGTCCCTAACACGGTGAGGGTTTATGGTCCCCTCTTGATAGTTTGCTTTGAATAAAACTCTTCCAGCAAGGCCCAACATTGGTTTTAACATTTGCCATAATAATACTTGAACCTAATAATTAATTGGCATAGGGTGTCATGAACCCGAGGATTTTCTACATAGCAGGGGGGCCAGTGCTGATGGTGTTGGTCCCAAACTAGAGCACCATGCGGGACCGTCCCTAGGCAACTTGGGGTATTTGGATCCTGTACACTTCGCTCATCCAGTGTACCCTGAGAACAAGATACGCGCAACTCCTAGCAGGCTAGGTCGGTGCATCGGGAGGTCTTGCTGGACTTGTTTTACCATTGTAGAAATGTCTTGTGCACCGGGATTCCGAGGCTGGTCGAAGAGTCCCGCGATGGAGGATTGTCTCCATGGATCGTGAGCTTGTCATGGGCTAAGTTGGGACACCCCTGCAGGGTTTAAACTTTCGTTAGTCGTGCCCGCGGTTATGTGGAAGATGGGAATTTGTTAAAATCCGGTTGTAGTGAACTTGAAGTAAACTCAATTAAAATACACCAACCGCGTGCGTAACCGTGACTGTCTCTTTTCGGGGAAGTTCAAGAGGAGAACATGGTTGGGTTATGTTTGAACGTAAGTAGTTCATGATCACTTATTGATCATTACTAGTTTGCGACCGTTTGCATAGTTTCTCATCTTACTCTTGTTGCAACCTCATACATGCTTAGCCGCTTGCTGCAACCTCACCACTTATCCCTTCCATACCCATTAAGCTTTGGTAGTCTTGATACCCATGGTAATGGGATTGCCTAGTCCTCGTGGCTCACAGATTACTACAACACCAGTTGTAGGTACAGGTAATGTGATGATCATGATGCGAGTGTGATGTTTGCTTGTTTTGGAGTTCTTCTTCTGCTTCTCCTTTGTTCAGGGATAGGTTCCTGGTCGGCAGCCTGGGCTGGCAGGGTGGATGTAGTTAGAGCTTTTTGTTTGTGTTTCATCTGTAGTCGGATATTGTTCTCATGTATGATGTGTTGATGTATTCATGTGGTATTGTATGCCTTCTGTATGTATCCCCAACTATTATGTAATGGTTTGATGTAATGATATCCACCTTGCAAAAGCGTGTCAATATGCAGTTCTATCCTTGGTGGGACCTTCGAGTCTCTTTAGGATAGAGACGCATATTGGGCATGACACCCAACTGGATTTTGGTCCGAAGAATGCTATCTTCGAGAAGCCAAAATAACCGGTGAAACACTTTAAGCCATTGTACCTCAAAGGTCATATTAACGGATCGCCGGTTGCTAGGATGCTCGTTGATGGTGGTGATGTGATAAATCTTATGTCCTACTCGGTCTTCAAGAAGTTGGGGTTAGATGATGATGCATTGATGAGGACCAATATGGTAGTTAATGGGTTTGAGGGTAAAGAAAAAGATACCCCTTTTTCCTCTCCATGGGATTACATCCCGAGTTATTGTGAAAATAAAAAATAAAGAGGTTATGGAAGTCAATATTCTCGCATTTATTGCTACTGCACTGTTCATTCTAGTTCCTACTTCTTTTTTACTTATTATTTATGTAAAAACAGTCAGCCAAAATAATTAATTGGAATTCAAATTAATCAATGAAGAAATTAAAAAGGGATTAAATAAAAAAATCCAAGTCTTAAATGAAAGGATCTGGTTGGAATCTTAAAGTGTGGTAGAAAGAACTACGTATAGTTTTTTCTACGACACTTTTGATTCTTTCTATTATATTATCTTTGAATCTACATAGAATAGATTAGTAGATTGAAATAGTTAAGTAGTCTAATTCAATTTCTTTTTTCATTGCATCCACTTAATTTCAATCAGGTCAAAATAAAAAATATCTAAGACAATTCTTGACCAAAGAATCCATGGAAGGAAAGAAAAATAATATTAAGAATAGACTATAGTAAAAAGTAGAAGGAAATGGAGATAGAGGCCAAAGGTGTGATGTGCATGGAACTCACCGTGGCAAGCAAAACTTTGGCCACCACATTCTTCATCGTCGAGGTGCGACGTAACTATAATGTTATATTAGGCCGTGATTGGGTTAATGCTAACCAATGTGTGCCATCTATCATGCATCTATTCTTAATACAATGGGTCGATGATGAGGTAGAAGTCATTCACGCAAATAATTCGACTTGTGTTACTTTGGCCCATGCATCGGTGGATTGGAATCATCCCGATGTTACTTGCTTAATAGGGCGTGACCTCTTGGAATTTGATTTCCTTAGTACTACGAGGAATGGGTTGATAACCCACAAGTATAGGGGATTGCAACAGTTTTCGAGGGTAGAGTATTCAACCCAAATTTATTGATTCGACACAAGGGGAGCCAAAGAATATTCTCAAGTATTAACAGTTGAGTTGTCAATTCAACCACACCTGAAAGACTTAATATCTGCAGCAAAGTATTTAGTAGCAAAGTAATATGATAGTAGCGGTAACGGTGATTGTAACAGTGGCAACGGAAAAGTAACTAAGCCAAGATCAATATGTGAAAAGCTCATAGGCAATGGATCAGTGATGGATAATTATGTCGGATGCGATTCTTCATGCAATAGTTATAACATAGGGTGACACAGAACTAGCTCCAGTTCATCAATGTAATGTAGGCATGTATTCCGAATATAGTCATACATGCTTATGGAAAAGAACTTGCATGACATCTTCTGTCCTACCCTCCCGTGGCAGCGGGGTTCTATTGGAAACTAAGGGATATTAAGGCCTCCTTTTAATAGAGTACCAGACCAAAGCATTAACACTTAGTGAATACATGAACTCCTCAAACTACGGTCATCACCGGTAAGTATCCCGATTATTGTCACTTCGGGGTTAACAGATCATAACACATAATAGGTGACTATAGACTTGCAAGATAGGATCAAGAACTCACATATATTCATGAAAACATAATAGGTTCAGATCTGAAATCATGGCACTCGGGCCCTAGTGACAAGCATTAAGCATAGCAAAGTCATAGCAACATTAATCTTAGAACATAATGGATACTAGGGATCAAACCCAAACAAAACTAACTCGATTACATGAGAAATCTCATCCAACCCATCACCATCCAGCAAGACTATGATGGAATTACTCACGCACGGCGGTGAGCATCATGAAATTGGTGATGGAGGAAGGTTGATGATGACGATGGCGACAGATTCCCCTCTCTGGAGCCCCGAACAGACTCTAGATCAGCCCTCCCGAGAGCGATTAGGGCTTGGCAATGGCTCCGTATCGTAAAACGCGATGAATCCTTCTCTCTGAATTTTTTCTCCCCGAACGTGAATATATAGAGTTGGAGTTGAGGTCGGTGGAGCATCAGGGGGCCCACGAGGCAAGGGGCGCGCCCTAGGGGGTGGGCGTGCCCCCACCCTCGTGGACAGGGTGTGGGCCCCCTAATGTTGATTCTTTCGCCATTATTTTTTGTATATTCCAAAAATATTCTTTGTGAAGTTTCAGGTCATTCCGAGAACTTTTATTTCTGCACAAAAATAACACCATGGCAATTCTGCTGAAAACAACGTCAGTCCGGGTTAGTTCCATTCAAATCATGCAAGTTAGAGTCCAAAACGAGGTCAAAAGTGTTTGGAAAAGTAGATACGATGGAGACGTATCAACTCCCCCAAGCTTAAACCTTTGCTTGTCCTCAAGCAATTGAGTTGACAAACTGAAAGTGATAAAGAAAAAGTTTTACAAACTCTGTTTGATCTTGTTGTTGTAAATATGTAAAGCTAGTATTCAAGTTTTCAACAAAGATTATGAACTACCCATATTCACAATAACACTTAGGTCTCATATTTACCCATATCAATGGCATAATCAACTAGCGAGCAATAATAGTAAATCTCGGATGACAACACTTTCTCAAAACAATCATAATATGATATAACAAGATGGTATCTCGCTAGCCCTTTCCGAGACCGCAAAACATAAATGCAAAGCACCTCTGAAGATCAAGGACTGACTAAACATTGTAATTCATGGTAAAAGAGATCCGGTCATAGTCAATGTAAACTAATAGTAATACATGCAAATGACAGCGGTGCTCTCCAACTGGTGCTTTTTAATAAGAGGACGATGACTCAACATAAAAGTAAATAGATAGGCCCTTCTCAGAGGGAAGCAGAGATTTGTAGAGGTGACAGAGCTCGAGTTTTGAAATAGAGATGAATAATATTTTGAGTGGTATACTTTCATTGTCAACATAACAACCGAGAGATCTCGATATCTTCCATGCTACACACATTATAGGCGGTTCCCAAGCAGAATGGTAAAGTTCATACTCCCCCTACCACCAACAAACATCCATCCATGGCGTGTCTGAAACAACGGGTGCCTCCAACTAACAACAATCCCGGGGGAGTTTTGTTTGCAATTATTTTGATTTGGTTTGAGCACGGGACTGGGCATCCCGGTTACGAGCCATTTTCTCATGAGTGAGGAGCGGAGTCCATTCCTCTTGAGAATAACCCGCTTAGCATGGAAGATACAGATAGCCCTAGTTGATACATGAGCTATTCGAGCATACAAAACAGAATTTCATTTGAAGGTTTTAAAGTTTGGCACATACAAATTTACTTGGAACGGCAGGTAGATACTGCATATAGGAAGGTATGGTGGACTCATATGGAATAACTTTTGGGGTTTATGGAAGTGGATGCACAAGCAGTATTCCCGCTTAGTACAAGTGAAGGCTAGAAAGAGACTGGGAAGCGACCAGCTAGAGAGCGACAACAGTCATGAACATGCATTAAAATTAATCAACACTGAGTGCAAGCATGAGTAGGACATAATTCACCATGAACATAAATATCGTGGAGGCTACGTTGATTTTGTTTCAACTACATGCATGAACATGTGCCAAGTCAAGCCACTCGAATCGATCAAAGGAGGATACCACCCTATCATACCACATCACAACCATTTAGTTAGCATGTTGGCATGTAAACCATCATAAACTCCTAGCTAATTAAGCATGGCATGAGCAACTATAATCTCTAATTGTCATTGCAAACATGTTTCATTCATAATAGGCTGAATTAGGAATGATGAACTAATCATATTTACAAAAACAAGATAGGTCGAGTTCATACCAGCTTTTCTAATCTCAATCAGTTCATCATATATCGTCATTATTGCCTTTCACTTGCACAACCGAACGGTGTGGATAATAATAATAGTGCACGTGCATTGGACTAAGTTGGAATCTGCAAGCATTTAATACAAGGGAGAAGACAAGGTAATATGGGTTCTTTGTTGGATCAACAATAATGCATATGAGAGCCACTCAACATTTCCATCATGGTCTTCTCCTCTCGACCCCCAAAGAAAAGAAAAGAAATAGAACTATTTACACGAGAAATCTCCCAACAAGCAAAAGAAGAACAAGAAATCTTTTTGGGTTTTCTTTTAGTTACTACTACTACAAGCATGGAAAGTAAACTAGCTAAAAGCTGCAACTAAATTTTTTTGTTTTTCATAAGGTTTTGCAAACACACAAAAAGAATGCTGGAAAAGAAAATTAAACTAGCATGGATATTACAATGAAAAAGTATGAGCACCGACAACTGAAATGAGTGTGTGAACATGAATGTAATGTCCGTGAGAAATATGTACTCCCCCAAGCTTAGGCTTTTGGCCTAAGTTGGTCTAGGGCCACGGCTGGCCTGGCGGATATCCGAAGTTGTAACTAGGGTCGTACTAAGGTGCAGCGGCTATTGCCTCACGAGCTGCAGCTAGGAGGCGAGCTGCCTCTATCCTCCTCTCAGACTCATTCGCCTCCTCCCTGGTTATGACATATCTCCCTTTTGTATGAAAGTCAAAGAAAGCAGGAGCAGGGAGAGCAACATGGACAATGCGATGTCTGTCAAAGATTAGTCGGTATTGGAGGAACTATTCATTCCTCTCAACAAACTGATGACGAACCATAGCATTATAATCTAGATAAGCAGGAGGCAATTCCATATCATTCTCATGTATGGGTATATCAAGAAAATTAGCTACACGAGTTGCAAAAATTGCACCAAACAAGTCTCCACTTAAACTGATATGCAACCTACGTGCAACAATAGCCCCCAAGTTATATTGTTTATCACCTAATACCGCACTCTTGAGGACACTAAGATCTGGAACGCACATGTGACAAGCCTCATCTTTACCGTTAATGCATCTACCCGCGAAGAGAGCAACATAATGTATGGAAGGAAAATGAATGCTCCCTATGGTAGCTTGTGTGATTTTCCTAGATTCCCCCACAGTAATACTAGCAAGAAAGTCTTTATATTCAGGTTTGCGAGGTTCACTAACATTGCCCCAGTGCGGGAGTTTACAAGCAATATTAAAATCTTCTAGGTCCATGGTATATGATTTATCATAAAGATCAAATAAAACAGTGTGAGAATTGCACGAGGATGTAAATTTAAACCTTCTCACAAATGAATCAGTTACGTAGCGGTATTACAGGCACTTATCTGCCACGAAGCCCTCAAGATCAGTGTTAGCACATACGCGTCAAATTCTTCCTTGATGCCTACACAGATCATAAAGTCTTCTCACGACCATTCACAAGGCCGCACTTGAGCTTCTCCTGGTAGTTCATAGTCCGGCTCACGTATAGTGAGCCTAGGTGCCTGCTTTCTTGAGGAACCACCTTGGTACATTTTCCTAAACATATTTCTTCCTCTGAAAAATTTCTGAAATTTTTAGTGACTCAAAATAAAAGTGAACCAAACTCAACAAGATTGATAGCAACCACCCCTACAAGTGCCTAGAGGCCATATCATGCATTAAAACTACTTTTGACCACATAAATTTTACATGCAAGCTCAAGAACAGGGTCACCTAAGCAGCAAAAATTTGCAATAAATAAAGCACTAGAAAAAAACTAATTGGACCATTGGAGGAGTCACATACGAAGGAGCTTTGAGCAAGGAGATCGAAAATGGCAGCAAGATGAGCTAGAACTCGGGTTTGAGCTGTTGGAGGATTTTTTCTGGAGGAAGACGAAGTGTGTGGGTGCAAGAATAAGTGGAGGGGGCCCACGTGGGGTCCACGAGGCAGGGGGCGCGCCCAGGGGGGTGGGCGCGCCCTGGACCCTCGTGGCCAGGCGGTGAGGCCCCTAGGTGTGTTCTTAGTGCCAAAAATTCTTAAATATTCTAGAAAAAATCATATTAAATTTTCAGGGCATTTAGAGAACTTTTATTTTCGGGGTATTTTTTATTGCACGGATAATTCAGAAAATAGACAGAAAATACTGTTTTTGCTTTATTTAATCTAGATAACAGAAAGTAAAAGGAGCGTACAGAGAGTTGTGCTTTCTAAGTTCATGCATCTCATGCTCATCAAAAGGAATCTACTAACAAGGTTGATCATGTCTTGTTAACAAACTCTTTCTGAATCGCATGAAACTGGAGAAGAATTTTCGAATACTACTCGGTTACCTCGACGGGGATATGCATGTCCCCAACAATAAGAATATCATATTTCTTCTTGACAATAGGAAGAGGAAATTTGAAACCTCCAATAGTAATCGTTGGAATTTTTCCAATAGAATTGATATTATGGACTTGAGGTTGTTTCCTCGGAAAGTGTACCGTATGCTCATTACCATTAACATGAAGAGTGACATTGCCTTTGTTTCAATCAATAACAGCCCCTGCAGTATTCAAAAAGGGACTACCAAGGATAATCGACATACTATCGTCCTCGGGAATATCAAGAATAACAAAGTCCGTTAAAATAGTAACGTTTGCAACAAAAATAGGTACATCCTCACAAATACCGACCGGTATAGCAGTTGATTTATTAGCCATTTGCAAAGATATTTCAGTAGGTGACAACTTATTCAAATCAAGTCTACGATATAAAGAGAGAGGCATAACACTAACACCGGCTCCAAGATCACATAAAGCAGTTTTAACGTAGTTTCTTTTAATGGAGCATGGTATAGTTGGTACTCTTGGATCTCCAAGTTTCTTTGGTATTCCACCCTTAAAAGTATAATTAGCAAGCATGGTGGAAATTTCAGCTTCCGATATCTTTCTTTTATTTGTGACAATATCTTTCATATAATTAGCATAAGGATTCATTTTAAGCATATCAGTCAAACACATACGCAAAAATATAGGCCTAATCATTTCAGCAAAGCGCTTGAAATCCACATCATCCTTTTTCTTGGATGGTTTAGGAGGAAAAGGCATGGGTTTCTGAACCCATGGTTCTCTTTCTTTACCATGCTTCCTAGCAACAAAGTCTCTCTTATCATAACATTGATTCTTTGATTGTGGGTTATAAAGATCAACAACAGGTTCAATCTCTACATCATTGTCATTGCTAGGTTGAGCATCAACATGAACATCATCATTAACATTATCACTAGGTTCATGTTCATTACCAGATTGTGTTTCAGCATCAGAAATAGAAATATCATTGGGATTCTCAGGTGTGTTAGCAACAGGTTGATGTCTACTACACAACCTTCTTCTTGTATACGTTGTTGGGCCTTCAAGTGCAGAGATTTGTAGGACAGTAGAAAATTTCCCCCAAGTGGATGACCTAAGGTTTATCAATCCGTGGGAGGCGTAGGATGAAGATGGTCTCTCTCAAGCAACCCTGCAACCAAATAACAAAGAGTCTCTTGTGTCCCCAACACACCCAATACAATGGTAAATTGTATAGGTGCACTAGTTCGGCGAAGAGATGGTGATAAAAGTGCAATATGGATAGTAGATAAAGGTTTTTGTAATCTGAAAATATAAAAACAGCAAGGTAGCAAGTGGTAAAAGTGAGTGTAAACGGTATTGCAATGCTAGGAAACAAGGCCTAGGGTTCATACTTTCACTAGTGCAAGTTCTCTCAACAATAATAACATAATTGGAACATATAACTATCCCTCAACATGCAACAAAGAGTCACTTCAAAGTCACTAATAACAGAGAACAAACGAAGATATTATTGTAGGGTACGAAACCACCTCAAAGTTATTCTTTCTGATCGATCTATTCAAGAGTCCATAGTAAAATAACACGAAGCTATTCTTTCCGTTCGATCTATCCTAGAGTTCGTA
This sequence comes from Triticum dicoccoides, assembly GCF_002162155.2. Classification (NCBI taxonomy): domain Eukaryota; kingdom Viridiplantae; phylum Streptophyta; class Magnoliopsida; order Poales; family Poaceae; genus Triticum; species Triticum dicoccoides. The sequence continues at coordinate 682,259,092 of NC_041382.1, forward strand.
CTAGAATAACACCTTAAGACACAAATCAACCAAAACCCTAATGTCACCTAGATACTCCAATGTCACCTCAAGTATCCGTGGGTATGATTATACGACATGCATCACACAATCTTAGATTCATCTATTAAACCAACACAAAGAACTTCAAAGAGTGCCCCAAAGTTTCTACCGGAGAGTCAAGAGGAAAACGTGTGCCAACCCCTATGCATAAGTTCACAAGGTCACGGAACTCGCAAGTTGATCACCAAAACATACATCAAGTGGATCACATGATATCCCATTGTCACCACAGATAAGCACATGCAAGACATACATCAAGTGTGCTCAAATCCTTAAAGACTCAATCCATAATATAACTTCAAAGGGAAAACTCAATCCATTACAAGAGAGTAGAGGGGGAGAAGCATCATAAAATCCAACTATAATAACAAAGATCATGATACATCAAGATCGTGCGAATCAAGAACACGAGAGAGAGAGATCAAACACATAACTACTGGTACATACCCTCAGCCCCGAGGGTGAACTACTCTCTCCTCGTCATGGAGAGCGCCGGGATGATGAAGATGGCCACCGGAGAGGGTTCCCCCCTCCGGCAGGGTGCCGGAACGGGCCTAGATTGGTTTTTGGTGGCTACAGAGGCTTGCAGCGGCGTAACTCTCGATCTAGGTTTATTTCTGGGGGTTTTTGTATTTATAGGAATTTTGGCGTAGGTCTCACGTCAGGGGGGTCTCCGGATCGTCCACGAGATAGGGGCCCACGCCCAGGGGGGTAGGGTGCGCCCCCCACCCTCGTGGACAGCCCGGGACTCTTCTGGCCCAACTCTTTTACTCCAGAGGCTTCTTTTGGTCCATAAAAATCATCAAAAATGGCACGTCAATTGGACTCCATTTGGTATTCCTTTTCTGCGATACTCAAAAACAAGGAAAAAACAGAAACTGGCACTAGGCTCCAGGTTAATAGGTTAGTCCCAAAAATCATATAAAATAGCATATAGTGCATATAAAACATCCTGGATGGATAATATAATATCATGGAACAATAAAAAATTATAGATACGTTGGAGACGTATCAAGCATCCCCAAGCTTAATTCCTGCTCGTCCTCGAGTAGGTAAATGATAAAAACAGAATTTTTGATGTGAAATGCTACTTAATATATTTGTCAATGTAATTTTCTTTATTGTGGCATGAATGTTCAGATCCGAAAGATTCAAGACAAAAGTTTAATACGGACATAAAAATAATAATACTTCAAGCATACTTACAAAGTAATCATGTCTTCTCAAAATAACATGGCCAAAGAAAGCTATCCCTACAAAATCATATAGCCTGGCTATGCTCTATCTTCATCACACAAAATATTTAAATCATGCACAACCCCAATGACAAGCCAAGAAATTGTTTCATACTTTTGACATTCTCAAACTTTTTCAATCTTCACGCAATACATGAGCGTGAACCATGGACAGAGCACTATAGGTGGAATAGAATGGTGGTTGTGGAGAAGACAAAAAGGAGAAGATAGTCTCACATCAACTAGGCGTATCAACGGGCTATGGAGATGCCCATCAATAGATATCAATGTGAGTGAGTAGGGATTCCCATGCAACGGATGCACTAAAGCTATAAGTGTATGAAAGCTCAAAAAGAAACTAAGTGGGTGTGCATCCAACTCGCTTGCTCACGAAGACCTAGGCCATTTTGAGGAAGACCATCGTTGGAATATACAAGCCTAAGTTCTATAATGAAAGATTCCCACTAGTATATGAAAGTGACAACATAGGAGACTCTCTATCATGAAGATCATGGTGCTACTTTGAAGCACAAGTGTGGTAAAATAATAGTAGCATTGCCCCTTCTCTCTTTTTCTCTCATTTTTTTGTTTTTTGGTTTTTTTGGCCTTCTCTTTTTTATGGACTCTTTTTTTCTCTTTTTTTTATTTTTTGTCCGGAGTCTCATCCCGACTTGTGGGGGAATCATAGTCTCCATCATCCTTTCCTCACATGGGACAATGCTCTAATAATGATGACCATCACACTTTTATTTACTTACAACTCAAGAATTACAACTTGATACTTAGAACAAAATATGACTCTATATGAATACCTCCGGCGGTGTACCGGGATGTGCAATGACTCATGAGTGACATGTATGAAAGAATTATGAACGGTGGCTTTGCCACAAATACGATGTCAACTACATGATCATGCAAAGCAATATGACAATGCTGAAGCATGTCATAATAAACGGAACGGTGGAAAGTTGCATGGCAATATATCTCTTAATGGCTATGGAAATGCCATAATAGGTAGGTATGGTGGCTGTTTTGAGGAAGGTATATGGTGGGTGTATGATACCGGCGAAAGGTGCGCGGTATTGGAGAGGCTAGCAATGGTGGAAGGGTGAGAGTGCGTATAATCCATGGACTCACCATTAGTCATAAAGAACTCACATACTTATTGCAAAAATCTATTAGTTATCAAAACAAAGTACTACGCACATGCTCCTAGGGGGATAGATTGGTAGGAAAATACCATCGCTCGTCCACGACTTCCACTCATAAGGAAGACAATCAAAAAATAAATCATGCTCCGACTTCATCACATAACGATTCACCATACGTGCATGCTACGGGAATCACAAACTTTAACACAAGTATCTCTCAAATTCACAACTAATCAACTAGCATGACTCTAATATCACCATCTTCATATCTCAAAACAATCATAAAGTATCAAACTTCTCATAGTATTCAATGCACTCTATATGAAAGTTTTATTATACCCATCTTGGATGCCCATCATATTAGGACTAGTTTCATAACCAAAGAAAATTACCATGCTGTTTAATACTCTCAAAATAATATAAGTGAAGCATGAGAGTTCATCTATTTCTATAAAATAAAACCAACACCGTGCTCTAAAAGGATATAAGTGAAGCACTAGAGCAAATGACAAACTACTCCGAAAGATATAAGTGAAGATCAATGAGTAGTCAAATAATTATGCAACTATGTGAAGACTCTCTAATATTTAAGAATTTCATATCTTGGTATTTTATTAAAACAGCAAGCTAAACAAAATAAAATAAAATTACGCTCCAAGCAAAACACATATCCTGTGGTGAATAAAAATATAGCTCCAAGTAAAGTTACCAATGAACGAAGACGAAAGAGGGGATGCCATCTGGGGCATCCCCAAGCTTAGGATCTTGGTTGTCCTTGAATATTACCTTGGGGTGCCTTGGGAATCCCCAAGCTTAGGCTCTTACCACTCCTTGTTCCATAGTGCATCGAATCTTTACCCAAAACTTGAAAACTTCACAACACAAAACTCAACAGAAAACTCGTAAGCTCCGTTAGTATACGAAAATAAATCACCACTTTTGGTACTGTTGTGAACTCATTCTAAATTCATATTGGTGTAATATCTAATGTATTCCAACTTCTCTATGGTTCATACGCTCCGATACTACTCATAGATTCATCAAAATAAGCAAACAACACATAGAAAACAGAATCTGACAAAAACAGAACAGTCTGTAGTAATCCGGAGATTTAGAGTACTTCTGTCACTCCAAAAATTCTGAAATAAATTGGTGGACATGAGTAATTTTTCTATTAATAATCTGCAAAGATAACCAACCTAAACGCACTCTCCAGTAAAAACTGGCAGCTAATCTCGTGAGCGCAAAAGTTTCTGTTTTTTACAGCAAGATCGCATAGACTTCACCCAAGTCTTCCCAAAGGTTCTACTTGGAAAAAACAGTAATTAAAACATAAACCCACATCTAAACAGAGTCTATATTAATTATTTATTACTAAACAGGAGCAAAAATTAAAGGACAAGAATAAAATTGGGTTGCCTCCCAACAAGCGCTATCATTTAACGCCCCTAGCTAGGCATGATGATTTCAGTGATGCTCACATAAAAGATAAGAATTGAAACATAAAGAGAGCATCATGAATAATATGACTAGCACATTTAAGTCTAACCCACTTCCTATGCATAGGGATTTTTTGAGAAAACAACTTGTGGGAACAAGAATCAACTTGCATAGGAGGGTAAAACAAGGATAACTCCAAGATTTTCAACACATAGAGAGGAAACTTGATATTATTGCAACTCCTACAAGCATATATTCCTCCCTCATAATAATTTTCAGTAGCATCATGAATTAATTAAACAATATAACCATCACATAAAGCATTCTTTTCATGATCTACAAGCATATATTTTTTATTACTCTCCACATAAGCAAATTTCTTCTCATGAATAGTAGTGGGAGCAAACTCAACAAAATAACTATCATGTGAGGCATAATCCAATTGAAATTTAAAATCATGATGAGAAGTTTCATGGATATCATTATTCTTTAAATCATACATGTCATCACAATAATTATCATAGATAGCAACTTTGTTCTCATAATCAATTGGAACCTCTTCCAAAATAGTGGATTCATCACTAAACAAAGTCATGACCTATCCAAATCCACTTTCATCAACATAATCATCATAAATAGGAGGCATGCTTTCATCATAATAAATATTCTCATCAAAACTTGGGGGCCAAATAATATCATCATCGTCAAACATAGCATCCCCAAGCTTGTGGCTTTGCATATCATTAGCATCATGGATATTCAAGGAATTCATACTAACAACATTGCAATCATGCTCATCATTCAAATATTTAGTTCCAAACATTTTAATGCATTCTTCTTCTAATACTTGAGCACAATTATCGTAATCCTTATTCTCACGAAAGACATTAAAAAGCTGAAGCATATGAGGCACCCTCAATTCCATTTTTTGTAGTTTTCTTTTATAGACTGAACTAGTGATAAAACAAGAAACTAAAAGGTTCGATTGAAATATCTAAAGATATACCTTCAAGTGCTAACCTCACTGGCAACGGCGCCAGAAAAGAGCTTGATGTCTACTACACAACCTTCTTCTTGTAGACGTTGTTGGGCCTCCAAGTGCAGAGGTTTGTAGAACATCAGCAAATTTCCCTCAAGTGGATGACCTAAGGTTTATCAATTCGTGGGAGGCGTAGGATGAAGATGGTCTCTCTCAAGCAAACCTGCAAACAAATAACAAAGAGTCTCTTGTGTCCCCAACACACCCAATACAATGGTAAATTGTATAGGTGCACTAGTTCGGTGAAGAGATGGTGATAAAAGTGCAATATGGATAGTAGATAAAGGTTTTTGTAATCTGAAAATATAAAAACAGCAATGTAGCGAGTGGTAAAAGTGAGCGTAAACGGTATTGCAATGCTAGGAAGCAAGGCCTAGGGTTCATACTTTCACTAGTGCAAGTTCTCTCAACAATAATAACATAATTGGATCATATAACTATCCCTCGACATGCAACAAAGAGTCACTCCAAAGTCACTAATAGCGGAGAACAAACGAAGATATTATTGTAGTGTATGAAACCACCTCAAAGTTATTCTTTCTGATCGATCTATTCAAGAGTCCATAGTAAAATAACATGAAGCTATTCTTTCCGTTCGATCTATCCTAGAGTTTGTACTAGAATAACACCTTAAGACACAAATCAACCAAAACCCTAATGTCACCTAGATACTCCAATGTCACCTCAAGTATCCGTGGGTATGATTATACAATGTGCATCACACAATCTCAGATTCATCTATTCAACCAATACAAAGAACTTCAAAGAGTGTCCCAATGTTTCTACCGAAGAGTCAAGACGAAAACGTGTGCCAGCCGTATGCATAAGTTCACAAGGTCACGGAACTCACAAGTTGATCACCAAAACATACATCAAGTGGATCACGTGATATCCCATTATCACCACAGATAAGCACATGAAAGACATACATCAAGTGTTCTCAAATCCTTAAAGACTCAATCCGATAAGATAACTTCAAAGTGAAAACTCAATCCATTACAAGAGAGTAGAGGGGGAGAAGCATCATAAAATCCAACTATAATAGTAAAGCTCGCAGTACATCAAGATCGTGCGAATCAAGAACATGAGAGAGCGAGAGAGAGAGAGAGAGAGAGAGAGAGAGAGAGATCAAACACATAGCTACTGGTACATACCCTCAGCCCCGAGGGTGAACTACTCCCTCCTCGTCATGGAGAGCGCCGGGATGATGAAGATGGCCACCGGAGAGGGATTCTCCCCTCCGGCAGGGTGCCGGAACGGGTCTAGATTGGTTTTCGGTGGCTACAGAGGCTTGCGGGAGCGGAACTCCTGATCTAGGTTTATTTATGGGCGTTTATGTATTTATAGGAATTTTTGGCGTAGGTCTCACGTCAGGGGGGGTCTCCGGATCACCCACGAGATAGGGGCCCATGCCCAAGGGGGTAGGGCGCGCCCCCCACCCTCATGGACAGCCGGAGACTCTTCTGGCCCAACTCTTTTACTCCGGGGGCTTCTTTTGGTCCATAAAAATCATCCAAAATTGGCACGTCAATTGGACTCCGCTTGGTATTCCTTTTCCGCGATACTCAAAAACAAGGAAAAAACAAAAAATGGCGCTGGGCTCTAGGTTAATAGGTTAGTCCCAAAAATCATATAAAATAGCATATAAATGCATATAAAACATCGTAGATGGATAATATAATAGCATGGAACAATCAAAAATTATAGATACGTTGGAAACGTATCACAGGTTCACTGGAAGCATGCAAAGTCCTATCATTTTTCTTCTTCTTCCTCTTAGAAGGACTAGGTGCATCAACATTAGTTCTCTGAGAATCTTGCTCAATCCTCTTAGGGTGGCCCTCAGGATACAAAGGTTCCTGAGTCATTTTACCCCCTCTAGTCATAACTCTAACAACATTATCAATTTTCTTATTATTTAATTCATTGAGCAAATCATTCTGAGCTTTAAGCACTTGTTCTACTTGAGTGGTAACCATAGAAGCATGTTTGCTAATAAGTTTAAGTTCACCTTTAACTCTAGACATATAATCACTCAAGTGTTCAATCATATAAGCATTACATTTCAATTGTCTACCAACATAAGCATTGATGTCTTCTTATTTAACAATAAAATTATCAAACCCATCCAAGCATTGGCTAGCAAACTTATTACGAGGAATATCACCTTCATCAAATCTATAGAGAGAATTTACCTATACTACCTGTGTTGGGTTATCAAGACCATGGATTTCTTCAATAGGTGGTAAATTCTTAACATCTTCAGCTTTAATACCTTTTTCTTTCATAGATTTTTTTGCCTCTTGCATATCTTAAGGACTGAGAAATAGAATACCCCTTTTCTTAGGAGTTGGCTTAGGAGTTGGTTCAGGAAGTGTCCAATCATTTTCATTACTCAGCATATTATTCAATAGCAATTCAGCTTGATCAGCAGTTCTTTCCCTGAAAACACAACCAGCACAACTATCTAGGTGGTCTCTGGAAGCATCAGTTACACTAGTGCAGAACCGGGCAATAGCACCGGTTCGTAAGGCCCTTTAGTGCCGGTTCGGTAACCAGCACTAAAGTGTGGGCACTAAAGCCCCCCCCCCCTTAGTACCGGTTCAGCACGAACCGGTGCTAAAGGGCAACCACGTGGCACGAGCCAGCTCCGGGGGCGCGTAGGACATTAGTACCGGTTGGTAACACCAACCGGTACTAAATGTTTGGGTGTGTTTTGGTTTTATTTTTTATTTTTACTTTAATTTTGTGTTTTCAATTTAATCTATTGATTATTTTACATTATAATGAGTTGTTAAATCATTAGGTGAAAGTACCACAGATTAGTTTGACTGGATGCATGTGGATCCTAGCTAAGTCATCAAGTATATGCCATATCCATAATATATATACTTGATCACCTAATTAAGTGATCGAGGTAATATGGATATGGCATATACTTGATCACTTAGCTAGAATCCATCCAGTTGAAACTAATCTATGGTTTTTTCATAAATGATATAATAACTCATTATCATCATCATCATCATCATCATCATCATATTAATATAAAAACTCTTGCATCATATATATCATCACCAACAACAGTTTTCATGGCTAGCTAAAAATCATCATATAATAGTCGTCTCATTACCACTACTTAATCATCATATAGTCATTACCGCTATCTAATCACCACCAACACTAGCTTAAAGAAGAAACATTCACTTGTACCAGAAGCCAAGATATCATCGAGTTCAAAATGGTAATGATATTATAAGCGTTCATAACACCACAAAAGCAAATCACTATTTGAGATTAAGTTCAGGACGAAGAACACGAACATGAGAGGACAAGTACTAAGAGCGTGAACTAGCTAATCACTCCTGCTGCTCTCTCTCAGGTAAAATAGCATAGAACACGTATAGATTTCCTGATTCATCATATTGGAGCATGCAGATGAACCTGTCTCCTAATCGTGGGTTGCACTTCTGATTGCTGCCCCCTAGTACTTCTCTACGATCATTCACAATTTTGCTGCAGTCTTTTACTATTAAGCATTCTCGCTATTAGAAATCCTGAATGCACTAAAGTGCATTGTAGGATATCTTGGCCGTAAGCAAACAATATTCATGGTACCTTTAGTCTCGATCCAATCAGGCACAACATTCATCGGGAGTCCCTGTTGAAGAACATCATATAGTAACATACTTAGCAATGAAGTTTAGCTTTAAAATAATGTATGCAAAAGATGCACTGAGGAGAAATAGTAGAAATCTTACCATCTTTCCTAAATATATGTGACCGTAGTTCAGTACGAACACTATTGGTCGCACGTTTTGAGTACTAACATTTCTAAGTGCAGGATTTTTTTTGTCTTGACAGCATCAAGATCCTCAAGCCATGAAACATAATGACTTGTCTCCTCGCAGTTTAGTTCAGCCCCGGGACAGTGGACGGTCCTGTCTACCAAGTGTCGGACATGTTTGCTTGATTGGAAATAAGCTGTCAATATAAATTACTTGTCAACTCTTTTTGAATAAACAATATCAAAGACATAAATATGGTAGAGAAACTCACATAATGGTAGAATTGGAGGCGTCTGCACATCGACCCAGATGTCTCTATTACCTTGAATATCATCTTCTGGACGAATATTATAGGTGATAATCATATCAGGCTCAAATGCATAAGCCTTGCATAGTGCTTGCCAAGTTTTGCATTCAAAATAGGTGTATGTGTTTGCATTGTATAATTTGACGTTGAAGGTATAACCATGCTCGGTCTTCAAGTAAACTCTTTTTACCTCCATAGTTTTGTTAGGACTGAAACCTATCTTATCCAAGACAAAAATTCTTGCATGGCAGGGGATACGCTAGTAGAATAGTGAAAACATTAAAATTAAAAGTTGAAGCAAATGAAGCATAAGTCATGCTTAATTATGAAAAAAGACTTGTCGTTCTGACTTACTGTATCCACTTCAAAGTTCTCATCCAGCTTGATGCTGAAGTGCCTATCATCAACTAGAAAATTTCTGCCGCACAGGCCGCGCTGGTCTTCGCAGTATTCACACATAATGAAATTGTGTTCATCGTCAGACGACATTCCTATGTTCATAGGTGAAACATTAAACACTTATTAGTTCTATTAATTCAACTAATTCAACTAGTTCTGTTAATTCAACTAGTTCAACTAATTAATTCAACTAATTCAACTAAGCACTTACGAAAAATATACCTAAATAAAGTAGCTCGACTAATTCAACTAACTAGCTCAAATAAAGTAGGTAGTTCTATATAGTAATATTTTGATTAGATCATCAAATCTCATATACCTAAATTTTCTTACTAAAAATAATTAGTTCTATTAATTCAACTAATTCAACTAAGAATTTACTAAAAATAAACTAGTTCAAATAATCTCATATACCTCATTAATTAATATCTAGCTAATTCATCTAACAATTAACATTAATATTTAACTTTTCTATCTAATTCATATCTAACATTTCACATTAATCTAACAATTGACAAAAATAAACTAGTTAAGTTCTATATATAGGTGAAACATTACTAGTTCTATTATTACAACTAATTCAACTAGTTCTATTAATTCAACTAAGCATTTACTACAAATAAACTAGTTATACTAATTCAACTAGTTCAAATCTCATATACCTAATTAATATCTAGCTAATTCATCTAACAGTTGACATTAATATTTAACTTTTCTATCTAATCATATCTAACATTTCACATTAATCTAACATTCTTATCTAGGTAATTCATCTAATTAACAATTTGAAATGCATTAATCTAAAAAACAGAAAATAAGTAAAAAAATTGTGTGTGTGTGCGTACGAGCGGGGGCGGCGGCGTATGGGCGGCGGCGCGAGACGGCGACGACGAGGACGGCGCGACGAGGGCGGGGACATGTTTGAAATTGATGACGTCGCTTTGAATGCTGCATACTGAACACACAAGAAGTCCGGAGTTCAAATAAATTTAAAAAACATTGAAGTGCCCGTGTAACAGATGAGTTCCCGTCCGAAACCCTGATACTCTGAAAGAGATTGTCCAGTTTGTACATGAAGTGCGTCCAGTTTTTGCCATGACCCTCTCTACTCTTTCGCACATGCTATGCGGGTGAAATGATGATACCATGCTAAATTTCAACATTTTCACAGTTCATTTTGTAGCAATTTTCAATTTCACGGTCATATAGCTCTTTAAACAATTGGATAAATGACTAAAAACAGCAAATGATGTGAGAACATGTTGGAAATGGATGACGTTACTTTGAATGCTCCATACTGAACACACAAGAAGTCTGGAGTTTAAATAAGTTTAAAAAACATTGAAGTGCCCATGTAACAGATGAGTTCTCGTCCGAAACCCTGATACTCCGAAAGAAATTGTCCAGTTTGTACACGAAGTGCGTCCAGTTTTGCCGTGACCCTCTCTACTCTTTCGCACATGCTATGCGGGTGAAATGATGATACCATGCTAAATTTCAACATTTTCACAGTTCATTTTGTAGTGATTTTGAATTTCACGGTCATTTAGCTCTTTAAACAATTCGGTAAATGACCGAAAAACATCAAATGATGTCAAAACATGTTGGAAATTGATGACGTCGCTTTGAATGCTGCATACTAAACACACAAGAAGTCCGGAGTTCAAATAAGTTTAAAAACATTGAAGTGTCCGTGTAACAGATGAGTTCTCGTCCGAACCCCTGATACACCGAAAGAGATTGTCCAGTTTGTACACAAAGTGCATCTAGTTTTTTTCTTGACCCTCTCTACTCTTTCGCACATGCTATGTGGGTGAAATGATGATACCATGCTAAATTTCAACATTTTCACAGTTCATTTTGTAGTGATTTTCAATTTCACGGTCATTTAGCTCTTTAAACAATTCGGTAAATGACTGAAAAACATCAAATGATGTCAAAACATGTTGGAAATAGATGACGTCGCTTTGAATGCTGCATACTAAACACACAAGAAGTCCGGAGTTCAAATAAGTTTAAAAAACATTGAAGTGCCCGTGTAACAGATGAGTTCTCGTCCGAACCCCTGATACACCGAAAGAGATTGTCCAGTTTGTACACGAAGTGCGTCCAGTTTTTGCCGTGACCCTGTCTACTCTTTCGCACATGCTATGCGGGTGAAATGATGATACCATGCTAAATTTCAACATTTTCACAGTTCATTTTGTAGTGATTTTCAATTTCACGGTCATTTAGCTCTTTAAACAATTCGGTAAATGACTGAAAAACAGCAAATGATGTCAGAACATGTTAGAAATTGATGACGTCACTTTGAATGCTGCATATTGTACACACAAGAAGTCCGGAGTTCAAATAAGTTTTAAAAACATTGAAGTGCCCGTGTAACAGATCAGTTCTTGTCCGAAAACCTGATACTCCGAAAGACATTGCCGAGTTCATACACGAAGTGCGTCCAGTTTTTGCCGTGACCCTCTCTACTCTTTTGCACATGCTATGCGGGTATAATGATGATACCATGCTAAATTTCAACATTTTCACAGTTCATTTTGTAGTGATTTTCAATTACACAGTCATTTAGGTGTTTAAACAATTCGGTAAATGACTGAAAAACAGCAAATGATGTCAAAACATATTGGAAATCGATGACGTCGCCTTGAATGCTGCATACTAAACACACAAGAAGTCCGGAGTTCAAATAAGTTTAAAAAACATTGAAGTGCCCGTGTAACAGATGAGTTCTCATTCGAACCCTGATCCTCCGAAAGAGATTGTCCAGTTTGTACAAAAAGTGCGTCTAGTTTTTTTCTTGACCCTCTCTACTCTTTCGCACATGCTATGCGGGTGAAATGATGATACCATGCTAAATTTCAACATTTTCACAGTTCATTTTGTAGTGATTTTCAATTTCACTATCATTTAGCTCTTTAAACAATTCGGTAAATGACTGAAAAACATCAAATGATGTCAAAACATGTTGGAAATAGATGACGTCGCTTTGAATGCTGCATACTAAACACACAAGAAGTCCGGAGTTTAAATAAGTTTAAAAAACATTGAAGTGCCTGTGTAACAGATGAGTTCTCGTCCGAAACCCTGATACTCCGAAAGAGATTGTCCAGTTTGTACACGAAGTGCGTCCAGTTTTGCCGTGACCCTCTCTACTCTTTCGCACATGCTATGTGGGTGAAATGACGATACCATGCTAAATTTCAATATTTTCACAGTTCATTTTGTAGTGATTTTCAATTTCACGGTCATTTAGCTCTTTAAACAATTCGGTAAATGACTGAAAAACAGCAAATGATGTCAGAACGTGTTGGAAATTGATGATGTTGCTTTGAATGCTGCATACTGAACACACAATAAGTCCGGAGTTCAAATAAGTTTAAAAAACATTGAAGTGCCCGTGTAACAGATGAGTTCTCGTCCGAAACGCTAATACTCCGAAAGAGATTATCCAGTTTGTACACGAAGTGCATCCAGTTTTTGCCGTGACCCTCTCTACTCTTTCGCACATGCTATGCGGGTGAAATGATGATACCATGCTAAATTTCAGCATTTTCACAGTTCATTTTGTAGTGATTTTCAATTTCACGGTCATTTAGCTCTTTAAACAATTCGGTAAATGACTGAAATATAGCGAATGATGTCAGCACATGTTGGAAATTGATGACGTCGCTTTGAATGCTGCGTACTGAACACACAAGAAGTTCGGAGTTCAAATAAGTTTAAAAAACATTGAAGTGCCCGTGTAACAGATGAGTTCTCGTCCGAAACCCTGATACTCCGAAAGAGATTGTCCAGTTCGTACATGGAGTGCGTCCAGTTTTTGTCGTGACCCTCTCTACTCTTTCGCACATGCTATGCGGTTGAAATGATGATACCATGCTAAATTTCAACATTTTCACAGTTCATTTTGTAGTAATTTTCAATTTCACGGTCATTTAGCTCTTTAAACAATTCGGTAAATGACTGAAAAACAGTAAATAATGTCAGAACATGTTGGAAATTGATGATTTTGCTTTGAATGCTCCATACTGAACACACAAGAAGTCCGGAGTTCAAATTAGTTTTAAAAACATTGAAGTGCCCGTGTAACAGATGAGTTCTTGTCTGAAACCCTAATACTCCGAAAGAGATTGTCCAGTTCGTACACGAAGTGCGTCCAGTTTTTGTCGTGACCCTCTCTACTCTTTCGCACATGCTTTGCGTGTGAAATGATGATACCATGCTAAATTTGAACATTTTCGCAGTTCATTTTGTAGTGATTTTCAATTTCACGGTCATTTAGCTCTATAAACAATTCGGTAAATGACTGAAAAATAGCAAATAATATCAGAACATGTTGGAAATTAATGACATCGCTTTGAATGCTGCATACTGAACACACAAGAAGTCTGGAGTTGAAATAAGTTTTAAAAACATTGAAGTGCCCGTGTAACAGATGAGTTCTTGTCCGAAACCCTGATACTCCGAAAGAGATTGTCCAGTTTGTACACGAAGTGCATCCAGTTTTTGCCGTGACCCTCTCTACTCTTTCGCGAATGCTATGCGGGTGAAATGATGATAACATGCTAAATTTCAACATTGTCACAGTTTATTTTGTAGTGATTTTCAATTTCACGGTCATTTAGCTCTTTAAACAATTCGGTAAATGACTGAAAAATAGCAAATGATGTCAGAACATGTTGGAAATTGATGACGTCGCTTTGAATGCTGCATACTGAACACACAAGAAGTCCGGAGTTCAAATAACTTTAAAAAACATTGAAGTGCCCGTGTAACAGATGAGTTCTCGTCCAAAACCCTGATACTCCGAAAGAGATTGTCCCGTTTGTACACGAAGTGCATCCAGTTTTTGCCTTGACCCTCTCTACTCTTTCGCACATGCTATGCGGGTGAAATGATGATACCATGCTAAATTTCAATATTTTCACAGTTCATTTTGTAGTGATTTTCAATTTCACGGTCATTTAGCTCTTTAAACAATTCGGTAAATGACTGAAAAACATCAAATGATGTCAAAACATGTTGGAAATTGGTGACGTTGCTTTGAATGCTGCATACTGAATACACAAGAAGTCCGGAGTTTAAATAAGTTTAAAAACATTGAAGGGTCCTTGTAACAGATGAGTTCTCGTCCGAACCCCTGATACACCGAAAGAGATTGTCCAGTTTGTACACGAAGTGCGTCCAGTTTTTGCCGTGCCCCTCTCTACTCTTTCGCACATGCTATGCGGGTGAAATGATGATACCATGCTAAATTTCAACATTTTCATAGTTCATTTTGTAGTGATTTTCAGTTTCACGGTCATTTAGCTCTTTAAACAATTCGGTAAATGACTGAAAAATAGCAAATGATGTCAAAACATGTTGGAAATTGATGACGTCGCTTTGAATGTTGCATACTGAACACACAAGAAGTCCGGAGTTTAAATAAGTTTAAAAAACATTGAAGTGCCCGTGTAACAGATGAGTTCTCGTTCGAAACCCTGATACTCCAAAAGAGATTGTCCAGTTTGTACATGAAGTGCTTCCAATTTTTGCCGTGACCCTCTCTACTCTTTAGCACATGCTATGTGGGTGAAATGATGATACCATGCTAAATTTCAACATTGTCACAGTTCATTTTGTAGTGATTTTCAATTTCACGGTCATTTAGCTCTTTAAACAATTCGGTAAATGACTGAAAAATAGCAAATGATGTCAGAACATGTTGGAAATTGATGACGTCGCTTTGAATGCTGCATACTGAACACACAAGAAGTCCGGAGTTCAAATAATTTTAAAAAACATTGAAGTGCCCGTGTAACAGATGAGTTCTCGTCCAAATCCCTGATACTCCGAATGAGATTGTCCAGTTTGTACACGAAGTGCGTCCAGTTTTTGCCGTGACCCTCTCTACTCTTTCGCACATGCTATGCGGGTGAAATGATGATACCATGCTAAATTTCAACATTTTCACAGTTCATTTTGTAGTGATTTTCAATTTCACGGTCATTTAGCACTTTAAACAATTCGGTAAATGACAGAAAAATAGCAAATGATGTCAGAACATGTTGGAAATTGATGACGTTACTTTGAATGCTGCATACTGAACACACAAGAAGTCTGGAGTTTAAATAAGTTTAAAAACATTGAAGTGCCCATGTAACAGATGAGTTCTCGTCTGAAACCCTGATAATCCGAAAGAAATTGTCCAGTTTGTACACGAAGTGCGTCCAGTTTTGCCAGGACCCTCTCTACTCTTTCGCACATGCTATGGGGGTGAAATGATGATACCATGCTAAATTTCAACATTTCACAGTTCATTTTGTAGTGATTTTCAATTTCACGGTCATTTAGCTCTTTAAACAATTCGGTAAATGACTGAAAAACATCAAATGATGTCAAAACATGCTGGAAATTGATGACGTCGCTTTGAATGCTGCATACTGAACACACAAGAAGTCCGGAGTTCAAATAAGTTTAAAAAACATTGAAGTGTCCGTGTAACAGATAAGTTCTCGTCCGAACCCCTGATACACCGAAAGAGATTGTCCAGTTTGTACATCAAGTGTGTCCAGTTTTTGCCGTGACCCGCTCTACTCTTTCGCACATGCTATGCGGGCGAAATGATGATACCATGCTAAATTTCAACATTTTCACAGTTCATTTTGTCATGATTTTCAATTTCATGGTCATTTAGCTCTTTAAACAATTTGGTAAATGACTGAAAAATAGCAAATGATGTCAAAACATGTTGGAAATTGATGACGTCCCTTTGAATGCTGCATACTGAACACACAAGAAGTCCGGAGTTCAAATAAGTTTAAAAAACATTGAAGTGCCCGTGTAACAGATGAGTTCTCGTTCGAAACCCTGATACTCCAAAAGAGATTGTCCAGTTTGTACACGAAGTGCTTCCCGTTTTTGCCGTGACCCTCTCTACTCTTTCGCACATGCTATGCGGGTGAAATGATGATACCATGCTAAATTTCAACATTTTCACAGTTCATTTTGTAGTGATTTTGAATTTCACGGTCATTTAGCTCTTTAAACAATTCGGTAAATGACTGAAAAACAGCATATGATGTCAAAACATGTTGGAAATTGATGACGTTGCTTTGAATGCTGCATACTGAACACACAAGAAGTCCGGAGTTCAAATAAGTTTAAAAAACATTGAAGTGCCCGTGTAACAGATGGGTTCTCGTCCGAAACCCTCATACTCCAAATGAGATTGTCCAGTTTGTACATGAAGTGTGTCCAGTTTTTGTCGTGACCCTCTATACTCTTTCGCACATGCTATGCGGGTGAAATGATGATACCATGCTAAATTTCAACATTTTCACAGTTAATTTTGTAGTGATTTTCAATTTCACTGTCATTTAGCTCTTTAAACAATTTGATAAATGACCGAAAATAGCAAATGATGTCAGAACATGTTGGAAATTGATGATGTTACTTTGAATGCTGCATACTGAACACACAAGAAGTCCGGAGTTCAAATAAGTTTAAAAAACATTGAAGTGCCTATGTAACCGATGAGTTCTCGTCCGAAACCCTGATACTCTGAAAGAGATTGTCCAGTTTGTACACGAAGTGCGTCCAGTTTTGCCGTGACCCTCTCTACTCTTTCGCACATGCTATGCGGGTGAAATGATGATACCATGCTAAATTTCAACATTTTCACAGTTCATTTTGTAGTGATTTTCAATTTCACGGTCATTTAGCTCTTTAAACAATTCGGCAAATGACTGAAAAATAGCAAATGATGTCAAAACATGTTGGAAATTGATGACGTCGCTTTGAATGCTGCATACTGAACACACAATAAGTCCGGAGTTCAAATAAGTTTAAAAAACATTGAAGTGCCCGTGTAACGGATGAGTTCTCGTCCGAAACGCTAATACTCCGAAAGAGATTGTCCAGTTTGTACACGAAGTGCATCTAGTTTTTGCGGTGACCCTCTCTACTCTTTCGCACATGCTATGCGGGTGAAATGATGATACCATGCTAAATTTCAACATTTTCACAGTTCATTTTGTAGTGATTTTCAATATCACGGTCATTTAGCACTTTAAACAATTCGGTAAATGACTGAAAAATAGCAAATGATGTCAGAACATGTTGGAAATTGATGACGTTACTTTGAATGCTGAATACTGAACACACAAGAAGCCTGGAGTTTAAATAAGTTTAAAAACATTGAAGTGCCCGTGTAACAGATGAGTTCTCGTCTGAAACCCTGATACTCCGAAAGAAATTGTCCAGTTTGTACACGAAGTGCTTCCCGTTTTTGCCGTGACCCTCTCTACTCTTTCGCACATGCTATGCGGGTGAAATGATGATACCATGCTAAATTTCAACATTTTCACAGTTCATTTTGTAGTGATTTTGAATTTCACGGTCATTTAGCTCTTTAAACAATTCGGTAAATGACTGAAAAACAGCAT
>NC_041382.1:682277214-682278127 GCF_002162155.2 Triticum dicoccoides
AAACATTGAAGTGCCCGTGTAACAGATGGGTTCTCGTCCGAAACCCTCATACTCCGAATGAGATTGTCCAGTTTGTACATGAAGTGTGTCCAGTTTTTGTCGTGACCCTCTATACTCTTTCGCACATGCTATGCGGGTGAAATGATGATACCATGCAAAATTTCAACATTTTTACAGTTAATTTTGTAGTGATTTTCAATTTCACTGTCATTTAGCTCTTTAAACAATTCGATAAATGACCGAAAATAGCAAATGATGTCAGAACATGTTGGAAATTGATGATGTTACTTTGAATGCTGCATACTGAACACACAAGAAGTCTGGAGTTCAAATAAGTTTAAAAAACATTGAAGTGCCTATGTAACCGATGAGTTCTCGTCCGAAACCCTGATACTCTGAAAGAGATTGTCCAGTTTGTACACGAAGTGCGTCCAGTTTTTCCGTGACCCTCTCTACTCTTTCGCACATGCTATGCGGGTGAAATGATGATACCATGCTAAATTTCAACATTTTCACAGTTCATTTTGTAGTGATTTTCAATTTCACGGTCATTTAGCTCTTTAAACAATTCGGCAAATGACTGAAAAACAGCAAATGATGTCAAAACATGTTGGAAATTGATGACGTCGCTTTGAATGCTGCATACTGAACACACAATAAGTCCGGAGTTCAAATAAGTTTAAAAAACATTGAAGTGCCCGTGTAACAGATGAGTTCTCGTCCGAAACGCTGATACTCCGAAAGAGATTGTCCAGTTTGTACACGAAGTGCATCTAGTTTTTGCGGTGACCCTCTCTACTCTTTCGCACATGCTATGCGGGTGAAATGATGATACCATGCTAAATTTCAACATTTTCACAGTTCATTTTGTAGTGATTTTCAATTTCATGGTCATTTAGCTCTTTAAACAATT
>NC_041382.1:682278248-682307772 GCF_002162155.2 Triticum dicoccoides
ACAGTTCATTTTGTAGTGCTTTTTCAATTTCATGGTCATTTAGCACTTTAAACAACTCGGTAAATGACTGAAAAATAGCAAATGATGTCAGAACATGTTGGAAAATGATGACGTCGCTTTGAATGCTGCATATTGAACACACAAGAAGTCCGGAGTTCAAATAAGTTTAAAAAACATTGAAGTGCCCATGTAACAGATGAGTTCTCGTCCGAAACCCTGATACTCCGAAAGAGATTGTCCAGTTCGTACACGAAGTGCGTCCTATTTTTGCCGTGACCCTCTCTACTCTTTTGCACATGCTATGCGGGTGAAATGATGATACCATGCTAAATTTCAACATTTTCACAGTTCATTTTGTAGTGATTTTCAATTTCACGGTCATTTAGCTCTTTAAACAATTCGGTAAATGACTGAAAAATAGCAAATGATGTCAGAACATGTTGGAAATTGACGATGTTACTTTGAATGTTGCATGCTGAACACACAAGAAGTCCGGAGTTCAAATAAGTTTAAAAAACATTGAAGTGCCCGTGTAACAGATGAGTTCTCGTCCAAAACCCCGATACTCCGAAAGAGATTGTCCAGTTTGTACACGAAGTGCATCCAGTTTTTGCCGTGACCGTCTCTACTCTTTCGCACATGCTATGCGGGTGAAATGATGATACCATGCTAAATTTCAACATTTTCACAGTTCATTTTGTAGTGATTTTCAATTTCACGGTCATTTAGCTCTTTAAACAATTCATTAATTTACTGAAAAATAGCAAATGATGTCAGAACATGTTAGAAATTGATGACGTCGCTTTGAATGCTACATACTGTACACACAAGAAGTCCGGAGTTCAAATAAGTTTTAAAAACATTGAAGTGCCCGTGTAACAGATCAGTTCTTGTCCGAAACCCTGATACTCCGAAAGAGATTGTCCAGTTCGTACATGAAGTGCATCCAGTTTTTGCCGTGACCCTCTCTACTCTTTGCACATGCTATGTGGGTGAAATGATGATACCATGCTAAATTTCAACATTTTCACAATTCATGTTGTAGTGATTTTCAATTTCACGGTCGTTTAGTTGTTTAAACAATTCGGTAAATGACTGAAAAACAGCAAATGATGTCAGAACATGTTGGAAATCGATGACGTCGCTTTGAATGCTACATACTGAACACAGAAGAAGTCCGAATTTCAAATAAGTTTAAAAAACATTGAAGTGCCCGTGTAACAGATGAGTTCTCATCCGAAACCCTGATACTCCGAAAGAGATTGTCCAGTTTGTACACGAAGTGCGTCCAGTTTTTGTCGTGACCCTCTCTACTCTTTCGCACATGCTATGTGGGTGAAATGATCATACCATCCTAAATTTCAACATTTTCACAGTTCATTTTGTAGTGATTTTCAATTTCACGGTCATTTAGTTCTTTAAACAATTCGGTAAATGACTGAAAAACAACAAATGATGTCAGAACATGTTGGAAATTGATGACGTCGCTTTGAATGCTGCATACTGAACACAAGAAGCCCGGAGTGCAAATAAGTTAATTATTAAAAATAAAAAAGAGGTGCAATGCTGGTTAATTTGCTTCAAGCCTTTCGGAATAGTGTAGACTGCACTGCAGATAGCTCAGTGCAATCTATGCTATTCCGAAAGGCTTGAAGCTAACCAACGTGCAAGTGAGCATTGCGCCTCTTCGTAGTTGTCTATGCACTCACGGCTTATAAACCTCTCATACTGCCTCTCTCTTAGCGAGGTGGGACTAAAAATCAGCTTCCTAAGAAACTCTAGTACCGGTTCATGCCATGAACCAGTACTAAAGGTCTTCGTGGGGGCCCCAGCCTGACCACAGCCGCACTGGCCTCATTAGTACCGGTTCGTGGCATGAACCGGTACTAAAGGTTGCCCACGAACCGGTACTAATGATGCCCGCCCGCCTAGCCATTGCAACCGACACTAATAGTCACATTAGTGCCAGCTCAAATTCAAACCGTCACTAATGTGCTTCACATTTGACCCTTTTTCTACTAGTATTAGTCCATTATAAAATATATCAAGTATTTCATTTTTCTTGAGAGGATGATCAGGCAAAGCATTAAGTAATAGGAGAAGCCTCCCCCAAGCTTGTGGGAGACACTCTTCTTCAATTTGCACAAAATTATATATTTCCCTTAAGGCAGCTTGTTTCTTATGAGCGGGGAAATATTTAGCACAGAAGTAATAAATCATATCCTGGGGACTACCCACACAACCAGCACCAAGAGAATTAAACTATATTTTAGCACCACCCTTTGATGAGAACGGAAACAACTTAAGGATAAAGTAATAGCGAGTTTTCTCATCGTTAGTTAACATGGTGGCTATATAATTTAATTTAGTAAGATGTGCCACAACAGTTTCAGATTCATAGCCATAAAAAGGACCAGACTCAACCAAAGTAATTAACTCAGGATCGACACAGAAATCATAATCCTTATCAGATATACAGATAGGTGAAGTAGCAAAAGCACGATCATATTTCATTCTAGCATTCAAAGATTTTTCTTTCAGCTTAGCGATCCGTTTCTTGAGATCATATCTATCATTGCAAGCTAAAAAGTCTCTAACAGTTTCTTCATCCATAACATAATCCCCAGGCACAACAAGCAATTCATATCTAGGGGAGAATCTTCATCATCACTTTCATCAATATTATCAGTTTCAATGATTTCATTCTCTCTAACCCTAGCAAGTTGTTCATCAAGAAATTCACCTAGTGGCACGGTATTATCAAGCATAGAAGTAGTTTCATCATAAGCATCATGCAAAGCAGAAATGGCATCATCGATAACATGCGACATATCAGAATGAATAGCAGGAGTAGGTGTCGCAAGTTTACTCATAACAGAAGGTGAATCAAGTGCTGAGCTAGATGGTAGTTCCTTACCTCCCTCGTAGTTGAGGGAAAAATCTTGGTTCTTTCATCTTTCAAGTTCCTCATAGTGATCAACAGATATAAATCACTCAAAGAATAGAGCTATGCTCCCCGGCAATGGCGCCAGAAAATAGTCTTGATAACCCACAAGTATAGGGGATCACAACAATTTTCGAGGGTAGAGTATTCAACCCAAATTTATTGATTCGGCACAAGGGGAGCCAAATAATATTCTCAAGTATTAACAGTTGAGTTGTCAATTCAACCGCACCTAAAAGACTTAATATCTGCAGCAAAGTATTTAGTAGCAAAGTAATATGATAGTAGCGGTAACGGTAGCAAAAGTAACAATATTGGTTTTGTAGTGATTGTAACAGTGGCAACAGAAAAGTAACTAAGCCAAGATCAATATGTGAAAAGCTCGTAGGTAATGGATCAGTGATGGATAATTATGTCGGATATGATTCCTCATGCAATAGTTATAACATAGGGTGATGATACGTCTCCAACATATCTATAATTTTTGATTGCTCCATGCTATTATATTATCTGTTTTGGATGTTAATGGGCTTTATTTTACACTTTTATATTATTTTTGGGACTAACCTATTAATCGGAGGCCTAGCCCAAATTGCTATTTTTTTGCCTATTTTAGTGTTTCGCAGAAAAGGAATATCAAACAGAGTCCAAACGGAATGAAACCATCGGGAGCGTGATTTTTGGAACAAACGTGATCCAGAGGACTTGGAGTGGACGTCAAGCAATCGATGAGGCGGCCACGAGGCTGGGGGCGCCTACCCCCCTGGGCGCGCCCTCCACCCTCGTGGGCCCCTCGTAGCTCCGCTCCACCGACCTACTTCTTCCTCCTATATATACTTACGTACCCTGAAAACATCCAGGAGCACCACAAAACCCTATTTCCACCGCCACAACCTTCTGTACCCAAGAGAAACCATCTTGGGTCCTTTTCCGGAGCTTCGCCGGAGGAGGCATTGATCACGGAGGGCCTCTACATCAACTCCATGGCCCCTCCGATGATGTGTGAGTAGTTTACCTCAGACCTTCGGGTCCATAGCTAGTAACTAGATGGCTTCTACTCTCTCTTTGGATCTCAATACAAAGTTCTCCTCGATTCTCTTGGAGATCTATTCGATGTAATCTTCTTTTGCGGTATGTTTATCGAGATCCAATGAATTGTGGGTTTATGATCAAGTTTATCTATGAACAATATTTGAATCTTCTCTGAATTCTTTTATGTGTGATTGGTTATCTTTGCAAGTCTCTTCAAATTATCAGTTTGGTTTGGCCTACTAGATTGATCTTTCTTGCAATGGGAGAAGTGCTTAGCTTTGGCTTCAATCTTGCGGTGCTCGATCCCAAGGACAGTAGGGCAAACGACACGTATTGTATTGTTGTCGTCGAGGATAAAAAAATGGGGTTTATATCATATTGCATGAGTTTATCCCTCTACATCATGTCATCTTGCTTAAAGCGTTACTCCGTTCTTATGAACTTAATACTCTAGATGCATGCTCGATAGCGGTCGATGTGTGGAGTAATAGTAGTAGATGCAGGCAGGAGTCGGTCTACTTGTCACAGACGTGATGCCTATATACATGATCATGCCTAGATATTCTCATAATTATTCGCTTTTCTATCAATTGCTCGACAGTAATTTGTTCACCCACCGTAATAAATTATGCTATCTTGAGAGAAGCCACTAGTGAAACCTATGGCCTGGGTCTATTCTCCATCATATAAGTTTCCAATCTACTTTATTTTGGAATCTTTACTTTCAATCTACATCATAAAATACCAAAAATATTTATCTTATTATTATTATCTCTATCAGATCTCACTCTTGCAAGTGGTCGAGAAGGGATTGACAACCCCTTTATCGCGTTGGTTGCGAGGCTCTTATTTGTTTGTGTAGGTACGAGGTGACTCGCGCGTGGTCTCCTACTAGATTGATACCTTGGTTCTCAAAAACTGGGGGAAATACTTACACTGCTTTGCTGCATCACCCTTTCCTCTTCAAGGAAAACCAACGCATGCTCAAGAGGTAGCAAGAAGGATTTCTGCCACTGTTGCCGGGGAGATCTACGCCAAGTCAAGACATACCAAGTACCCATCACAACTCTTATCCTTCGCATTACATTATTTGTCATTTGCCTCTCGTTTTCCCCTCCCCCACTTCACCCTTGCCGTTTTATTCACCCTCTCTTTCCGTTCGCCCCTTTTCCGCTTGCTTCGTCGTTATGGCTAGTCCTTTATGTACTCCTTTGTCTCCCGAGAATGAAGTTCTTAATTTTAAACAAAGGGAGGGAGAAAATCTAGAAGATGCTTGGTGCAGAATTTGCAATGCGCAAAATAGATCTACTAGGAAGCAATCTACTTCCGTTCTTCTTCGCAATTATTATGTAGGCATCACTCCTTGGAATAGATATATCCTTGATACCATTACCGGAGGAAATTTCTTGGGTAGCCATACTTTTTATTCTTATAATGCTATGATAGATTTGTTTGGCCCACCACCTCTTTTGGTTAATGGAACTATTTTAACTTTGGAACATGTGATGCAACGACTTGAAATTATTGAAAATAAAGTTGCCACCATAGAGTTAATTGAAAATTTGGATATAAAGATCCATAACCAAATTACCTAATATGAATCTAAGTTAGGAGTTGCTCTTAAAATTTTTAAAGAAAAGGGACCTATGGTTAATGAAAAGATAGATCAAGATTCCACTAGAATTGATAAAATTGAGGATATTGTTACCAACCTAGGGTTTGCCTTTTCTTCTGTGAGAAACACTCCTTCTAATGCTAAGATTGCCAAATTGATGTATGTTCCTAAAAATAAGGGTGAAACTTCTAGTAAGGGAAATGCGAACCTCAAATCCATAAGTGTTCACCCCAACTTTCTCACTATCCTTAAGGAACCTCTTGCTACAAATGATTTTATCTATTTCGTGCCTAGGAGTTTGATAATTAATAAAAAGAAAGAAACTCTTAGGAGTATAGGTGTCTTATTGAAGAACTGCCTACCAAAGATGGCAATACCTTGATCTATCCTTGCTTTTATGCCAAGCTAGGGGCATTAAACGATAGCGCTTGTTGGGAGGCAACCCAATTTTATTTTTTGTTCCTTGCTTTTTGCTCCTTTTTAGTAATAAATAATTAATCTAGCCTCTGTTTTGGTTGTGTTTTCGTGTTTAATTAGTGTTTGTGCCAAGTAGAACCGTTGGGAAGACTTGGGGAAAGTCTTTTTGATCTTGCTGTAAAAAATAGAAACTTTAGCGCTCACAAGAATTGCTTCCATTTTTATTGGATAGTGCTATTTAGTTAATTATTTTTTCAGATGATTAATAGATAAATTCCTCACATCCAGAAATTTATTCTAGAATTTTTGGGGTTCCAGAAGTAGTCTAAACCTACAGATTACTACAGACTGTTCTGTTTTTGACAGATTCTGTTTTTCATGTGTTGTTTGCTTATTTTGATGAATCTATGGCTAGTAATGGAGTTTATAAACCATAGAAAAGTTGGAATACAGTAGGTTTAACACCAATATAAATAAAGAATGAGTTCATTACAGTACCTTGAGGTGGTGGTTTGTTTTCTTTTACTAACAGAGCTCACGAAGATTATCTTTTAAGTTTTGTGTTGTGAAGTTTTCAAGTTTTTGGTAAAGATTTGATGGATTATGGAACAAGGAGTGGCAAAAGCCTAAGCTTGTGGATGCCCAAGGCACCCCAAGGTAAATCCAAGGACACTAAAAAGCCTAAGCTTGGGGATGCCCCGAAAGGCATCCCCTCTTTTGTGTTCGTTCATCGGTAAGTTTACTTGGAGCTATATTTTTATTCACCACATGATATGTGTTTTGCTTGGAGCGTCATGTGTGATTTGAGTATTTGCTTTTTAGTTTACCACAATCATCCTTGCTGTACACACCCTTTGAGAGAGACACACATGAATCGGAATTTATTAGAATACTCTATGTGCTTCACTTATATCTTTTGAGCTATATAGTTTTTGCTCTAGTGCTTCACTTATATCTTTTAGAGCACGGTGGTGGTTTTATTTTATAGAAATAATTGATCTCTCATGCTTCACTTATATTATTTTGAGAGTCCTTTAGAACAACATGGTAATTTTATTTTAGGAATAATAAAAACTTTCATATATGTACATTGAATACTATGAGAAGTTTGATACTTGATAATTGTTTTGAGATATCGAGATGGTTGTGATATTAGAGTCATGCTAGTTGAGTAGTTGTGAATTTGAGAAATACTTGTGTTGAAGTTTGTGATTCCTGTAGCATGCACGTATGGTGAACCGTTATGTGATGAAGTCGGAGCATTATTTATTTATTTATTGTCTTCCTTATGAGTGGCGGTCGGGGACGAGCGATGGTCTCTTCCTACCAATCTATCCCCCTAGGAGCATGCGCGTAGTACTTTGTTTCGATAACTAATAGATTTTTGCAATAAGTATGTGAGTTCTTTATGACTAATGTTGAGTCCATGGACTATACGCACCCTCACCCTTCCATATTTGCTAGCCTCTCTATTGGCGCGCACTTTTCGCCGGTATCATACACCCACCATATACCTTCCTCAAAACAGCCACCATACCTACCCATTATGGCATTTCCATAGTCATTCCGAGATATATTGCCATGCAACTTTCCACCGTTCCGTTTGTTATGACACACTTCATCATTGTCATATTGCCATGCATGATCATGTAGTTGACATCATATTTGTGGCAAAGCCACCTTTCATAATTTTTTCATACATGTCACTCTTGATTCATTGCATATCCCGGTACACCGCCAGAGGCATTCACATAGAGTCATATTTTGTTCTAAGTATTGAGTTGTAATTCTTGAGTTGTAAGTAAAAAAGAAGTGTGATGATCATCATTATTAAAGCATTGTCCTAGTGAGGAAAGGATGATGGAGACTATAATTCCCCCACAAGTCGGGATGAGACTCTGGACGAAAAAAAGAGGCCAAAAGAAAAAAAGAGAAAGAAGGCCCAAATAAAAAAAAGAAGAGAAAAGGAGAGAAGGGACAATGTTACTATCCTTTTTCCACACTTGTGCTTCAAAGTAGCACCATGATCTTCATGATACAGAGTCTCCTATGTTGTCACTTTCATAAACTAGTGGGAATTTTACATTATAGAACTTGGCTTGTATATTCCAATGATGGGCTTCCTCAAATTGCCCTAGGTCTTCATGAGCAAGCAAGTTGGATGCACACCCATTTAGTTTCTTTTGTTGAGCTTTCATACACTTATAGCTCTACTGCATCCGTTGCATGGAAATCCCTACTCACTCACATTGATATCTATTGATGGGCATCTCCATAGCCCGTTGATACGCCTAGTTGATGTGAGACTATCTTCTCCTTTTTGTCTTCTCCACAACCACCATTCTATTCCACCTATAGTGCTATGTCCATGGCTCACGCTCATGTATTGTGTGAAAGTTGAAAAAGTTTGAGAACAACAAAAGTATGAAACAATTTCTTGGCTTGTCATCGGGGTTGTGCATGATTTAATTTTTTGTGTGATGAAGATAGAGCATAGCCAGACTATATGATTTTGTTGGGATAACTTTCTTTGGCCATGTTATTTTGAGAAGACATGATTTCTTAGTTTGTATGCTTGAAGTATTATTATTTTTATGTTAATATTAAACTTTTATATTGAATCTTTCGGATCTGAACATTCATGCCACAATAAAGAAATTTTACATTGAGAAATATGTTAGGAAGCATTCCACATCAAAAATTCTCTTTTTATCA
The DNA here is from genome assembly GCF_002162155.2 of Triticum dicoccoides. Taxonomy (NCBI): domain Eukaryota; kingdom Viridiplantae; phylum Streptophyta; class Magnoliopsida; order Poales; family Poaceae; genus Triticum; species Triticum dicoccoides. The sequence continues at coordinate 682,286,972 of NC_041382.1, forward strand.
TTTACCTACTCGAGGACGAGCAGGAATTAAGCTTGGGGATGCTTGATACGTCTATAACGTATGTATAATTTTTTATTGCTCCATGCTATTATATTTTCTGTTTTGGATGTTAATGGGCTTTATTTTACACTTTTATATTATTTTTGGGACTAACCTATTAACCGGAGGCCCAGCCCAAATTGTTGTTTTTTGCTTATTTTAGTGTTTCGCAGAAAAGGAATATCAAACGGAGTCCAGATGGAATGAAACCTTCGGGAGCGTGATTTTTGGAACAAACATGATCCAGAGGACTTGGAGTGGACGTCAAGCAATCAACGAGGCGGCCACGAGGTAGGGGGAGTGCCTACCCCCCTAGGCGCGCCCTCCACCCTCGTGGGCCACTCGTGGCTCCACCGACATACTTCTTCCTCCTATATATACTTATGTACCCTGAAAACATCCAGGAGCACCACGAAACCCTATTTCCACCGCCGCAAGCTTTTGTACCCAAGAGATCCCATCTTGGCGCCCTTTCTGGAGCTCCGCTGGAGGTGGCATTGATCACGGAGGGCCACTACATCAACTCCATGGCCCCTCCGATGATGTGTCAGTAGTTTACCTCAGACCTTCGGGTCCATAGCTAGTAGCTAGATGGCTTCTTCTCTCTCTTTGGATCTCGATACAAAGTTCTCATCGATTCTCTTGGAGATCTATTCGATGTAATCTTCTTTTGCGGTGTGTTCGTCGAGATCCGATGAATTGTGGGTTTATGATCAAGTTTATCTATGAACAATATTTGAATCCTCTATGAATTCTTTTATGTATGATTGGTTATCTTTGCAAGTCTCTTCGAATTATCAGTTTGGTTTGGCCTACAGATTGATCTTTCTTGCAATGGGAGAAGTGCTTAGCTTTGGGTTCAATCTTGCGGTGCTCGATCTCAGTGACAGTAGGGGAAACGACACGTATTGTATTGTTGCCATCGAGGATAAAAAGATGGGGTTTATATCATATTGCATGAGTTTATCCCTCTACATCATGTCATCTTGCTTAAAGTGTTACTCCGTTCTTATGACTTAATACTCTAGATGCATGCTCGATACCGGTAGATGTGTGGAGTAATAGTAGTAGATGCAGGTAGGAGTCGGTCTACTTGTCACGGACGTGATGCCTATATACGTGATCATGCCTAGATATTCTCATAATTATTCGCTTTTCTATTAATTGCTCGGTAGTAATTTGTTCACCCACCGTAATACTTATGCTATCTTGAGAGAGGCCACTAGTGAAACCTATGACCCCGAGTCTATTCTCCATCATATAAGTTTCCAATATACTTTATTTTGCAATCTTTACTTTCAATCTATATCATAAAAATAGTAAAAATATTTATCTTATTATTATTATCTCTATTAGACCTCACTCTTGCAAGTGGCAGAGAAGGGATTGCCAATCCCTTTATCGCGTTGGTTGCGAGGTTCTTATTTCTTTGTGTAGGTACGAGGTGACTCGCGCGTGGTCTCCTACCAGATTGATACCTTGGTTCTCAAAAACTGAAGGAAATACTTACGCTGCTTTGCCGCATCACCCTTTCCTCTTCAAGGAAAACCAACGCATGCTCAAGAGGTAGCAAGAAGGATTTCTGGCACTCTTGCCTGGGAGATCTACGACAAGTCAAGATATACCAAGTACCCATCACAACTCTTATCCTTCGCATTACATTATTTGCCATTTGCCTCTCGTTTTCCTCTCCCCCACTTCACCCTTGTCATTTTATTCGCCCTCTCTTTCCGTTCGCCTCTTTTCTGCTTGCTTCGTCGTTATGGCTAGTCCTTTATCTACTCCTTTGTCTCCCGAGAATGAAGTTCTTAGTTTTAAACAAAGGGGGGAGAAAATCTAAAAGATGATTCATACATAATTTGCAATGCGCAAAATAGATCTACTAGGAAGCAATCTACTTCCGTTCTTCTTCGCAATTATTATGTAGGCATCACTCCTTGGAATAGATATATCCTTGATACCATTACCGGAGGAAATTTCTTGGGTAGCCATACTTTTTATTCTTATAATGCTATGATAGATTTGTTTGGCCCACCACCTCTTTTGGTTAATGGAACTATTTTAACTTTGGAACATGTGATGCAACGGCTTGAAATTATAGAAAATAAAGTTTCCACCGTAGAGTTAAATGAAAATTTGGATAGAAAGATCCATAACCAAATTACCCAATACGAATCTAAGGTAGGAGTTGCTCTTAAATTTTTTAAAGGAAAGGGACCTATTGTTAATGAAAAGATAGATCAAGATTCTACTAGAATCGATAAAATTGAAGATATTGTTACCAACCTAGGGTATGACTTTTCTTCTATGAAAAACACTCCTCCTAATGCTAAGATTGCCAAATTGATGTATGTTCCTAAAAATAAGGGTGAATGTCGGTGTCAAAACCGGCGGATCTCGGGTAGGGGGTCCCGAACTGTGCGTCTAGGCCGGATGGTAACAGGAGGCAAGGGACACGAAGTTTTACCCAGGTTCGGGCCCTCTCGATGGAGGTAAAACCCTACGTCCTACTTGATTAATATTGATGGTATGGGTAGTACAAGAGTAGATCTACCACGAGATCGGAGAGGCTAAACCCTAGAAGCTAGCCTATGGTATGATTGTTGTTCTGTATGTTGTCCTACGGACTAAAACCCTCCGGTTTATATAGACATCGGAGAGGGTTAGGGTTACACAAAGTCGGTTACAATGGTAGGAGATCTGCATATCCGTATCGCCAAGCTTGCCTTCCACGCCAAGGAAAGTCCCTTCCGGACATGGGACGAAGTCTTCAATATTGTATCTTCATAGTCCAGGAGTCCGGCTGAAGGTATAGTCCGGCCATCCGGACACCCCCTAATCTAGGACTCCCTTAGTAGCCCCTGAAGCAGGCTTCAATGACGATGAGTCCGGCGCGCAGATTGTCTTCGGCATTGCAAGGCGGGTTCCTCCTTCAAGTACTTCATAGATGATTTTGAACACAAAGATAGTGTCCGTCTCTGCAAAATAAGTTTCCACATATTGCCATAGAGAGAATAATATTTACACAAATCTAATCTGCTGACGTATTCCGTAGTGTGACACACCACGACCAAGCCTTTATCCGAGTCGTTTCATTATCCCACCTCAGCACGTCATGCGAGGCGGTTTCCATGGCACGTCTTGTTAAAGCGGAGATCGTGTCCCCTTATTCCGGGATTCTCATCAATACGGCCGTGGGTAACCCAACCGCGCCATTGATTATGGCGCTTGGAGATAAGCGAGTTTTACCAAGCTGGTGGGGACACGTAGTTGTGTCCACCCATATAAGGGGATAACGATCCACCTTTTCACCTACGCCTTCTTCCTCCCTTGCTTATCCATTCTCGCGCACTCGAGGTCCAGCACCCAAGTCCGCACTCCCCACCTCAACCTTCTCCAGCCATGTCCGGAGCGGGAGGCAAGTGGATGGTCTCCTCCGTCACGGAGGGACACATCAAAAAACTGAGGAAGGCCGGATACTTGTCTAACGACATTGCGTACCGGCTTCCCGAAAAGGGGCAGCTCATCCCCACCCCTAGGCCCCATGAGAGGGTGGTGTTCCTCCCCCATTTCCTCCGCGGACTGGGCTTCCCTCTTCACCCATTTGTCCGGGGGCTCATGTTCTACTATGGCCTGGATTTCCACGATCTGGCCCCGAACTTTGTCCTCAACATCTCGGCGTTTATCATCGTGTGCGAGGCTTTCCTCCGCATCTGCCCCCATTTCGGCCTATGGCTCAAGACTTTCAATGTCAAGCCGAAGGCGATGCGCGGCAACCAGGTGGAGTGCGGAGGCTCCATGGTGGGAAAGATGGCCAACGTCTTATGGCTCGAGGGCTCCTTTGTGGAGACCCTGAAGGGGTGGCAATCGGGGTGGTTTTACATCACCGAGCCGCGCGACCCCGAATGGTTCGCAGCCCCCGAGTTTCGATCCGGACCCCCTACGCGGCTCACCTCCTGGAAGGAGACGGGCCTGTCGTGGGGTAAAAAAGGAGAGATGACCGGACTCCAAACATGCGTCCAAACCTTGGTGGACAAGAAGCTCAAACTTGTCAACGTAGTCCAGGTTATGCTCATCCGCCTGATCCTCCCGTGTCAACAATGGGCTTTCAACCTGTGGGAGTTCGACCCGGCGCGGCACCAAACTCTTAGCAGGCTCTTCGACACGACGTACGAAGATGCCTGTAAGGTGCTTTTCAAGGGCGCCAAGGCCCCCGCATCCGCTACCGAGGATTGCGGCTTCAGTACGCAGCATCATGCTCATGCGGTAAGCTGTTTTTTTCCTTTTACAGCGTATCAGTTTTTCATAGTTTGACTCCATGCGGGATCTAAGCTCCCTTACCTTTGACAGGATTGGCAGGTGACGTCCGGACAGATCAACTGTCCGGCTCCTTTGCCCGAAGGCCTAGCGGACGCTCGCTTGGCGAACCTGCTGGTTCCGGCACCCTATGTGGTGCCGGAGAAGAAGGACGTGAAAAAGTCCATAGGGACTCGAAAGAGTGCCCGGCACCAGGAGGTGTCGGATCCATCATCCGACGGTTCCGAGGCGCATTCCTCCCGTGAAGACGAGGAGGAAGAAGAAGAGACCTCTCCCCCTCCAGCGGGAGGAGAGAAGAAAAGGAAGGCCGCCCTCTTTGGGGAGGCCGGAGGGTCCAAGAAGGGGAAAACCCTTCCTCCGGACTACTCCACCGACGCCGACGACGGCAGAGAGGAGTGGCCGCCCAGGGCCAAGCCCCTGGCAAAATCGTAAGTATCCGGATACCCGAGTAATTCATAGTATTCGTTTATTGCATAGCTTTCCCTTATGTCGAATATATTTATGCAGCCCACCCAAAGACCGGCTCGACGCGTCGTCGAGCGGCTCACTGGACTCGTCAGATGTGAACTCGCTTCCGACGGCTTCCTCCCTCCGCCCTACGGACGACACCGAAGTGTTGTCCCAACAGGTTCCAAGCCGGGAGGAGGTGGTCCTGGAGGCTCCGCAAGGCGACCTCCCAGACTCCAGGAGTAAAGGGGATGAAACCCCCTAGGGCTCCAAGTCCGGCTCTAGGCCGGACACCGCTCCGGAACCTTCAAACGTTCCAGAGTCCGGCGGGGGACCTTCTTCCAGGAGGAGCAAGCCCACTGTGCCGGTGACCCCTGTCCAACCGGAGGCGCCGGACAATCTGTTGGAGGCGCTCCAAGGCGCCTCCATCGACGAGGAGCACCGCACCATTATGAGTGCGGTGGTCCAGAAGGTTCAGTCCGCCAAGAGCGGACTGACTGAAGCTTGTACTAGCCTTTTAACAGGCTTTGAGGTAAGTAAAGAATGTGTAAATAATATTACCGCATAGACAGTAGCCCCTGATGCTCTGTTTGGCATTCGAGAAGAAAAGCCGAATAGAGGATCAAATAAAATTCGCAGGAGTCTAACAAAAAGGAGTCAATATGCATATGCAGGCTTCTCTGCTTGCGTCCGCTGCACTGACTGAGGAAGTGGACACGCTAGAGCAGAACCTCGAGCGGTCCGAGCAAGAGCTCGGGCGTGCCAAGAAGCAGCTCGAGGACAATGAAGGTAAGAAATACCTTGTTTAAATATATATAAAAAGGTGCAATTGCAAAAAATGACAGGATTATCGTGGCTATTGTAGGGGCCACGTCTGAGGTGGCGACCCTTAAGCAAGCGATGGTCGAGGCCGAGAAGAGGGCGGCCACGGAGCGCACCGAGCGGGAGAAGTATGAGGCCGAGGTTGGCAAGGTACGGCAAGAGCTCCAGGCTCTCATGGAAAAATGAGAGTTTGGAGCTTGACTCAAAGACGCGAGCGTCCGAGCTCGCGGTGGCTATTGAAAATGCCAAGTCTGCCAAGGCCGAATCCCAGAAGACCCTCCAAGAGTTGGATGAGGTGAAGAAGATAGCGGCGGGTAAGGCATTCTTTATGCAAAGCAAACACATAAATGTGAGTTACTTGTTACTTACCCGAATCCGGAGCTCTCCAGGAGCATTCGCAGATCTTCCCCGGAGTGTGTTCGATGCTGCCGCATTCTATCGAGCCGAGGAGGGCAGCTCGACAGAGAAGGTGTTCTGGTCTCAGTATGCTGAGGCTGGACACCCCGTGTCCCTGAGCGACCAGCTGAAGCAACTGGTCGAGCTCCACAAGGCGGCCGAACAGGCCATGAAGGGCCTCATAGTTCGGTTGTGGCCTGGAGGGGCTCTGCCTGGGAGCTATTTCGGGCTGGTGCAGCGGCTGGTGGAGGCCTATCCAAGGCTCGAAGTCATCAAGCGCTCCGTCTGCATTGAAGGTGCCCGTAGGGCCCTTGCCCGTGCTAAGGTGCACTGGGGCAAGCTGGATGCTGAGAAGCTTGTGAAGGACAGGCCACCGCCGGGGAAGGAGCATCGCAAGCCCAAGAATTATTATAAGGATGTTCTAAAGGGTGCCTGCCTTGTGGCAGATGAATGTTCTAGGGATGTAATTTTTGAGTGAAACTTGCTCGTTTTGTCCTGAGCGCTGAAAACTTGTTCATATGCGCTAAGCAATGCTGTTGGAATTTAAAATATTACCTTCTGTGCGGTTGTTTATCAATTCTGAGAGATGGCAAGTAGTCGGCTTCTGCCCCCGTGCCGCTAGTGCTGGGGTGTTCGGGGATAAACCTGAGCGCTCTTTTTCCCATGTTTGGGTCCTTTGAGGGAGGCGCTCAGCCCAACGAACAAGGCAATCAGACTATAATGCGTGAACACTCTCACTTAGCCATATAATTCTATAATTTTAAGTTTCGGCGAAGCCCTTGGTATTCGGAAGACCGAGTTCGGGGCGCTATACACGCCTTGGCCGGACAGAGCCGGCTCCTCGCTCTAAGCGGCATAAGTCTTTAGGGACTCGAAAAACCTCTCGAACAGCAACCAGCTCTCGCTTCATCATGACAGTCAGTTTTAGCTTTCTCCACTGAGGTGCTCGACCCAGCTCAATTGGGGCACAATCGCAGTGGTTCTCCTAGTGCTACCTTAGTCGATATAGCGGAACGTAAGGCACCAAAACATAGGAGCCGGGCACACCCAACTATTGACCCAAGACATGATTCGGAGCCGATGCATATAATGCTATAAGTTCGGGGTGCCGCACTTGTTAAAGTGCTCGGACTTCTCACACCATATTGAGGGGTACTAAAGCCCCTGGCGTATTTTGGTCGTACCAAAGTGTACGGATGCAACATGTCGTTAAGGAACATATATTAAAAAGAGTAATGCAAAAATAGACAAAAGCTATGCATTGTTTATTAAAGAGGGCTGCGATCCAAGCAGAACGATACAAATAATGCGATAAGCAAAAGGTTGGACTATTTAACGTGTCCGTTCCAGGGGCAAGCTGCGGAATAGTATGCGAAACAGGTATACTGCTCGTGATAGAGACCACCAGGGAGTTCCGTAATGCGGCGTGGCTTGTCTACTTCCCTGGTTCTTGCATCGTTTGTTTGGCAATTGAACTGCCGAACGGGCCTTCCGAAGAGTGGAGTCCTGAAAGTAAGAGAAAATTAAAAAATTGGCAGCCCCTGGTGCGGTTTAAGCCGTGTTTCGGGCGTCCCGTGATGGTGCCCCTCCCCCTGTACCCATGGTATTTCTAGAGCGTAGTTATGTACGCGAAGTACTAGTATCGCATTTTTGCGAGGGCTGGGGTTGGGGCCGCATTGCTACGCCTGCTCGGGTCGTGCCAGGCGGTCTTGTTGTAGGTTACTCCTGGCGCGCTTGACGGTGTCCGGTCGTTTAATGGTCGGACTGGAGAACTGCCTGGAGAGGTTGCTTTGTACTTCTCCTGCAAGGGCTGCCGTGTGCTCCTCTGTTTGGAGGGAGCGTTTGGTGTTTCCATTGACCGTAATTACTCCTCGAGGGCCTGGCATTTTGAGCTTAAGGTATGCGTAGTGTGGTACCGCATTGAACTTGGCGAATGCGGTTCGCCCGAGCAGTGCGTGATAGCCACTGTGGAATGGGACTATGTCGAAGATTAACTCCTCGCTTCGGAAATTATCCGGAGATCCGAAGACCACTTCAAGTGTGACTGAGCCTGTACAGTTGGCCTCTACACCTGGTATTACGCCTTTGAAAGTCGTTTTGGTGGGCTTAATCCTCGAGGGATCTATGCCCATTTTCCGCACTGTATCCTGGTAAAGCAGGTTCAGGCTGCTGCCGCCGTCCATAAGGACTCTAGTGAGATGAAATCCGTCAATAATTGGGTCTAGAACCAATGCGGCGAATCCGCCATGACGGATGCTAGTGGGATGGTCCCTTCGATCAAAGGTGATCGGGCAGGAGGACCATGGGTTGAACTTTGGGGCGACTAGCTCTACCGCGTATACGTCCCATAACGTGTGCTTCCACTCCCTTTTGGGGACGTGGGTTGTGTATATCATGTTCACCGTCCGCACTTGTGGGGGAAAACCCTTCTGTCCACTGTTGTTCGGCGGCCGGGGCTCCTCGTCGTCATCGCTATGCAGCCCCTTGTCTTCATTTTTGGCGTTTAACTTGCCTGCCTGCTTGAACACCCAACAATCCCTATTGGTGTGATTGGCCGGCTTTTCGGTGGTGCCATGTATCTGGCACAAGCGGTCGAGTATTCGGTCCAAACTGGACGGGCCCCTAGGATTCCTTTTGAATGGCTTTTTCTGCTGATCGGATTTAGAGCCTCTAAATACGGCATTAACTGCCGTATCCTCAGCATTGTCGCCGTTAATGCGGCGCTTCTGCTTGTTGCGACGCGATTTGCCACTACTGTCCCTGGTACCCGAATTACCAGGGTTCTTGGTCATATTGTTGCTATGAGCAAGCCAGCTGTCTTCTCCCGCGCAAAAGCGGGTCATGAGTGTCGTGAGTGCTGCCATAGACTTCGGCTTTTCCTGTCCCAGGTGCCGGGAAAGCCACTCGTCACGGATATTGTGCTTGAAGGCTGCTAGGGCCTCAGCGTCCGGACAGTCGACTATTTGATTTTTCTTTGTTAGGAACCGTGTCCAGAATTGCCTGGCCGATTCCTCTGGCTGCTGAATTACGTGACTTAGGTCATCGGCGTCTGGGGGTCGCACATAAGTGCCCTGGAAATTGTCGAGGAATGTGGCTTCCAGGTCCTCCCAACAACTGATTGATCCTGTTGGCAAGCTGTTAAGCCAATGCCGAGCTGGTCCTTTAAGCTTGAGTGGGAGGTATTTGATGGCATGGAAATCATCACCGCGGGCCATGTGGATATGAAGGAGATAATCCTCGATCCATACCGCAGGATCTGTTGTGCCATCATATGATTCGATATTTACGGGTTTGAAACCCTCGGGGATTTGATGATCCATTATTTCGTCTGTGAAGCATAGTGGGTGTGCGGCGCCTCTGTACTGGGCTATATCACGACGTAGCTCCAATGAGCTTTGTCTACTATGTTCGGCCCTGCCGAATTTGTGGCCGGCGTGACAATTACCGTCTCGAGCCGTGGGGCGCCCACGCGATTCGTAGATCGATCTTGTTTGCCTTGCCTTGTCCTCCAACATATCTCGTAAGTCTAGCGCATATTCCCGTGCCTTGGTACAGGGTGCGGCTTGAGTGGAGGGCCGAGAGGCCTCTCTGTCGCGGCCACGAGGTGGCCGGTCGTCCGCATCAAGTGCTTCCTCCTCTAATCGGGGTAGCAACCTGCGCTTTGGGTAGCTCTTGGAGGCATGTTCGAGTTTATGCTCTTCAGCCGCAAGGACTTCAGTCCATCTGTCGACTAGCAAATCTTGATCAACTCTAAGTTGTTGCTATTTTTTCTTGAGGCTTCTTGCCGTGGCCATAAGCCTGCGTTGAAAACGCTCTTGCTCGACGGGATCCTCTGGCACGACAAATTTGTCGTCGTCGAGGCTTGCCTCGTCTTCAGAGGGAGGCATATAATTATCGTCCTCGACCTCTCTGTCTGCCGCTCTCTCATGAGGGTTGGTTTCTCCATCCTCCTATGTTAAATCTTGCTGGAGGGGGGTTTCTTTGGCACTTGCCGGAGTATTATTATCTCCCGTGCTGGAATCACCATATTTGTTTTGGCGGGATTTTGAGCGGCGCCGCTGACGCCGGCGCTTAGGCTATTTCTTGGAGGGGTCATCCTCCGTTGTTCCATCGCCATCTCCTTCTTTTGGGGTGTCCACCATGTATATGTCATATGACGAGGTGGCTTTCCAGGACCTGATAGGCACTGGTTCTTCATCGTCTCCTTCATCGGCGTCCATACCGTCGATGTCTTCGGAGTCGAAGTCGAGCATGTCGGTTAAGTCATCGATATTGGCTACAAAGTGGGTGGTAGGTGGGCTTTAAATTTCTTCATCGTCCGAATCCCAACCTTGTTGACCGTAGTCCGGCCAGGGCTCTCCTGATAAAGACAGAGACTTCAGTGTCTTCAGAATATCGCCGAAAGGCGAGTGCTGAAAGATGTCTGCGGCAGTAAACTCCATAATCGGCGCCCAATCGGATTCGATCGCCAGGGGCGCGGAGGGTTCGGAGTCCGGAGAGGAGTCCGGCTCCTTGGAGTCACGAGTCTCGCAGAGTGCGGGGCTGGTGTTCGGCTCGATCGCCGTTGGGATCGCAGCCCCCGAGGCGGCGTCCAACCACCCATCCTCGATCGGCGCAGTTGGCTCTGAATTAAGGGTCAAAGCCGATGCGGGTGTGGCCTCAAGGGCACTGTTCGACGGCAGAGCTAGATCATGCTTGTCGTGACAGTGCGGCGTGCTCGGTAGTGGCTCGAATCCGTCGAAGATCAAGTCCCCACGGATGTCAGCCGTGTAGTTTAAACTTCCAAATCTGACCTGACGGCCAGGGGCATAGCTTTCGATCTGCTCCAGATGGCCAAGTGAATTGGCCCGCAGTGCGAAGCCGCCGAAGACAAAGATCTATCCGGGGAGGAAGGTCTCACCCTGGACTGCATCGCCATTGATGATCGTAGGAGCCATCAAGCCTGACGGCGACGACATAGAGGAACTCTCAATGAAAGCACCAATGTCGGTGTCAAAACCGGCGGATCTCGGGTAGGGGGTCCCGAACTGTGCGTCTAGGCCGGATGGTAATAGGAGGCAAGGGACACGAAGTTTTACCCAGGTTCAGGCCCTCTCGATGGAGGTAAAACCCTACGTCCTGCTTGATTAATATTGATGGTATGGGTAGTAGCTAGCCTATGGTATGATTGTTGTTCTGTATGTTGTCCTACGGACTAAAACCCTCCGGTTTATATAGACACCGGAGAAGGTTAGGGTTACACAAAGTCAGTTGCAATGGTAGGAGATCTGCATATCCGTATCGCCAAGCTTGCCTTCCACGCCAAGGAAAGTCCCTTCCGGACACGGGATGAAGCCTTCAATCTTGTATCTTCATAGTCCAGGAGTCCGGCTGAAGGTATAGTCCGGCCATCCGGACACCCCCCAATCCAGGACTCCCTCAGTGAAACTTCTAGTAAGGGAAATGCGGACCTCAAATCCATAAGTGTTCACCCCAACTTTCTCACTATCCTTAAGGAACCTCTTGCTACAAATGATTTTCTCGATTTCGTGGCTAGGAGTTTGATAATTAATAAAAAGAAAGAAACTCCTAGGAGTTATAGGTGTCTTATTGAAGAATTGCCTACCAAAGATGGCAATACCTAGATCTATCCTCGCTTTTATGCCTAGCTAGGGGCATTAAACGATAGCGCTTGTTGGGAGGCAACCCAATTTATTTTTGTTCCTTGCTTTTTGCTCCTGTTTAGTAATAAATAATTTATCTAGCCTCTTTTTTGGTTGTGTTTTTGAGTTTAATTAGTGTTTGTGTCAAGTAGAACCGTTGGGAAGACTTGGGGAAAGTCTTTTTGATCTTGCTGTAAAAAAACAGAAAGTTTAGCACTCACGAGAATTGCTGCCATTTTTATTGGAGAGTGCTATTTAGTTAATTATTTTTTCAGATGATTAATAGATAAATTCCTCACGTCTAGAAAGTTATTTTAGAATTTTTGGGGTTCCATAAGTAGTCTAAACCTATATATTACTACAGACTGTTCTATTTTTGACAGATTCTGTTTTTCGTGTGTTGTTTGCTTATTTTGATGAATCTATGGCTAGTAATGGAGTTTATAAACCAGAGAAAAGTTGGAATACAGTAGGTTTAACAACAATATAAATAAAGAATCAGTTCATTATAGTTCCTTGAGGTGGTGGTTTCTTTTATTTTACTAACGGAGCTCATGAAGATTTTCTTTTAAGTTTTGTGTTGTGAAGTTTTCAAGTTTTTTGGTAAAGATTTGATGGCTTATGGAACAAGGAGTGGCAAGAGCCTAAGCTTGGGGATGCCCAAGGAACCCCAAGGTAAATCGAAGGACACCAAAAAGTCTAAGCTTGGGGATGCCCCGGAAGGCATCCCCTCTTTTGTCTTCGTTCATCGGTAAGTTTACTTGGAGCTATATTTTTATTCACCACATGATATGTGTTTTGCTTGGAGCGTATTGTATGATTTGAGTCTTTGATTTTTAGTTTACCACAATCATCCTTTCTGTACACACGCTTTGAGAGAGACACACATGAATCGGAATTTATTAGAATACTCTATGTGCTTCACTTATATCTTTTGAGCTATATAGTTTTTGCTCTAGTGCTTCACTTATATATTTTAGAGCACGGTGGTGGTTTTATTTTATAGAAATAATTGATCTCTCATGCTTCACTTATATTATTTTGAGAGTCCTTTAGAACAACATGGTAATTTTCTTTTAGGAATAATAAAAAATTTCATATAAGTGCATTGAATACTATGAGAAGTTTGATACTTGATAATTGTTTTGAGATATGGAGATGGTGGTGATATTAGAGTCATTCTAGTTGAGTAGTTGTGAATTTGAGAAATACTTGTGTTGAAGTTTGTGATTCCCGTAGCATGCACGTATGGTGAACCGTTATGTGATGAAGGCGGAGCATGATTTATTTATTGATTGTCTTCCTTATGAGTGGCGGTCGGGGACGAGCGATGGTCTTTTCCTACCAATCTATCCCCCTAGGAGCATGCGTGTAGTATTTTGTTTCGATAACTAATAGATTTTTGCAATAAGTATGTGAGTTCTTTATGACTAATGTTGAGTCCATGGACTATACACACCCTCACCCTTCCATATTTGCTAGCCTCTCTATTAGCGTGCACTTTTCGCCAGTATAATACACCCACCATATACCTTCCTCAAAACAGCCACCATACCTACCCATTATGGCATTTCCATAGCCATTCCGAGATATATTTCCATGCAACTTTCCACCGTTCCATTTGTTATGACACACTTCATCATTGTCATATTGCCATGCATGATCATGTAGTTGACATCATATTTGTGGCAAAGCCACCTTTCATAATTTTTTCATACATGTCACTCTTGATTCATTGCATATCCCGGTACACCGCCAGAGGCATTCACATAGAGTCATATTTTGTTCTAAGTATTGAGTTGTAACTAAAAAGAAGTGTGATGATCATCATTATTAAAGCATTGTCCCAGTGAGGAAACGATGATGGAGACTATGATTCCCCCACAAGTCGGGATGAGACTCTGGACGAAAAAAAAGAGGCCAAAAGAAAAAGAGAAAGAAGGCCCAAATAAGAAAAGAAGAGAAAAAGAGAGTAGGGACAATGTTATTATCCTTTTTCCACACTTGTGCTTCAAAGTAGCACCATGATCTTCATGATACAAAGTCTCCTATGTTGTCACTTTCATAAACTAGTGGGAATTTTACATTATAGAACTTGGTTTGTATATTCCAATGATGGGCTTCCTCAAATTACCCTAGGTCTTCGTGAGGAAGCAAGTTGGATGCACACCCACTTTGTTTCTTTTGTTGAGCTTTCATACACTTATAGCTCTACTGCATCCGTTGCATGGAAATCCCTAGTCACTCACACTGATATCTATTGATGGGCATCTCCATAGCCCGTTGATACGCCTAGTTGATGTGAGACTATCTTCTCCTTTTTGTCTTCTCCACAACCACCATTCTATTCCACCTATAGTGCTATGTCCATGGCTCATGCTCATGTATTGCGTGAAAGTTGAAAAAGTTTGAGAACATCAAAAGTATGAAACAATTGCCTGGCTTGTCATCGGGGTTGTGCATGATTTAATTTTGTGTGTGATGAAGATAGAGCATAGCCAGACTATATGATTTTGTAGGGATAACTTTCTTTGGTCGTGTTATTTTGAGAAGACATGAGTTCTTAGTTAGTATGCTTGAAGTATTATTATTTTTATGTCAATATTAAACTTTTATATTGAATCTTTCGGATCTGAACATTCATTCCACAATAAAGAAAAATTACATTGAGAAATATGTTAGGAAGCATTCCACATCAAAAATTCTGTTTTTATCATTTACCTACTCGAGGACGAGTAGGAATTAAGCTTGGGGATGCTTGATACATCTCCAACGTATCTATAATTTTTTATTGCTCCATGCTATTATATTATCTGTTTTGGATGTTAATGGGCTTTATTTTACACTTTTATATTATTTTTGGGACTAACCTATTAACCGGAGGCCCAACCCAAATTGTTGTTTTTTTGCCTATTTTAGTGTTTCGCAGAAAAGGAATATCAAACGAAGTCCAAACGGAATGAAACGTTCGGGAGCGTGATTTATGGAACAAACGTGATCCAGAGGACTTGGAGTGGACGTCAAGCAATCAACAAGGCGGCCACGAGGCAGGGGCGCGCCTACCCGACCCCCCCCCCCCATAGGTGCGCCCTCCACCCTCGTGGACCCCTCGTGGCTCCACCGACATACTTCTTTCTCCTATATATACTTACGTACCTTGAAAACATCCAGGAGCACCACGAAAGCCTATTTCCACCGCCACAACCTTTTGTACCCAAGAGATCCCATCTTGGGGCCTTTTCCGGAGCTCTGCCGGAGGTGGCATTGATCACAGAGGGCCTCTACATCAACACCATGGACCCTTCGATGATGTGTGAGTAGTTTACCTCAGACCTTCAGGTCCATAGCTAGTAGCTAGATGGCTTCTTCTCTCTCTTTGGATCTCGATACAAAGTTCTCATCGGTTCTCTTGGAGATCTATTCGATGTAATCTTCTTTTGCGGTGTGTTTGTCGAGATCCGATGAATTGTGGGTTTGTGATCAAGTTTATCTATGAAGAATATTTGAATCTTCTCTGAATTCTTTTATGTATGGTTGGTTATCTTTGCAAGTATCTTCGAATTATTAGTTTGGTTTGGCCTACTAGATTGATCTTTCTTGCAATGGGAGAAGTGCTTAGCTTTGAGTTCAATCTTGCGATGCTCGATCCCAGTGACAGTAGGGGAAACGACACATATTGTATTGTTGCCATCGAGGATAAAAAGATGGGGCTTGTATCATATTGCATGAGTTTATCCATCTACATCATGTCATCTTGCTTAAAGCGTTACTCCGTTCTTATGAACTTAATACTCTAGATGCATGCTCGATAGCGGTCGATGTGTGGAGTAATAGTAGTAGATGCAGGCAGGAGTCGGTCTACTTGTCACGGACGTGATGCCTATATACATGATCATGCCTAGATATTCTCATAATTATTCGCTTTTCTATCAATTGTTCGACAGTAATTTGTTCACCCACCGTAGTACTTATGCTATCTTGAGAGAAGCCACTAGTGAAACCTATGGCCCCGGGGTCTATTGTCCATCATATAAGTTTCCAATCTACTTTATTTTGCAATCTTTACTTTCAATCTATATCATAAAAATAGCAAAAATATTTATCTTATTATTATTATCTCTATCAGATCTCACTCTTGCAAGTGGCCGAGAAGGGATTGACAACCCCTTTATCGCGTTGGTTGCGAGGTTCTTATTTGTTGGTGTAGGTATGAGGTGACTCGCGCATGGTCTCCTACTGGATTGATACCTTTGTTGTCAAAAATTGAGGGAAATACTTATGCTGCTTTGCTGCATCAACCTTTCCTCTTCAAGGAAAACCAAAGCATGCTCAAGAGGTAGCAGGTGACACAGAACTAGCTCCAGTTCATCAATGTAATGTAGGCATGTATTCCGAATATAGTCATACGTGCTTATGGAAAAGAACTTGCATTAGATCTTTTGTCCTACTCTCCCGTGGCAGCGGGGTCCTATTGGTAACTAAGGGATATTAAGGCCTCCTTTTAATAGAGTACCGGACCAAAGCATTAACACTTAGTGAATACATGAACTCCTCAAACTACGGTCATCACCGATAAGTATCCTGATTATTGTCACTTCGGGGTTAACGGATCATAACACATAATAGGTGACTATAGACTTGTAAGATAGGATCAAGAACTCACATATATTCATGAAAACGTAATAGGTTCATATATGAAATCATGGCAATCGGGCCCTAGTGACAAGCATTAAGCATAGCAAAGTCATAGCAACATCAATCTCAGAACATAATGGATACTAGGGATCAAACCCTAAAAAAACTAACTCGATTACATGATAAATCTCATCCAACCCATCACCGTCCAGCAAGCCTACGATGGAATTGCTCATGCACGGCGCTGAGCATCATGAAATTGGTGATGGAAGAAGGTTGATGATGACGATGGCGACAGATTCCCCTCTCCGGAGCCCCGAACGGACTCCAGATCAGCCCTCCCGAGAGAGATTAGGGCTTGGCGGCGGCTCCGTATCATAAAACGCGATGAATCCTTCTCTCTGATTTTTTTTCTCCCCGAACGTGAATATATAGAGTTGGAGTTGAGGTCGGTGAAGCATCAGGGGGCCCACGAGGAAGGGGGCGTGCTCCCCACCCTCGTGGACAGGGTGTGGACCCCCTGACGTTGATTCTTTTGCCAGTATTTTTTATATATTCCAAAAATATTATCCGTGAAGTTTCAGGTCATTTCGAAAACTTTTATTTCTGCACAAAAATAACACCATGGCAATTCTGCTGAAAACAACATCAGTCCGGGTTAGATGCATTCAAATCATGCAAGTTAGAGTCCAAAACAAGGTCAAAAGTGTTTGGAAAAGTAGATACGATGATGACGTATCATGGGTTCAGTCCCATCTCTTTAAAGCCGATTGGTGGTGATCGGTTTCAAGGTGTGATGTAAACAAGAAGTTAAAACATGGTCGATATAGAAATTATCGCCCTAAGCACATAAAATGGTCGATGGAGTGTTGACATCATCCTTAGAAAAAGCATCGTGCAAATTATTTTTCGGCACACAAGTTTGCCGAAAAACAGGGGGGCATGTGTTGACACCAGATTTTGGCACGGCCAAGAACTTAATTAAGATGGCCTCAAATGGAGAAGTGCTCAAAGTGATAAAGTTCTGTGTCGTCAAAAGGTGAAACTTTGATATTTGGACCATAGCCATCCGGTCTCATATCTAAGGCCGAAGTTGTGTTCGAAGTACTCAGATTTTATATTCAGAACACTATTCGGCTAATTACGGCCCCAAGATGGCCTCATATGAGAAACGTTTCTACACGGATTGTCTCCGTCTCCTCGAAATGATCAATTTTGATATAAAAACGTCTAAATCAGAGTACGTATGCAAAAATTAGAGCCAAAATGTTGTGTTGCATAAGTCTGCCCCGGAAGTTCCGGGAAAACTTCCAGGGAGGTTTCGGGCTAAACAAAAACTTTGCACGCGGTGCGCCCCGAAAACTGGAATTTGAATATAATTTGCAGATTTGCGGGCCCGAATCCAATCTCAAGATGACCTCGGATGAAAAGGTGATCAACTGAAGAGTTTTTCTTCATTGCAAGATCGACAACTTTGCTTATGGGACCATTGCGATCCGAAGCCGTATGCGACCTGCAGGAGCTGTGCAAGTGGGCTACTTGATGTAATTTTAGGCCGGAAGTTTCGGGCTGACCGGAAGTTCCGGCCCTCGTAGTCCAAGTTAGGTTCTTTTGATGTTTTGGACGGGATTTGAGTCCTTTTCTTGTACGGAAAGTCCAGGCGCCTCATATATATGTAAGAGGTGATGGCCGATTGAATAACAACACACAATCGAACAATCAATCTACTTTGTACCCTAGTTTTACACCTCTCCCTTGTTCATTCTCTCTCGTTCTTCGTTGAAGGGCAGCCATCCTCGAGGCTCTAGGGGCGGGAAAACCGACCTAGGGCAGCCCATAGCCGCCGCGCGTCCAGACAGGGTCCCTCCCAGGCGCGTGGGGTTTCAGGTCCTCAAAAGCGTCTGCTGGATTGCTTGCGTATCGCGCTTTCGGACGGGTCTCCTTTGATGTGAGATGCGATGCATCACCCTCGGCGTTGAAGGTACACGGTGACGTGTTCGTATGCGAACACTAGTGCGGGTAGTTTCCAAGAACGATTGCAAAAAAATAGAGGTGTTCATTTTTTTAGAAAAGGAGGATGACCCCCGGCCTCTGCATCTGGACGGTGCATACGGCCATTTTATTAATTATTGACACAAGACCTTACAAAGTCATACAACAGTAAGACTAAAGCCACCAACTAAGCAACATCTGTCGTTATTCCTATCCAGTTGATGAAGGGGCGCTGAAAGTCTGGGCCTAATACCAAACAGACCTCGTAGCCAAACCAAACATCAAAGACTTGGGGTCCCAACCAGGACGCCTGCCGGGTATGGGCACCCACCAGTCCGGCGTGCTCCTCAACCAGAACGCCTGTCGGGTATGAGGTCGCCGCAACCACCTGCCACTAAACCATCTTCAGAGTTGTACTACTGCATCAACCTCGCCCAGTCTAGCTGCCGCCGACGCCACCATGACACCAGGCAGCGTCACCCTCCTGCGCGAGCCCATCTCCGCTCATCAGGCGCCGAGTCTCCACTGCGCCACGCCGCCGAGATCCGCCGTCATCAATGGACAAGATGAAGCACTGCTCCTCCTCTTGTCCCCTCCAGCCAACACTTGGTCCAAAACGATGCCCCCAGGAGGGAGAACGACATCGAAACGTCGTCATCGTCCGATCCGGTAGTCCCGGATCTAGGGTTTCCCCCGGAACCTCCCGATCAGGTTGACGTGACCTGCAACAACGATGCCTCGAGAAGGAAACGACGTCAGAGACGCCGCCATCGTCCGCTAAGACCGTAGTCAGGCGTGATTTTCACCGGAAGCCGTGTCATCCTGATCTCGTGGCTGGCTAGAACCGCGCGGAGTCTCGCCATGAAGACGTATGCCGCTACTGGTACTCCGGTAGAGATCCTCCATACCCTCACCGGTCCCTCCACGCACCGCCGGCCAGCCAAGACCACGCCGCGGTGGATCTGGATGGGACGCCAGATCTGCGGCCGCCGCGACCCATCTTCGGGCAGAACCATCCACCGGTTCATCCATGGAATGCTTCCACCATCCATGCACGAAGGGAAGCCCATCGCCGTCCTGGACCGCCACCCGCCACCGCACAGGCTAGGGGCGCCGCCCTGCCTGCTGCCCACGGGCGCACCACAAGAGACGCCCCTGCTGCCTCAAAGGGATCCCGCTGCAGATCCGCCCGCCCTAGCGCCTTGGCATCGGGCCCGCCGCCTCTGCGGACCTTGCCGGCAGCAGCAGCGGCAGGAGGATGGCCGAGGGAGGCTGGCGGCGCTAGATTTTTTGGCCCCCTGGCATCGCCCAGGGAGGCGACGCGAGGGGGTACGAGCTGTAATACCCCTACTAATAGTAACTGAACAGGTCGTAGCGAACGCCACTAATACATGTATAGCATAGACGCCCCTGTTTTCTTTTGCCGCACTGCTGGTACTCCCTCCATTTCACAATGTAGTATGTCCGCGCTTTTCAAGATTCAACTTTAACCGTAAAAATTATACCATTGAATTCGTATTTTCCATATGAATTTAGTGGTATCACTTTTGTCCCCGTCGCAGTCGGTCTCATTGGTTAAATTTATGGTCAAAGCTGGATCTCGAAAAGCGCAAGTGTACTACATTGTGGAATGGAGGGGGTATTTCGGTTTCGGAGTCAGCACCACTAATTACCTATACGCACAAAAGTTTTTCTAATATAGTGGTTGTTAAGAGCTTCTTATAGTCCTTAACATAATTGGAAGGACTATGGATCGCATATTTCTTGAGCGGGATATGTTCTGCTGGTCTCATCTCATTTCTTCTTAATTACTACATCTTACCACTACGTGTCACTTTTTTTCGGGTTACTAGGAGGTGTTTGTTTGGCAAAGAAATCCCTGTTACCTTACCTGTTTACGGTGTAAACCCAAAATGTTACGTCTGTTTGGTATGTGTAGAGCCGTAATGGGCTGCCTCTGTAAACCAGGCCAGTTCTGGATCGATAAGGCCAACTCCACCGCACAACCTCAAATTGTTCGGGGCTGTCCGTTTGAGGTAAAACGGACATACGAGACGTCCCAACGCGCGACCCCATTCTAAAAAAACGTCCGTTTCTTGTCCACCTCGACCCATTCTCGGAGCAAACTTGGTCTGGGTTTGGATCTGAAACGGACACGCCCGGACGTTTTCTGCGTGGTCCTCGTCCGCCCCTGTCCCTTTGCATGTGACCCCCGGCCCACCTGTCATTGGAACCAGATGGGCCCGGCTGCCCACCCACCTGTCCTTCTCTCTCTCCTTTTTCTCTCTCTCCCTCTCTCTTCTTTTGCAGCCGGCGGCCATCTCCACGCGGCCACGATGGGGCGACGGGCGGCGGGGCGCAGCTGCAGGCGTGGTGGTGGGCGACGGGCGGCGGGGCGAGGCGAGGCGGTCGGGGCGAGGCGGGCGCGGGCTTGGTGGCGCGGGCGCGCGGGGCGGAGCGCCCAGGCGCGGCTGAGCTCGCGGCTGGGCGCGCATGGGCAGCAGCGTGCGA